>NC_056726.1:158306887-158354387 GCF_019279795.1 Protopterus annectens | reverse complement strand
ACATAATTAACAATAATGCCCATGTATGCAGTGTTTGAGTTCTAGATAGGAATAAAGTGGTGCCCGTGGAAATCCTCAGGGTCATAACTGCAAACCTTGGAGTAGCAGAAAATGCAGACATGGAGAAATTATATTAACTCTGAGGATGTAGCATCTCAGAGTATTTCCTCTAATTCAAGGTAAAGTGGTATCAGATTTAATACATATAAAACAACCATGTCATCTATAAGTAATTTTCATAAATTTCACATTTTAAACACTTTTATTTAATGATCAGTTAAGACGTAAGCAAACGTACATTAACAGAAAAGTAAACAAACCCTATTAAAATTTTCCATGTGCATAATTTATACATCAGCTGTTTTCTTTCTTTATAACTATCATCAGTTCGATATATAACTTTGCCCACTTCCTGCCTTTCTTTGAACTTCATTTCTTGTCATGAACATTATTCTGCATGTATTATTTCCACAGTTTACATTTATTTCTATGTAATTTGTTCTTTCCCTTTTCAAAGGTCTCTCTTCCAGTTCTTTTACCTTTCTACAATATCCAGTACTTTAAATACACTATACTTTGATTTCCATTTTCCAGTTATTGAACATTTGTCAGGCACTGGAATTAAATCTACAAAGGTTTTACTACATCCTGAAAATTCGGATCCTGTGCCCCAGCTCAAAAGAATAATTTCCTTAGTTACTACCATTCGCTCCCCCAAAATTGCTAACAGAGTAATCGGTAGGAGAATTTTTAAACTCTACCAACTCATTACACTATCTTATTATTAATCTTATTACACTAAGCTCCAGTCTAATCATAACAAAACTCCCAGGCAGTTCTGGAACTCAATAAACTCACTTCTTAACCCTAGTACCAAAAATAACCCCTGCCCGGATTCCAGTAAATCTGATCTTGAAATAGCCTCCCTATTTAACTCTTTATAGACTCAATAGCAGACCTTACCAAAACTTTTACCAACAACAGCCCACCTCTTCTGCCCCCTCCCTTATCTAAGCACTCCCTCTCATCCACTGACCCCAGCTTTTCCCCATGTTTGAGCTCAAACCTGTCTCCACTTACTACATAAAAAGACTTCTCACCAAACTAAAACCCTGCTCCAATGCTCGCAACAGCATCTCCTCATCCTTCCTAAAAATAGCGGCCAATGGAATTGCACTCCCAAATAGCATCTTAATTAACAGATCCATACTAGAATCCTATGTTCCCCAACTCTGGCATACTGCCTTCATTCTCCCTCTTCATAAAGGAGGCAAAAATACTAACATCTCTAACTTTTGTCCTATTGCTCTCCTATCCCCTATTTCCAAGATCTTAGAAAAATGTGTCCACAGCCAACTAATTCCTTTCCTAACTCAAAACAATCTTCTCACTACTACCAAACATGGCTTCTAACCTGGGCATAGCACCATAATAGCTCTACTCTCTTTCTTAGAAACAGTCAATCTAGCCCATGACTCAGGGAACATAGTGTTAACAGTTCTACTAGAGCTCTCTAAAGAATTTGATATGATCTACCATATCCACCTCCTGAGTCATCTCTCAAATCTGAACCTATCAAACAGATCCCAGGCTGTGAAATGGAGAAAAGGCACCTCACCATTTCTACCCAACCCTACTGGTGTACCTCAGGGATCCATCCTCGGACCAATGTTGTTCAATATTTTTATCAACAGCTTCCACTCTGCTATTCCTAATACTAAAATCATTCAGCAGATGACTCAACTCTAGTCTGCTTTGCCACAAACCTCCCAGAACTTCAAAGACCCAGTCCGCCTTCTCTACTACCGACATCAAAACCACCTATCTCTCAATGCAAACAAATCAAAAATTCTACTATTCCCACCCTCAAAATCCCTGTCTTATGACAAAAGCTCTTTCCTAATACTTAGCCAAAACTACTCTAATATTGAAATTGTACCCTTTGCCAAACTACTAGACGTAACTATAGATTTACACCTAAAGTATGACATTCACATTCAGCAAAATATAAAGAAAACCCACTAAAAACTAGGCATGTTATATAGAAACAATCACTTCCTCTCTTCTTCTACTAGACAAACACTAGCCTGTACGTACCTTTTTCCCTCCCTAATGTATGGTGCCCCTCTGCTAACCAACCTATCCGCCTCTCTTTCTTCTAAACTTGATAAATGTTATAACAAAATTTCTAAATTTGCCAACAATGCCAGACATAGTACACACCACTGCATTACCCTCCAGTCTTTAAATTGTCTAGAACTCTCCAAATATCTGGACTACCTACAACTTACCACTGCCCATAGATTAATATTCAACCAAATCAATTGCCCTGAACTTTCAAACATCCTTCCCCTTTATACCCCTAATAGAACTCTCAGATCTGAACACCAGAATTTAATTACTATCCATAAACCCAAACACCCTGCTGGGCAGCTTCTCCTCTCATTCTCCCTAGGCAAGAAATGGAATTCTCTAGCAACCTTGCTAAGGACTATGCAGAATGTTGAAAACTTCAAAATTCAGCTTCACTTCTACCTTTCTTCTAAATGGAAATGCAACTGCATCCTACCAACCTAGTCCCTCCTTGATGCAAAAGACCAGACATGTCATCATCCTAGGGATTTAAGACTTTGACAAACTTGCTTAATCTAACAGCTGATAGCTCCTATATGTTATGCTGCTTAATGTAAATATTGTAAGTAGTTTTTCATTTTTCATTTGAAGGATGTAATACTTTGTTAAATGTAACTGAAGTCTGTAATTCACATAATACCATGTTTTGTGCAAATAATGGACCCATTTTATTTTCTTGATAAGTATCTGTTTTGTAATTACTGTGCAAATACTGGGCACATTTTATTTTCTTGATAATTATCTGTATTGTAATTTCTACTGTATTTCTATAAAATGGAGCTTTTCTCCCCGGGCCTCCACTGAAAACAGGCTCCCTGGGCCAAGTGGACCTCCCTGGTCATCAAACTGGAAGTAAATAAATAAATAAATAAATAAATTACAAACCCAAAAACATGGGTTTATTTATTTATATAGTTATCTCTGTTTACTGGGAAAGTCTGACTGGGATAAAACCCTTTTTCAGTGGAGGCCCTGGGAGAAAAGCTCCACATTTAAGACAGGTTTTGACATATACATAAAATACAGTTGCATGATATCAGAAGGAATACAAAATATAGGTAAGTGCACATACATGAGAGGAAAAACTTTACAACAGTTTACATAAACATCACTTTGAAACAGAGCATGTACATAGCTTGCACAGATATATATATATATATATATATATATATATATATATATATATATATATATATAGATAGATAGATATTTATGGATTCACTTCATAACATTGAAATATCAAAATACTGAAACTCAAAACACTGAAACCAAAATACTGAAAGCTCAAAATACTGAATACTCAAAATACTGAAACTCAAAATACTGAAAAAACTCAGCTTAAACAACATAAATCATAACAATTTATACCAAATATATGTGTAGTTAAGTGCAATCTTGGAGTAGATATATATAATTAGCAGGGGGTGTGGGGGTGCAGGGGGGCTTGCCCCCCTGCATATATTTGGTAGAAATTGTTATGATTTATGTTGTTTAAGCTGAGTTTACGCATAATATGTATTTTCAGTATTTTGAGTTTCAGTATTTTGAGTATTCAGTATTTTGAGCTTTCAGTATTTTGGTCTTCAGTATTATGAAGTTTTGTCATTTTCAGTATTTTGAAGTTTCAGTGTTATGAAGTGAATCCATATATATATATATATATATATATATATATATATATATATATATATATATATACATATAGTGTTGAGCATTCATTAGAAATAGACACCAGTATGTATAGAGGAAAGAAAGAGATATTACCATTGCAAAACATATTGTAATTTTACCCATGCATTCTAGCAATTAAAATAATGAAAAGAAGAGACAGCTTAAGTATGGAAATATTAGAAAGGTGGGAAAGTGGTCGACAGTGAAATATAGTATATGTTAGTAGTAGAGCAGCTATGAAAGTTATGTTAATAGTAGAGCGACTATGAACATATTGTTACATTTCATGCTGAAAAGTAAAGTAATTAGGAACATGAGAATGGTTCAGGTTACCTGTACTGTTATAAGGAATATTAGTTTTACATAGATAAGGAGAGAGCGATGAAACTATGAAAGAGGGGGGACAGTGAGACAGTGGCTGGTCAAACTAGAGAGAAGATGAGACTGAGCTTTGTCACTTAGAACCTATGACTGATATCATTTATGTAAGCAAAGTTACTCCTTGTGGTTTATTAAGCATCTTACTGGCCCAAAGGAGAAGAAGGGGAATTATTAAAAATAAATAGGTAGAAGGTGTGGCCAAAAAGAAATTATTCGAGCTGAGCTGCTTAGATGTTGTTTTAGTAGTAACTTGAAGGTCCTGTCTAAGTAATTTGCAGTTGAAAGAGTCACAATTTTTAGTGAATTTGTGGGAGTATAAATAACCCCACGATAATTTGCTTGTTTTGGACATGGATAGGAGAGATTTGTTACTTGACCACAGTAGTCTGGAACTGGAATATGGCTGGAGCATATTTTTCAATGAAGGGTGTTTCCCATAGAAATGAATTAAGTTGCAGAATATCTTGAGTTGTGAGTACATAGAGTAGTAGGGAAGTTCCAGCCAGAGTAAATTGCTAAAGGTTATACAGTGGTATGTTTTAAGTGGGGTATTTGATGTAAATGTGGCTATTTAATTGTAACATAAGTACAGTTTTAAAGATAAGACTGAGATTTGTAAAGATGTGGGATGCATATTAGAAAGGATGGAAGTAGGTAAGCAGTGGACATGGATTTTGTTGCAAATTCTGGAAGAAAACATTTTGCTCTTTAAAGTAATCCTAGCTTCCAGTGGATATTTTTGATGGCCTGGAACAGGTGTTGGCCTTGTTTAAGTTTATCATCAAATAAGACTGAGTAGTTTCATTTGTGGTATACATTCAGTTTCTTTGTTTTCTGATGACGGGATGTGGAATTACTTCTTTTTTTGTATAAGACTTTTTGGGATAAAGAGCATTAGTTTGGTCTTTTGGGGGGTTAGCAGTACGTTTGTACTGGCCAGGAGTCTATGGATAAGAAAGCCTCTTGAGGGATATCTTGTAGGGTATGTAGTGATCATGCCGAGCAGATGAGTGTTGCATCGTCTGCATGTGAATGAGGGTTGCTTGTTGAGAAGCAGTGTGCAGCTTGTTGATATGATAACTATGTTATAAAGAAGAGCCCCAGGTAATGAACTTGGGGAACACCAACTGTAACTGGCAGGAACGTTGAGAGGTCTTGCTTCCACTTAATTGCTTTTTGCTTATTTGACAGATAAATATGGAACTAGGTTAGAGCTAATTTGTTTAGAACAAAGGATGCTAGTTCATGTAATAGCTTCTGATGTGATACCGTGTCAAAGGCTTTTGACAGATCAAGAAAATTATATGAGACTAGGCCTCAAACGTATCTATATTGATTAATGGTGTTGGTAAAGCTGTGAAGGGTGATTACGGTGCTATGATTTGGATGGAATCTATGCTGAATGGGAGATAGTAAGCTATGGGCATCTATATCACATAATTGAAGCTTCAAAACATCAAATCTGATATGGTAAGACCATATCATCAATGTGCTGAAACTTCAGATATGTAAAAAAAAAAACAATGAACAAAAAAATAACTTACCTAAACATTTCAAGCTGGGGGGGCAAGCCCTTGTGCACCCCCCACATACCCCGCTACTTAAATATACCAACTCCAAGATTGCACTACAGTGCAGTAAAGGGAAATCTTCCCTTACAGAGATTTCTGTTAAAACATTCGATGTTTCAAAACTTTGATGATATGGTGCCAACCATATCAGTTTCGAAGTTTTGAAACTTCGATGAAGCAATATAGACCCAGCTATGGTCACTGAGAAATTTGATAAGTTGGGATGAGTTTCCAGAATGTTAGATCAGAGTTATATGATCACTTTAGGTTAGTAATTAGTCACATCTGTTAAGCTGTTTCCTTTACGGAAGGTGATTATGAATTCTTTTTTCCAGATTGCTGGGACATTTTCATGTATGAATCTGTTGATTAGGATCGGGATGGAGAATGCTATTGATGTGGTTGTAATTTTTATGTCTTCTCTTGGTAGATCTTCAGCTTTCAGGGTTTTCTGCTTTAATTTTAGTAAATATTTTTTTTATTATTATTATTATTATTGAAGTTGGGACATGTGTAAGCAGAAATTGCTATGCAGTATTCTGGGTTTCTGGGATGACAAATGATAGGTTGGAGTTTTATTTAACGACTGCTAAGACTGGGTTAATAAAGTGGTGGTTAAATTGAGTTGGAATGCTGCATGAGTTCTCCCTGACTGTTGAAGAGGGAGTGCAGGTTCGCCCTGTGTATAATATATTTTTAATGGATGACCACAAGAGAGTAGAGCTGTTTTGATTTGGGTTTTGTAGGTTTGAGAAATAGGAATTTTTTCCATTGGATATTTGCAGCTTAGATAGGTTTTTTTTATTTATTTATTTTATTTATTTATTTAACATTTGTTTACTGAAAAAGTCCGACTTAGAATGAAGTCAATTTTCAGTGGAAGCCTGGGGAGAAATGCTCAAGACACATGTCTTTGTAATGTGGGAGGAAACAGGAGTACCCGGAGAAAACCCACACAAATGCAAGGAGGACATGCAGTCTCCACAGAGAAGACATTCCAGTCGAGAATCAAACCAGAGAACCTTTTGCTGCGAGGCAACACTGCTACCGCTGCATCACTGCGCTGTCCAACCTTAAGGTTCTATATTCCTGAAGGACTCTTTGATTTTTGCTTTTGGACCATTCTTTCCAGGCATGTTGTCTCTTAGCCATTATATCTTTGGTTTTACATGTTAACAACGGGGCTGGGTTTGATTGACTTGCTTGTCCTGTGGGGTGCCTGTTCATTTAGTACTTTTAGAAATTCCGGATTAACGTAGCTTCTCAGTTACCTCTTTTATCTCCTTCACACTTTTGCTTTCTACCAGGGGAAAAATCCTTTGAAATCAGCTCGGGATATAAAATATAAAACTTCCAAATATTTTTTTAAGAAAAGCAATCTAGTGGCAATACTATAATTCTTGATACAGTATAACTGGCAAAGCAACTGGTTATACATTTACTGTGAGTCATTGGTCATTTTGAAGATACAACAATAAAATGTAATCAAGTGTTATTTTAAGGTATTTGGTGCTGGCCACTTTCTCAGTAGAGATGTCTGCACTCATTTGATTGTAGCCTCGTGAGAATGATTTTTGGAGAAACCGGTGTTGGAAAGCAGACTGGGTTTGTTTAATCTGATCATTTATAATATTTTCTCTGATCAGTTACAATTAAATGGAAACATTTGTGATTCATTATCAACTATAAGGCATGAGACTATATGGATTTTTTTAAATTTATACTTATATCATAAATGTTTCACAGGATCTTATAAACAGCAGGATACTATTCACAAATGCACATATTTTTCTTGGGCATCTTCTCAGATGGAAACTGAATATGAAAGTATCTTGACTACTCATGCAAAGACTAAGGAGGATGGAAGATAACCATTTTTGCTCCCCAGTGCATTTTAAATGTGTCAGAGACAAGAAAGCCAACATTGATTAATGACGTTCTACATTACTTTAATGACAAAAAAATGATGTTAAATACTGGGGTTAAATGAAGGCATGCTAAGGATTCGTGTCCAATTTATTTTATTACTGATCTGCAATTGATTGTAGCAGTAAAACTGGTTCATTTTATGTGCCTACTAAAAAAATTAGACTTTTTATACTATTTTATGAGTTTACATTTTGATTAAAAATCCTACCTGGTCAGCATTCACTAAATTGCATGTATAGGCGTTTATTTTATTAGTTAATATATTTATAATTATTTATTGAAAACATTTATATTGGCATATAAGCCAAATACAATTCCTTTATTTCATTTTAGCTTTTGCTAACATATTTGTAGCTTTCCAACATGAGTCTCAGCATCTTTTGATTATAGAATTGACTGACTTTAAATAATAAATGTAATTGTTAGTCAGTCAGTAGGTTCTTAGGTTCATAGGAGTTAACTAGGCTAATGACCACAAGGGCCTTTTTAAGCCTAGCCATGCATCCCAAATCACTGAAAGTTCTGGTACACTTGATAAGTGTAAGCAGGGACTTGGGAGGTGACACATTTATAAGTAGGAGCCTGGGGGATGAACCATTTACAGACTGCCTCCGTTCAATTAGAGACATAGGTGCCAAACCAGGGATCAGTTTCCTATTTCCCATCCAATTGTCCAAGTTATAGTTGAATTGGGTTAGGGAGGAACTCTGCTTTACATGGATGTGGATTCTGTCCCAGAGAAGAGGTAATCTTTGGGATACATACCTGTCTCTCCAGTAGGTCCTATTTATGTCACAGGCAAGGTTTATGTCATTAGAATGGTTAATGCTGGTGCTGTTTGTTGTGTTGATATGCAGGCGGTCCAACAGAGTAGGGTCTGACAATGCCTTGTATGCCAGGCATAGATCTACCCTCAACAACCTGTAGGAGACAGCATACATGGATAGAGCCTTGAGGTGGTGTGCATAGGGCATGTTACTTGTGCCCTGTATTAATTTAGTGAAGAACCTCTGTGGAAGTTCCAGTTGTTGGATATGCCTGAAAAATGACTTCCTTGGACCTAGATGCCATACCTTTGTTTATAAGTTGCACAACACAGAATGATTTCCTCACCACTGTAGACATATGATGGTCAAAGGCTAGATTACTGTCTGTGTGTCCCAGGTTCCTGACTACTGGGTCAACTCTTAGGGGTGTGTTGTCAATATGATAGCTATCAGGGGTGGATGATTTCCCAAAGGATACTATTATGCATTTCTTGGCATTTAGTTTTAGTCCATGGCTCTGACACCAATTGTTTATCTGTGTCAACCTTTCTTGGAGAACACTTGTTTTGGTGGGCAATTCAATGACACCTCCTAATTTGCAAATACCTGAAAATATAGTTAGCCAAAGGCCACTGACATTGGCCTTGACTTCAGAGAAGTAAATACCAAAAAGGAGCAGTCCCAGGACTAGCCCTTTGGGAATCTGTTTGTGACTGGCCTCTTTGTAGAGGTACACTGCCCAATTCTAACTACCTGGGTCTTGTCTGTAAGCCAGCTGGGTCTCCACCAGTTACATATGGGTTTGTACCTAACCTCTTAAGTTTGTCAACAATACCCAGATGGTGGATTGTGTCAAATATCTTGGCCATGTCAAGGTAGGCAATGTGAACCATTTTGCCCTTATCCATTGTTTTGGTGATCTTCTCTAACAAGTCCACCAGATTGAAAAGGCATGACTTGCCCTTGTTGAAACCAAATTGGGTCGGGTCCAGTATCTGGAGATTTCTGATGCCATTATTGATCATTTCCATGATCATTTTTTCCATAGTTTTTTATATGAGACTACTTAGACTTAGGGATCTGTAGTGTCCAGGGTCTGTAGATGGCCCACCCTTGTGCCGAAGGATGATGGTTGCTGTTCTCATTCATAAGACGTGAAACCTATTTGGAGGCTACAGTTAAATACCAATTCCAGAGGGCCTGATAGATCATGTTTCATGCTATTTAGAAGGCATCATGGTAATTTGTCTTGGCCCATTGATGCAGTGTTCTTTACCTTAGAGAGATCATGAAGGACCTGTTCCCTAGTGATAGCAGGTGAGTTGTATTTGATGGTATTACCTGAAGGAAGGTTGATGGGGAGAAAGGGGGGTAAAGTTTGAGCTGAATTTATCAGCCAGTAGGTTTGCTATATCTTGTGGCTCAGTATAGGTGGATCCATTTAAAAATGTGCTCTGCACACATTTGTATATTGCCTTTGAGGTTGCAGACATAGCTAAAGAATACCTTTTGGTTGTCCTTTGCTTGGGAGGCCAAATTTACCAAAAAATTGGCTTTGCTAGACTTTATTTGTCCTCTGAGTTGCTTGTTTAGTTTGATGAGAGTGCTTTTATCCTGCTGAATGCTGCACCTCCTAATTTTTGCCATGATTTTCTTCCTTCTGTTATACGGCCTATTGATGTTGCGAGTCCACCAGGGTAGCTTGTTTTTTGAGTTAGTTCTGTACTTCTTCCTGGTGGGTGTAATAACATGCCTGTACAGGGTTTCTGTGAACAGTTCTGTGTAGGCAGCAGTGTTCTTAGGGTTTATGGGGGCTTGCAATTTTACCAGGTTATCACTTAGTAGTAGGAAGTTAGCCTTAGAGGGGTTCCTGAATATTCCAGGGTTAGCAGGGGTTCCTAGTTTTATTTTTACTTCAAAGGAGACCATTTTTTGTTCTGACCTTACCAGAAAAGTCATTAGACTAGGATGTGGCACTCCCCCATATTAGTGACAACCAGGACAGGAATCTTTGTGCCAGTACATTTGGTGTTGTATATGATTCCCAGTTAATAGTGGGGTAATTAAAGTCACCCATGAATACAGTATCGGGCTGGATTGTGAGTGTTTCTAATAAGTTTAAATACATGGTATGGGTTTCCTGGGTCATAGAAGGGGACCTAAACTTGCAGAGAAGTGGTACTGGATTTTTGTTATGGTGATTTGATTGCATAGAAGCTCATGTACATTTATCTGTTTCACTCAGTAATCATTCCAGACCTCTAATTTCTTATTTTTATCATTATTGATAACATTTCATAGTTGCATTTGATTATACTTCTGATTAAAAATTCTTGTTCCTCGTCAGTTACTCCAGGAGATCCACACCTCACAAAATTGTTTTCTCTATAGGATTTTTACCATCCTCCCTCTTCTACAATGTTGGATGATTCTTAAAAAATACCCTAAAGTTTTGAGAGGGCATTTTAGCCATGTCTATTTTCTGTTGTTGAGAACTTTTATAATTTGCCTAACTGCAAAGATTTTTAATTGATAATTTCATAGTATACTAAGTTTAATGTTTCAGGTGTTAATTACACATCAGCATGAATTATATTAAATATAATTAATAGGATTTTGAACAGAGACTGTATACAGCTTATCATACTTATCTTTTTTTAACAAAGTTCAAAGTTCAGGTAACGTTATAATGATTTAGTACTTAAATCAATGTGTGTTATATTTTGCAATCTTTTTATTTTGTTATAAGTCTTGTTGTTGTGAAAGCTTTGAATATATCACATAATTGTACTGAGCATCACATATCATTGAATATTCAAACAAAATTGAATAATACTTATAAGCACTATTAAACTCTTACCTTTCCATTACTTTAATCAGTATATCTTATGCATATCGTTATGGTGAGACTTGTTAATTCCATTAAATGAATATTATGACTCAGAAATGGATTTGCGACAACTTCATGCCTCTTGTTATATCTGTTAAGTTCATGCAACAATTAAACTCTATTTATTTTACTATGTGTCCTGTGATGTTTAGGTAATTACTTAAAAACAAGTAAGAGACATAGTTGTATTTCTCTTAATCTAATAGTATACGTCCGTGCATTGAATAGTTGTTGAAAGGTGAAATTCTGTTTGGGCAACAGAGTCATAATACAGAAACGACTGCTGCCTCACAGCTCCTGCTTTTTTACAGTAAAGTTTCAGTTAACTGGCAGCCATGGGAATTCGTACATGCTGGATAACTGTAGTTTATGGTTGCCTGAGAGTTACTATTAAAACTAGGCCTGACTAATACTGTACACTATACTATTTCTTTGACTTGTTCTCAGGTTGGGGAGAGAGGGAATTCATTCATATTTTTCTTTTTAAAACTCTAAACCTCTAAAAACCTAAGGTATGTTTCTGTGGGGGGGGGACGACAAAAAGTATAACACATGAAAACTGTACTGCATTTCTAAGATTTTTTTTGCCATTTGCTTGAGAGTGTCTGTTGTTTGAGTTCCGGTTAACTCTGAGTTTATTGCATTTAGTTCCTGTCTGGGATGCCTTCTCTGTGGAGCAATGGATTCACAATGTATTCTTCATGTCCTGCATATGTCTATGCATGTTTTTTGTGAGTTTCCACCCATATCCCCAAAACATTCATATAGGTAGATTAGAGATCATCTAAATTGTGAAAAGATTTATATACAGTATATGAGAAAGAGTGAGACAGAGTGTGTGTGTGTGTGTGTGTGTGTGTGTGTGTGTGTGTGTGTGTGTGTGTGTGTGTGTGTGTGTGTGTGTGTGCGTGTGTGCGTCTGTGTGTGTGTGTGTGTATGAGACTGCATGTATGTAACTGGTATATTGGCAAGGATCGGCTAATCGGCTATATACCTTATGCCTGCAAAGTGATAGGATAGCCTTCACCTCCCCTTTAACCCTGAACAGTATAAAGCAGATAATGATTGAAGGAATGGAGGTCTGAGTAACTGCATTGGACTTTCATGACTATTGAATTACTGATAACTGATGTTGCTGTTTAGGGTTTTATCACCTTTACAACTATTTATAATGTTATCAAAGGTTTGCCATACTACAGGGAGAAATACATATTACTCTGTTCCCCCTTCATGTATGTATTGCCATAGCCCTTCCCTTTTTGTCCTGCCATGTTTGAGTTATTTGAAAATTACTTGAATTGTTTGTTTTCTACCTGTACAAACTCCAGTCTTTCTTTCTAACTCATGAGATGAATCTGATATTGATAGTTGATTATTTTATTTTGAGCTACTTTCTGGCTGTTTTATTGCAGTCATTCTTCTATTTCAGTTTTTCTTGACCATATGCTACTTTTTAACTGACATATGTACTTTGATGATTCATTTTCTTGAAAAGTTCAACACCAGAAACTGTGTGTGTGTGTGTGTGTGTGTGTGTGTGTGTGTGTGTGTGTGTGTGTGTGTGTGTGTGTGTGTCCTCACAGGGAGACCCATTCTCGACAAAATAACCTATGACAGAGTTGTAGCTCCTTGTGGTAGGTTATATCTGCCTTAGGAATCAGTGTCAGAATAATCCAGCTGAAAATATTTGACTAAATGGTATTTATCAGACAAATCTCTGGATGTTCATCTTGCTTTCTGTCCTATTTGAAGAATGTAGCAGCGCGTTTGCTGTTTTGATTCATTTGGCTGTTTTCTTACTCTTACTGACAGATAAAACAGCAGATGGACACAGTGTTGATAACCATTGTCCTCTATAAACATTCATAAACTACTTCAGTGAGAATTGTGAGGCTAGCGCTTGATTTGTTGCTCACACCGGTGGTACCCTGTTTGACTGGATGACATCTAACCTAATCTTTGGTCAAGATCTACTTACATTTTATTAGTAACTTTGCACTAGGAAAAACTACTACCATTGAAAAAGTATTGCTCTTAACGCACCTTCCCACACTATCTCACAGTTTGCATGATTTTATTTATTGTGATGAGATTTTGTCCTTGTTTTAGCAGGACAACTATAAGTCTGAATACTTCTGACCAAAGACAGAGCACTAACTTATGTGTTGCATTGTGAAACATTTTGGCATAGAATTAATTTTTCAGACTACTGTTTTGTCTAATAACTCAGCTGCGTAGCCAAAAGTCTGACGCTTTCTAATCCTCCTCCATCCGGAAAGGCAGCATATGTTTGTAATGTGAAATCATTATTTCAAAAGCTGCTTTTCAAGAATGTCACGTGGGACCAATGTTCCCTTCTTTCCTTCTCTGCTCTTTCATTATGTAAAACATCACCTCTGGTTTTACTCGGTCTTCTGACTGCATACCATTTATGTTTGTGTTTGGTTTCATATACAGCACATACATTAAATTGCACCTCATATAACTGTTTGTAATGTTTACAGATCTCGTACCTTCCACATACAGTCTTTGTAACTAAATAACTAAACATTATTCTTGTGTAATAGCTACAACAAATCACAATGAGATAACAGAAAGTGCTATTGCTAAGCCTGATGACATGTTACACATGAAGCAATAAGCATGACGTATGAAATTTCTGCATTCATTTTATAGAGGAACATACTTTCAGAATTAAAGGAGGCAATAGTCCCCTGCAAGTGGTGTTTCTTATTGTGTAAATAACACCTGCACAGGAATGTTTAAAGCCCTGGAAGGGAGTTATTTACACAATAACATATACCCTAGAGGATATTACTGTGCTTAGAGAATGGGCTATCTGTTAAATTGTTTTGCATTTTTTTAATTACTATATATATATATATATATATATATATATATATATATATATATATATACATATAAATGTATGTATATATATATATATATATATATATGTGTGTGTATATATATATATATATATATATATATATATATATATATATATATATATATATATATAAAATATTTCTTGAGGGTGGCCAGGTTGGTGCAGTGGTAAGGTTCTACAGTTCGATTCTCAGCTGGGGTGCCTTCTGTGTGGCGTCTGCATGTCCTCCCTGCAGTTGCGTGGGTTTCCTCCAGGTGCTCCAGTTTCCTCCCACATCCTAAAGACATGCTTTAGGTGGATTGGACACTCTAAATTGGCCCTAGGTGTGTGTATATGTGCCTTCTGTTGTTGGTTAGGGACTGGACTGGCAACTCAACACTGTAAACTATACTGCCAATTGTTCTGCGGACTGTTGTTCCACTGTAGTGACCCCTAACTGGGAAAAGAAGAATATATAATATCTTTGCTTGCTGTAGTACATGCTAACAGATCACTGGAGGGTTGAAGTCATTGAATAATGTCACATTTCAGTTTCATATTTTATCATATCTTTCAACTAATCAGGGACAAATATCAACAGACCTATTGAAAAATCCAGACGTAATCAGGTGCACTTTTTAGTATATTAGTATTGTTAACTTGAGACATTGACAGAATAAGAGAAAGTAAATGAATATACATTTTCTGAAGTAAACAGAAAGTCTGTAACTTTATTTGTTGTCATTATTACTACATGTAATTCACCACCTTTTCTGCAAAAGCTACTGATTTTAGGAGGGATTAAGGGTGGCAGAGCAAAAATTTGAGTCAACATCGGGGGTGTCCCTGAGGTGACAGGGATCCTGCAGAATACACATGTTAATATAAATACTGTCATTATAACAACTTTCTAATTTTATAAGGACAATATTTAAAATCTGTCCCTATTTTTGAGCTTTTAACACCCCCTCCATTATTTTAGGCTTTATCCGGATTTCTTGAGCTAACAGATTGAGATATATGCATACCTCTTAATTTTCAGTGTGTTGCATCCACAGCTCAATTGATATCTCTCTCTTTCTCTCACACACACACACACACACACACACACACACACACACACACACACACACACACACACACACACACACACACACACACACACACACACACACACACACACACACACACATGCACACTTCTGTTTTTATGCAGGCAAGCAGACATACACTTACACAAGCAAACTGAAATATAAACATGCATGCACACACTTTTATATTTTTATTTAATCATCATTTTTGTTTTAATTTTACACTCTTTAAACAGCAAAAGAGCTAATTATTGAGTATAAAATAATGGCTCAATCAATCTGACTTTTATGCAAGCATACACTCAAACACACAGAGACATAAACACACTTTTCTTTCTCTTTCTTTTTTTTTGTTTTAATTTTACATTCGCTAAACACCAAAAGAGCTGCTTAGCGAGTATAAAATAATGTCTGCCATTATCTCCATTACAGTCCAAGTTCCACAGTAGCGTAATATGCTGCCATGATGCAGCAGACATTACCTGTACATTAACACCCTACTGGAGAACGTTTATTCTCCAATCAGAATGGTGATGACTAGATCACCCATTCTCTAAACTTTCTTAGCATAAGTGAAAAGTGAAGTAATTTAACAGGACATGAAAATGGATATCTGCTTATTTATAACATCTGTGTTTTTTTTTTATATCTGAATATATTCGTTGTTGAGTAAGGGAAGAAATGCTAGATTGACATGGAATGTATATAGCAATTATTTGTTTATATATTCTAAGCACCGACATTTATTTTTAAATGCATCTGCAGATGTTTACATCATACCTGATTATGAAATTCAAGGTAGGTAAGAAGTTTCAACCAATGATATCTGAATAATTTGACAAGTCATAGTGTAACAGCTTATTGTATTTTTCCCCATCCCTCCGAGACTATCAAGTTCCTCCTTTCCATTCTAACATGCTCTTTCTGTCATTACTTAGCTGCAGGCACATTACCAGTGCAAAGTGGGGGTCAGTTTGAGGAAATCTCTCATCCTCAGGTGATTTGGATTCTTATTACCTTGCACTACTCAAAGTCCAACCCTCTGATCAGTGTGTAGTGATACCAATGTGGAGTGAGTCATTGCTATTCTACCAGTGTGTGCCCTTATTAACTATGGCAGAGTCAAAACTTTGGTTCTCCAGTGAGAACTGTTACCCTAGACTGAAATTTCTAGTTTGTAAAATTGCCACTGCTGCCCACCACCAGTTTAATCCTCATATCTTCTGAGTTGAAGATTACTTCACTGTACCATAGCCCATAACTTTTAAATACGAGCAGTAAAATAAGGAAAGACATACTTTTTTAAACTATACTGTCTAAATTATTAAAAGGATAAATATCTAAAAAAGTGTTACTTAGTCCTCAGGTCTTTGTCTTCATTGTCTTGAAGCCTGATGGGTGAAGAAAAATTTGATGAATTTGTCATGTCATACAATAATGCCATAAACGTAAACACTTCTGATTCTACCTGATCTATGCCACTTCCCAGCTGATTGTAATTCATACCTTTCAACTCTCCAGATTTTCGCAGAATGTCCAGATTGTTAGCATATATTTTGTCTGTTCCTCATAAAATTTGTGGTGTTCTGATAAGTCACTGTCGCCGAGGATTGAAGACAATAAATCATGACATACATAATGACATACATTTGAGTTTCAGACTTCATATTCTTCAGAAAAATGCATGCTAACAGAAATCTTGTTATTCTAGCAACTTTCTAAGTTTGTAAGAGAAATATTTGTCTGTCCTTATTGTTTATCCTTTCCCACCCCCATTAGTTTAGGAGTTGTCCAGATTTCTTCTGCTGAGAGGTTGAGAGGTATGTTGTATTTACACAAAAACATTACTTGTAGAACAAGCTGTCACAAAATTTGAATTAAGTGAATTTAAAACCTAAACATGTTTTAGACAATTATAAACTAATATTATTTCTCTACTTGTAGAGCTGCCAATGCTTTGAGGCAGTAATGCCCTTTCAAATCTCTCCGCAAATTTTCCTTATGAAGTTTTCCATTTGACTTTTTCTCGTAAACTTTCTAACTTCTTGATTACTATATCGTTCACTGGAAACTGTCGGATTTGAAAGCAGCACACATGATAAGGGTTGATTATAGTAAAGAGATCAAGATTTATGACATCTTACAGAACAAAATAAAATCCAGCACTTCTGGAAATGCAAACCATGGAACGTGTACACACATAGTGATGGATGATAAGTGGGAGTGAAGCGGCAGAAAGTTTGTAATTACCATGGTAAGGCAATTGCTACCTTTAATAACTTAACAATCATACAAATTACTAAAACTATACATAAAAATAGATGTGTAAACTCTATATGGCACAAAGGAAAACCTAATACAAATAACTAGGAGTTATGGCACTTTTTTTGCAAGTCTTGTGACATCTGATGGATTGATATGATAAGCAATAATAAAACTGATTGACGCTGAACATTTCTGATGGTTTGGTAAGCTTGAAACAAAAACCCAGTGCTTGCATACATTTCCAGTACTTGACTTTGTGGATTAACAGTAGCATCACTTTTAAATTATAATGTCTAATATAACTGTCTACTTGTATTTACATTAGAAAATGTACTGCTTTCTTTATAGAGTACTACTCTGGATGTTTTAGGTTTTCATAGCAACAGAAAGCACGGTACACCTTTAAATAAAAGTAGGATTCTAGCTGCTGTCATTGCTGCTCATAAGATGAGTAATCTGGATAATTTCTATGCAAATGCTGCTATTAAGTGTTGGCTGGGTAGGGGTGTTTGCTGTAATTACATGCTGGCTCAAGAGAAATTTGAAACATCAGGGAAGAAAAGGAACTGAAATGGGTATAATTTTCAGGAGCTGCAGATGCGGAAGCCACTTAAAGCTGTTTTTTTTTCTCTGTGAATCCTGGGAATACATATGGAATGTGAAGCCAGTTGTATATGTTTTAAAAATTGTTCTTAAAATTTTTTCTGCAAAAGACAGGAAAACCATATGGCATAGTAGAGTATTATGCAAACAGTACATATATAACTCTAGTCAGAAAAGATTATTTATTTTAGAAAAGTAAACAGCCTTCGTTTTCAGTCAGTGCTATCAATTTTTCTTAAATCACATTATGTAATGCATGTTTTCATGAATATTTAATATTAATTTACACACATAGACATGCACGCATTAAGTCAGAGACCTTATCACTTTATGTATATACTGTCACACATTTTCTAAAAAAAAATAGGGTGGCATATTAAAATAACCTCTGTGATGCATGTTATATTAAGAGGAGAGTTTGTCTCACTCCTACTGCAGACAGAAAAGCTATTCACAAAGAGAACTGTACATCTGTCAGCAGTCACCCACAGTGCCCCAGAGAGAAATGAGCAATAATCTGAGAAACAGCTTAGTAGGCTTGTAATTACAGCACCACACTATCAGAGCTGCAATGAATGACACAACATTTGTGGGTAGGGAAAGGCTGTTTGCTTATAGAGTACAAGCTATGCACCCAAGTTTACAGACAAATTAGGACAATTATGGGATGGGAGGCTTTTAGATTAATGAGCAAGGAGGAGTGCTAGGTGAGAATTTATGTATTTAAAGGGCACTGTAAACAAGTAGGAATTGGGAGTAATGAACAAATTCTTGTAAATTTTTGCAAGGGGCAAGCCCCATCTGCACCCCCACACCCTCCTGCTACTTAAATATACCAACTCCAAGATGGCACTACAGTGCTCCCCCCTGCAAAATATGTGAAATAAGAAGTTTTCATGTTTTAGTGTTTTTTTTTTTGAGCTCGATATTGCAAAACTTCAGTCATCTGGTCCTCGAAGATCAGAGGATCAATGTTCTGCAATTTTGATACTCTGAAGGGGACCCATGTGTGTATATAAATATGTGTGTGTAATCCCGAATTACTGAATGCTTGAAATTCAGTAACTCGAGACTGTAATTTCGAAAATATCTCGAATTTGCGCTTATGCATGTCAGCTACGGGACGGGAAGTGTGGGAGTTGGGATGTCTTACGGAAGTGAAGGTAAGTGAGTGTATGTGTGTGTTTTGTAAGTTGAGCGTTTGGGTTAGGGTAGGGAGGTGGGAGTATGAGTGTGAGTGCTGGATGTGTCTATGTATGTGTGATGTGTTTGTGTGTGTGCGAGGCAGTTTAAAATGTCTCTGTGGTGTTCTTTTTTTGTGCATTAGTGTGATCTCAGAGTTAGAATATATAAGTAGGGGGGTGTGGGGTGCTGGGGGTCTTGCCCCCCTGCGTACATGTAGTGTAGGGCTTGTAGCTTATGTTATGTGGGTTGTATGGTGTGTTTGTTGTGCAGTGTATGTGTTCTGTATGTAAGGGGTTTTTTGATTTCGTGCTTGTGGGTTTCGGGATTTTTGTTGGTTCGACTTTATAATTTCGAGTTACTGAATTTCGAGCATTCAATAATTCGATATTATGAAGGGGAGCCATATATATATATATATATATATATATATATATATATATATATATATATATATATATATATAAAATAGAGAGATATGTATATGTATAGATGTAGTTCAAGATAGCGAATTGCAAAAATAACGAACGGCAAAACATCGATCCCAAAGGACTGAAACTTAAAATAATAATAATAAATCATGCTCTTTGCAGGGCGCTGATATATACCAACTCTGAAATGCCACAACAATGCAGAAAAGGAAAGCCCTACTCCTTGCTGTTCTGTGACATGATATTCAATCACCCAGCAGTCCAGATGTTTGATACTGCAAGTATTCATTTATAAATATATTTGTATGTGTACATATGTGTGTGTGTGTGTGTGTGTGTGTGTGTGTGTGTGTGTGTGTGTGTGTGTGTCATGTATGTCAATAAATATAAAGTATGTGTGTGTATCCTTTTATCCTAAAAGTGGAGTGGACTGTAACAAAAAGATGTGGTGAAAATCCTGAAAACGTATCTGAGTTAAAGGGTAGATATTTGTATCTCTGGCCATCCCACCAGAGTTGAACAACATTTCAGTTTTACAGTTGTTCTCCACTTTTTCTTGTATATCTCCTTACAGACTTCCAGAACTTTTTCTTAAATTGTGTGCAAGTGCATCCGCAGTACATATGTGTCATTCCCATTTCGTCCATCCTACATCTTCAGTATTTGTCTTTCATACTTTCCTTTGTATTTTTTCTTCTAGTTCCTACTGTTGTACTAGCTCTTCCTACATTTTAAGACATGTTTTATTATGTCCTGCTACCCCCCACTATTACATGCCACTTATCCTCATCTTATTTAGGTTTGATCACTTTTCCTCAGCCTTCTTTCTGCCCAAACTCTCTCTTTCTATTTTTTTCTTCCTCCATATCATGTTGAGACACTCTTTCATTGCTGCTTCATTTTTATTTAATTCATTCTCCAGATCTGTTCCTCCCTCTCACCTCTTTTGTTCAGTTTCACTACTTCCTTCCAGCCATCTAATGATATTGTACATACGTGCATGCATGGGTATGCGTGGTTCTCCATCCTCCATTTCACGTACAACGCCCGACATAGTGTCTTACCACTCTTTTCTGTCTGCCTTGTTCCATCATGTTCTCAGTCTCTTTTATTCTCTTTCTACATGTTTTATGGGGTTTCCTTTGTGAGGTTAGCAGGGAACTTCCTTACAAATGTACTATGGCTTAGAACGCCATCGTGCTCACAGTGTTTACATTTCATAACTGTTTATAGGCTCAAGCCTTTTCAATATCTCCCCTTTTTTATCCTTACCTACTCTAAATTATTCATTTTTTTGTCTTCTAGAGTGATCCCTACAATCATCCATGAAATTTTAAGATACTCTGCCCCTTTGATTTCCCCTCCCCCCTTGTTCACCCCCTTTGCCTACCCTTACTAAGACTGTCTTCTTTATGTTACACTGTAAGCATAAGGCTGTTTCAGATTTGTGAAACACCAGTGATATGTGTCTTTTGGCCTCTTCCACATTTTTAACAGTAGACTGCAACCATTATCATAAAGAAGAAATTTTGTCTGCACTTGTTTCTTTCCCTCCAGTATTTCCAGTTGTTTCCTGATTTTTCATCAGTATAGTAAGTCCTGGTGATAGATTAAAACCCTGTTTATTCACTTCTCCTTATATTCACTGAGCACACTGCACTATTAGGATATTAACCCATTTTTTCCATCTTGCCTTAAACATCTGCAACATCTGCTTCACGACCAGCAATCACTGGACAGCCCGCATTCTGCCTCTGAGTAGTTATCTTGGGATTGGAGCTTCTGCTTTGATCCTGGCAAAAGAATGAGCAGAGGGACATTATTTTCCTTAAGACTGCTGATCACCAGAAAGACAACTGCATCACGGGTGCCAGATTGGAATTTGTGGAACTGTTTTGCTCCTTGTGAAAGATGGAGCAGAGTGCTTTGATTCCTGACTCTTTCTGATTGGGCAGTGACCGTTTGCATGGGGCATTCCTGATTGGTCTGCTTGCTATTCAAGGTATCTACCAGAAAAAGGCTGTAACAAGCCTACAGACCACTACATCATCTGGGACAAGAATTTTGATCACCTGAGAGTCTGAGGCCTGCTTCCTATGTTAAGATTAGTGCTTCTGTTTCCTTCTGGTGAAAGAAGAAGTAACAAGGCACTATATCCCAGCAGTGAGAAGCTGTGTTGACACAAGCACTAGTAGTAGTAGTAGCCAGGTAGTAACTAATTAAGTGAACCTTCACTATCCATAATTCTTAATAAACGTAATTAATTCTTTTTAGTAAGTGCTGCTTGATTAGCTACTGCCTAACTTAACTTTAGAATATCACATTACATACTTCTTCCGTAAATTGTCAGGGTCTGTTTTAGGTGTTTCCCCTCAAGTATTTGGCAGTGCCCTGTATAGGCACAGGCACTTGATTTGACATGTTTCCTGAAAAGATGCTGTTGAATTTTCACTAATACCTAGTTACACATGAGACAGCTAATGTGCACAGTGAAAAACACACCTCCAGAGTGGAAAATCAGATACTCCTGAATTTACCATATATTTTCCTTGTAATTGTCTAATCAATAGAATAGGACTTGTTGTCATGGATATGAACTTTCCCACTATCTCCATTACCAGCTTGGTGGATGTGGGCATTCTAAGGCAATGTAGAAATTGCCTCATGTTTACTGAAAACCAGCTAATTCTCAAACAAACTGAAAAGGTATATGAAATATATAGTTACACAATGTCACTGGAGGCAGATCTATAACATAAAAGTACTCTAATGTTAATCAAGTTGTCAGTAGTGCATGTGCTGCACTCTTCACACACAGTATGAAGTGAACACATAGACCCACATATGCTGGGGTACTTAGATGTAATATTCCCAAACACCAAAAACCTACTAGATGAAGCACACATAACAAATGACTTCAGCAGCCCAAATGCGTTTTTTTTAAATAACACTTCTGTCAATAAATATAGCCACATCTCATGGAGCCTTTACTTCTAGGACCATAAGACAAGCCACCACAAAATCCGGTGTTCTGGTTATTAGAGACTCAACTGTGAGACACGCTGATGTCCCTCACACCAGGCTGAATAAGGAGAAAGTCGTGGTCAGTTGTTTATCATGGGTCAGGATCTGCCACGTTACGCACACACTCATGTCATTGGTCACAAGTAACAGCATGACTCAGTTGTAGCCCAATGTGGAATGACTGGAGATGCATTTCCCTAAACTATATGAAAAGAGACATCATGGACCTCATGGAATGTGTATCCCAGGCTACTGAGCAGCAACCTAGCTTCTCCAAGGATGATGCCACAGTATGAAGGTAAGATGACTTAGTAATTGGCTTAGTGTATGGTGTCATATTAAGGGGTTAAACATTTGTAAGCATGGAAAGTGATGATCAACAGACAGCTGCTTTGCCAGGTTTGGCCTTCACCTCTCCCCTCTAGACTTTCAAATATTAGCTAAAATATTGTCCTCACCATAGTGCTTTTTTTAACCAATGCCAAACTGAAAGTACTTCTGACATAGCAAACCAAAACCAAGAAAATCTAAAGGTGTTACTGCTCAATGCTAGGAGTCTAAACATGGGACTTTGCTTCCTACAAAAATCCTCTAGCCCTACAGAACGCTGACATGTGTGCAGTCACTGAGACATTGTTTAAAACCGCAGAGAGCACCCTGGCAATGTAAGGCTATGATGCCTTACACAATTTTAGGGTAGCTACTACAGAGGCAAGGACTAAAGGTGGAGGTGTCTCAATTTACATGAACAACAAATATACCTAAAGGCTGGTCATACTTAATACACCATGGTCAGATCACTATAAGCAAAATCCCATACCACTTTCTTCCAAGCTATAGGGCCCCTGTATAACCCAGAAAACCCATAACACGTATTTAAGCTTGCTAGAAACACTTAACATCCAACTCAATATCATATTCATGGGAACCTTTAATTACACCACTATTTACTGGGAATCATATATGACACCAAACTTGCAGGCACAGAAATTCCTTGATTTTGTGAATCCAAACTCTATGGAGCAAATTGTCAATATGTTGACTAGGGTGCAAGCATACTGGATCTGGTCCCCACTAATATGGGAGAGCACTGCACAGCCCCTAGTCCTATATCCTCTCTGGTAAGATCAGATCACAAAATGGTCCCCTTTCAAGTAAAAATAAAACCCAGAACTCCAGAACTCCAGCTAACTCTGGAATGTTCAGGAACTACTTTAAGGCTAACTTCCTGCTATTAAGTGATAACTTGAAAAAATTTCAAGCCCCCCTCCCCCAAACCCTGATTACACTGCAACCTACACCAAACTATTCACAGAAACCCTATAAAAGCATGTTAACAGCTGCATAGAGACAGCTGTACCTACCAGGAATAAGTACAGAGCTAACTCAGAAAACAAGCCATATTGTTAGAATCACAACATCAATAGACAGAATAACAGAAGGAAGAAAATCATGGCAAGCATTATGAGGTACAGTACCCAGCAACATTAAAGCACTGTCATCAAACTAAACAAACAACTTAGAGGGCAAATAAAATCTAACAAGGCCAAATTTGTCCTCTCAGGCCAAGGAGAACCAAAAGGCATGCTTTAGCTATGTCCACAACCTCAAAAGCAATACACAGTTATGGGCAGTGTTCATTGTTAATGCAGACACCTATGCTGAGCCAGTATATATATATATATATATATATATATATATATATATATATATATATATATATATGTATATATACATATATATATATATGTGTGTGTGTGTGTGTGTGTGTGTGTATTGTGTATATATATCTATATATAATGTGTATATCTATCTATCTATATATATATATATATATATATGTATATACCTATATATATATATATATATATATATATCTATATATATATACACACACACACACACACACACACACACACACACACACACACACACACACACATATATATATATATATATATATATATATATATATATATATATATATATATATATATATATATATATATACATACACACACATACCCACACACACACATATATATACCTCGGCACTGGAGGTATCACTGTCTCTGCTTTAACTCCATCTTTTACTGGACATTGGTTCTTTGGTCTTATTTAACCTCAGTGATTGGTTTATGATTCCAGTGGCTGTACAAAGTGTATAATGGTGTGTTATTATATGTCCCGATGTGGAAGCCCTTGATTTTTGTGAATATGATCCTGTTACCAAAGTGCCGTAATGTTTGTAAGAACAATATGTGAATTTGTTTAAACTAATGATCTATGCCATCGTAAATCTATAAGTTTTGTGATTAATAGAGACACTGGTGCTGACGCTTTAGCTCCATCTTTGTTTTGACATTGGTTCACTGTTTTTTAAGTAACTTACTGTTGGATGTTGTACAGATGAATATCTTATGTATTAGGAAATGCTTCTTATTGGTTTATCTGTTTTAAAAATGAATGTGATTGGCTGTTAGTTTACTTTTAAATGGTTCAGACAATGTTTTTTTATGACCTGAAGAAGGCTTACACAGCTGAAAGCACTCATCATTTGTATGTTTTTCAATTAAAGTGGTTTCTCATACAAACACTTGTTTTGCCTAAGTGTTTCAACCTACAGTGATTCAGCTATAGTGTCTAGCTGAAGATTTTTTGTGGTGCTAATATCAATAAGGTTGTCATTAGTACATACGCTGCTCCCGTCATGCACAATTCAAATCAGATATATAGAGCCACATATGCTGAGGCACTTACACATAACCTTCCTAAACCACAAAGACCTCCTAGATGAAGTACACATAACAAATACCTTCAGCAGCCCCAAATGCACTATTTCAAAACAACACCCACATCAACACATACAGCTATAGCTCATGGAGCCTCTACCTCTAAGCACATAAGGCAAGTCACCACACAATCCAACATTCTAGTCATTGGAGACTCCATTGTGAGACATACTTTGTCCCTCTCAAAGTTATGGTCAGTTGCTTATCAGGGGCTAGGATCCATCACATTACACATGCACTCAGGTCATTGGACCACTGTTACTAATATAACTAAGTCATAGTCCATGTGGGAGTAAATGACCTGAGATGTACCTCCCTAGACTATATGAAGAGAGACATCATGAAGCTCTCAGAATATGTGTCTTAGGCTGGTATGACCCTAGCATTCAGGTGCATTTTATCTTCTCCAAAGATGATGCCATAATACTAACAAAATATGATTGACTTTAATAATTTGATCAGTTTCTGCTGTCATTCTGAGGAGGTGCAATATTTGTTAACATGAAAGGAGATGGTCAATAGACCATGCTGCTTTGCCAGGGCTGGCCTGCACCTCTCCCATCTAGGCTTTCGAATATTAGCTAAAACATTGTCTTCCCCAGAGGACCTTTTTTAGGCAATGCCAAACTGAAAGTATTTCCATCGTAGCAAATCAAAGTCAAGAAAATCTAAAGGAATTACTGCTCAGTGCTAGAATTATAAACAAAAAACTCCACTCCCTAGAAGGTGACTTTATACTAGAAAATACTGATGTCTGTGCAGTCACTGAGATATGGTTTAAAGCTGGGGAGAGCACACCAACAGTGCAAAATTATAATGCCTTCCACACATTTAGGCCAGCTACTTCACAGGCAGGGGCAAAAGGTGAAGGTGTCCCTATTTGCTCCAGGTGTATTATCCTTTATTCCCATGCTGTGGATATTGCAGAATCTGGATCTAATTTCCATATTGCCAAGCTTATAACGCTGCACCTTTAGAGATTCCCTAACTCCATTAGCCTCCTGCAATGCTTTTGCACCTTATTTTTAGGGTAGACTTGTTTTTCCACTTCTTGAATATTTTGTCTTAGTTTTCCACCTGTTTTGCTTTTTGTTTTGCTGACTTCATATAGTTTCAATTGCAGACTTAAATGTACAGCTACACCATTATCTTTTAGAACATAAAAGGACCAGCTTTAAACACAGCCATCTGACTCTCTGCATGCTCCTCTTCCCCCAACCTTATTTTTTGTTTGGTTTCTGTTGTGAAACTTTTTTATTTATTTATGTAGTTATTTTGCTTTATTCCAGCCATCTGAACAGAGTTCAAACCATTTGGACCTATCAAGCTTAGGCTTTCTAGCACCCTGCTCAGGGGGTTGAAAAATTCATGAGATATTGCAAAATCTTGCCAGTTTTTCAGCCAATTTTCTTATTAGTACTCTTTCAATCAGATAATTCAGATCATTAACTTCGTAATCATTTTGTTTTGTGTACTGACCCTAAGTGATCTTATAAAAGATGGATAGAGATCTTCATGGCTTCTCACAGGAAATTTGGGACATACATTGATACATGCACTGTCTCTGAAAGTAACTATCTGACCTTTAGTATGGGGATGCACTGCCTCTGAAAGTAACTATCTGAACTTTAGTATGGGGATGCACTGCCCCTGAAAGTAACTATCTGACCTTTAGTATGGGGATGCACTGCCTCTGAAAGTAACTATCTGACCTTTAGTATGGGGATGCACTGCCCTGAAAGTAACTATCTGACCTTTAGTATGGGGATGCACTGCCTCTGAAAGTAACTATCTGACCTTTAGTATGGGGATGCACTGCCTCTGAAAGTAACTATCTGACCTTTAGTATGGGGATGCACTGCCCCTGAAAGTAACTATCTGACCTTTAGTATGGGGATGCACTGCCCATGAAAGTAACTATCTGACCTTTAGTATGGGGATGCACTGCCTCTGAAAGTAACTATCTGACCTTTAGTATGGGGATGCACTGCCTCTGAAAGTAAGTGTCTCACCTGTAGTATGGGGTGCACTACCTCTGAAAGTAACTATCTGACCTTTAGTATGGGGATGCACTGCCTCTGAAAGTAACTATCTGACCTTTAGTATGGGGATGCACTGCCTCTGAAAGTAACTATCTGACCTTTAGTATGGGGATGCACTGCCTCTGAAAGTAACTATCTGACCTTTAGTATGGGGATGCACTGCCTCTGAAAGTAACTATCTGACCTTTAGTATGGGGATGCACTGCCTCTGAAAGTAACTATCTGACCTTTAGTATGGGGATGCACTGCCTCTGAAAGTAACTATCTGACCTTTAGTATGGGGATGCACTGCCTCTGAAAGTAACTATCTGACCTTTAGTATGGGGATGCACTGCCTCTGAAAGTAACTATCTGACCTTTAGTATGGGGATGCACTGCCTCTGAAAGTAACTATCTGACCTTTAGTATGGGGATGCACTGCCTCTGAAAGTAACTATCTGACCTTTAATATGGGGAAGTTCTCTGAAAGTAACCATCTGACCTTTAGTATGGGGATGCACTGCACCTGCATGTAACTATCTGACCTTTAATATTGGGATGCACTGCTTCTGAAAGTAACTATCTGACCTTTAGTATGGGGATGCACTGCCTCTGAAAGTAACTATCTGACCTTTAGTATGGGGATGCACTGCCTCTGAAAGTAACTATCTGACCTTTAGTATGGGGATGCACTGCCTCTGAAAGTAACTATCTGACCTTTAGTATGGGGATGCACTGCCTCTGAAAGTAACTATCTGACCTTTAGTATGGGGATGCACTGCCTCTGAAAGTAACTATCTGACCTTTAGTATGGGGATGCACTGCCTCTGAAAGTAACTATCTGACCTTTAGTATGGGGATGCACTGCCTCTGAAAGTAACTATCTGACCTTTAGTATGGGGATGCACTGCCTCTGAAAGTAACTATCTGACCTTTAGTATGGGGATGCACTGCCCCTGAAAGTAACTATCTGACCTTTAGTATGGGGATGCACTGCCTCTGAAAGTAACTATCTGACCTTTAGTATGGGGATGCACTGCCTCTGAAAGTAACTATATGACTTTAGTATGGGGATGCACTGTTCCTGAAAGTAACTAACTGACCTTTAGTAATGGGATGCACTGCCTCTGAAAGTAAGCAACTGACCTTTAGTATGGGGATGCACTGCCTCTGAAAGTAACTATCTGACCTTTAGTATGGGGATGCACTGCCTCTGAAAGTAACTATCTGACCTTTAGTATGGGGATGCACTGCCTCTGAAATTAACTGTCTCACCTTTAGTATGGGGATGCACTACCTCTGAAAGTAACTATCTGACCTTTAGTATGGGGATGCACTGCCTCTGAAAGTAACTATCTGACCTTTAGTATGGGGATGCACTTCCCTGAAAGTAACTATCTGACCTTTAGTATGGGGATGCACTGCCTCTGAAAGTAACTATCTGACCTTTAGTATGGGGATGCACTGCCTCTGAAAGTAACTATCTGACCTTTAGTATGGGGATGCACTGCCTCTGAAAGTAACTATCTGACCTTTAGTATGGGGATGCACTGCCTCTGAAAGTAACTATCTGACCTTTAGTATGGGGATGCACTGCCTCTGAAAGTAACTATCTGACCTTTAGTATGGGGATGCACTGCCTCTGAAAGTAACTATCTGACCTTTAGTATGGGGATGCACTGCCCCTGAAAGTAACTATCTGACCTTTAGTATGGGATGCACTGCCTCTGAAAGTAACTATCTGACCTTTAGTATGGGGATGCACTGCCTCTGAAAGTAACTATCTGACCTTTAGTATGGGGATGCACTGCCCCTGAAAGTAACTATCTGACCTTTAGTATGGGGATGCACTGCCCTGAAAGTAACTATCTGACCTTTAGTATGGGGATGCACTGCCCCTGAAAGTAACCATCTGACCTTTAGTATGTGGATGCACTGCCTCTGAAAGTAACTATCTGACCTTTAGTATGGGGATGCACTGCCTCTGAAAGTAACTATCTGACCTTTAGTATGGGGATGCACTGCCTCTGAAAGTAACTATCTGACCTTTAGTATGGGGATGCACTGCCCCTGAAAGTAACTATCTGACCTTTAGTATGGGGATGCACTGCCTCTGAAAGTAACTATCTGACCTTTAGTATGGGGATGCACTGCCTCTGAAAGTAACTATCTGACCTTTAGTATGGGGATGCACTGCCTCTGAAAGTAACTATCTGACCTTTAGTATGGGGATGCACTGCCTCTGAAAGTAACTATCTGACATTTAGTATGGGGATGCACTGCCTCTGAAAGTAACTATCTGACCTTTAGTATGGGGATGCACTGCCTCTGAAAGTAACTATCTGACCTTTAGTATGGGGATGCACTGCCTCTGAAAGTAACCATCTGACCTTTAGTATGGGGATGCACTGCCTCTGAAAGTAACTATCTGACCTTTAGTATGGGGATGCACTGCCTCTGAAAGTAACTATCTGACCTTTAGTATGGGGATGCACTGCCTCTGAAAGTAACTATCTGACCTTTAGTATGGGGATGCACTGCCTCTGAAAGTAACTATCTGACCTTTAGTATGGGGATGCACTGCCTCTGAAAGTAACTATCTGACCTTTAGTATGGGGATGCACTGCCCCTGAAAGTAACTATCTGACCTTTAGTATGGGGATGCACTGCCTCTGAAAGTAACTATCTGACCTTTAGTATGGGGATGCACTGCCTCTGAAAGTAACTATCTGACCTTTAGTATGGGGATGCACTGCCTCTGAAAGTAACTATCTGACCTTTAGTATGGGGATGCACTGCCTCTGAAAGTAACTATCTGACCTTTAGTATGGGGATGCACTGCCTCTGAAAGTAACTATCTGACCTTTAGTATGGGGATGCACTGCCTCTGAAAGTAACTATCTGACCTTTAGTATGGGGATGCACTGCCTCTGAAAGTAACTATCTGAACTTTAGTATGGGGATGCACTGCCTCTGAAAGTAACTATCTGACCTTTAGTATGGGGATGCACTGCCTCTGAAAGTAACTATCTGACCTTTAGTATGGGGATGCACTGCCTCTGAAAGTAACTATCTGACCTTTAGTATGGGGATGCACTGCCTCTGAAAGTAACTATCTGACCTTTAGTATGGGGATGCACTGCCTCTGAAAGTAACTATCTGACCTTTAGTATGGGGATGCACTGCCTCTGAAAGTAACTATCTGACCTTTAGTATGGGGATGCACTGCCTCTGAAAGTAACTATCTGACCTTTAGTATGGGGATGCACTGCCCCTGAAAGTAACTATCTGACCTTTAGTATGGGGATGCACTGCCTCTGAAAGTAACTATCTGACCTTTAGTATGGGGATGCACTGCTTCTGAAAGTAACTATCTGACCTTTAGTATGGGGATGCACTGCCTCTGAAAGTAACTATCTGACCTTTAGTATGGGGATGCACTGCCTCTGAAAGTAACTATCTGACCTTTAGTATGGGGATGCACTGCCTCTGAAAGTAACTATCTGACCTTTAGTATGGGGATGCACTGCCTCTGAAAGTAACCATCTGACCTTTAGTATGGGGATGCACTGCCTCTGAAAGTAACTATCTGACCTTTAGTATGGGGATGCACTGCCTCTGAAAGTAACTATCTGACCTTTAGTATGGGGATGCACTGCCTCTGAAAGTAACTATCTGACCTTTAGTATGGGGATGCACTGCCCTGAAAGTAACCATCTGACCTTTAGTATGGGGATGCACTGCCTCTGAAAGTAACTATCTGACCTTTAGTATGGGGATGCACTGCCTCTGAAAGTAACTATCTGACCTTTAGTATGGGGATGCACTGCCTCTGAAAGTAACTATCTGACCTTTAGTATGGGGATGCACTGCCCCTGAAAGTAACTATCTGACCTTTAGTATGGGGATGCACTGCCTCTGAAAGTAACTATCTGACCTTTAGTATGGGGATGCACTGCCTCTGAAAGTAACTATCTGACCTTTAGTATGGGGATGCACTGCCTCTGAAAGTAACCATCTGACCTTTAGTATGGGATGCACTGCCTCTGAAAGTAACTATCTGACCTTTAGTATGGGGATGCACTGCCTCTGAAAGTAACTATCTGACCTTTAGTATGGGGATGCACTGCCCCTGAAAGTAACTATCTGACCTTTAGTATGGGATGCACTGCCTCTGAAAGTAACTATCTGACCTTTAGTATGGGGATGCACTGCCTCTGAAAGTAACTATCTGACCTTTAGTATGGGGATGCACTGCCTCTGAAAGTAACTATCTGACCTTTAGTATGGGGATGCACTGCCTCTGAAAGTAACTATCTGACCTTTAGTATGGGGATGCACTGCCTCTGAAAGTAACTATCTGACCTTTAGTATGGGGATGCATTGCCTCTGAAAGTAACTATCTGACCTTTAGTATGGGGATGCACTGCCCCTGAAAGTAACTATATGACCTTTAGTATGGGATGCACTGCCTCTGAAAGTAACCATCTGACCTTTAGTATGGGGATGCACTGCCTCTGAAAGTAACTATCTGACCTTTAGTATGGGGATGCACTGCCTCTGAAAGTAACTATCTGACCTTTAGTATGGGGATGCACTGCCTCTGAAAGTAACTATGTGACCTTTAGTATGGGGATCCACTGCGTCTGAAAGTAACTATATGATCTTTAGTATGGGAATGCACTGCCCCTGAAAGTAACTATATGACTTTTAGCATGGGATGCACTGCCTCTGAAAGTAACTATCTGACCTTTAATATGGGGATAACTGCCCCTGAAAGTAACTATCTGACCTTTAGTATGGGGATGCACTGCCCCTGAAAGTAACCATCTGACCTTTAGTATGGGGATGCACTGCCGCAGAACTATCTGACCTTTAGTATTGGGATGCACTGCCTCTGAAAGTAACTATCTGACCTTTAGTATGGGGATGCACTGCCTCTGAAAGTAACTATCTGACCTTTAGTATGGGGATGCACTGCCTCTGAAAGTAACTATCTGACCTTTAGTATGGGAATGCACTGCCTCTGAAAGTAACTATCTGACCTTTAGTATGGGGATGCACTGCTTCTGAAAGTAACTATCTGACCTTTAGTATGGGGATGCACTGCCTCTGAAAGTAACTATCTGACCTTTAGTATGGGTATGCACTGCCTCTGAAAGTAACTATCTGACCTTTAGTATGGGGATGCACTGCCTCTGAAAGTAACTATCTGACCTTTAGTATGGGGATGCACTGCCTCTGAAAGTAACTATCTGACCTTTAGTATGGGGATGCACTGCCTCTGAAAGTAACCATCTGACCTTTAGTATGGGGATGCACTGCCTCTGAAAGTAACTATCTGACCTTTAGTATGGGGATGCACTGCCTCTGAAAGTAACTATCTGACCTTTAGTATGGGGATGCACTGCCTCTGAAAGTAACTATCTGACCTTTAGTATGGGGATGCACTGCCTCTGAAAGTAACTATCTGACCTTTAGTATGGGGATGCACTGCCCCTGAAAGTAACTATCTGACCTTTAGTATGGGGATGCACTGCCTCTGAAAGTAACTATCTGACCTTTAGTATGGGGATGCACTGCCTCTGAAAGTAACTATCTGACCTGTAGTATGGGAATGCACTGCCTCTGAAAGTAACTATCTGACCTTTAGTATGGGGATGCACTGCCTCTGAAAGTAACTATCTGACCTTTAGTATGGGGATGCACTGCCTCTGAAAGTAACTATCTGACCTTTAGTATGGGGATGCACTGCTTAAGAAAGTAACTATCCGACCTTTAGTATGAGGATTCACTGCCTCTGAATGTAGCTATCTGACCTTTAGTATGGGGATGCACCTCCTATGAAAGTAACTATCTGACCTTTAGTATGGGGATGCACTGCCTCTGAAAGTAACTATCTGACCTTTAGTATGGGGATGCACTGCCTCTGAAAGTAACTATCAGACCTTTAGTATGGGGATGCACTGCCCCTGAAAGTAACTATCTGACCTTTAGTATGGGGATGCACTGCCTCTGAAAGTAACTATCTGACCTTTAGTATGGGGATGCACTGCCCCTGAAAGTAACTATCTGACCTGCAGTATGGGGATGCACTGCCTCTGAAAGTAACTATCTGACCTTTAGTATGTGGATGCACTGCCTCTGAAAGTCATTATCTGACCTTTAGTATGAGGATGCACTGCCTCTGAAAGTAACTATCTGATGTTTAGTATGGGGATGCACTGCCTCCGAAAGTAACTATCTGACCTTTAGTATAGGGATGCACTGCCCTGAAAGTAACTATCTGACCTTTAGTATGGGGATGCACTGCCTCTGAAAGTAACTATCTGACCTTTAGTATGGGGATGCACTGCCTCTGAAAGTAACTATCTGACCTTTAGTATGGGGATGCACTGCCTCTGAAAGTAACTATCTGACCTTTAGTATGGGGATGCACTGCCTCTGAAAGTAACTATCTGACCTTTAGTATGGGGATGCACTGCCTCTGAAAGTAACTATCTGACCTTTAGTATGGGGATGCACTGCCCCTGAAAGTAACCATCTGACCTTTAGTATGGGGATGCACTGTCTGAAAGTAACTATCTGACCTTTAGTATGGGGATGCACTGCCTCTGAAAGTAACTATCTGACCTTTAGTATGGGGATGCACTGCCTCTGAAAGTAACTATCTGACCTTTAGTATGGGGATGCACTGCCTCTGAAAGTAACTATCTGACCTTTAGTATGGGGATGCACTGCCTCTGAAAGTAACTATCTGACCTTTAGTATGGGGATGCACTGCCTCTGAAAGTAACTATCTGACCTTTAGTATGGGGATGCACTGCCTCTGAAAGTAACCATCTGACCTTTAGTATGGGGATGCACTCCCTCTGAAAGTAACTATCTGACCTTTACTATGGGGATGCACTGCCTCTGAAAGTAACTATCTGACCTTTAGTATGGGGATGCACTGCCTCTGAAAGTAACTATCTGACCTTTAGTATGGGGATGCACTGCCTCTGAAAGTAACTATCTGACCTTTAGTATGGGGATGCACTTCCCTGAAAGTAACTATCTGACCTTTAGTATGGGGATGCACTGCCTCTGAAAGTAACCATCTGACCTTTAGTATGGGGATGCACTGCCTCTGAAAGTAACTATCTGACCTTTAGTATGGGGATGCACTGCCTCTGAAAGTAACTATCTGACCTTTAGTATGGGGATGCACTGCCTCTGAAAGTAACTATCTGACCTTTAGTATGGGGATGCACTGCCCCTGAAAGTAACTATATGACCTTTAGTATGGGATGCACTGCCTCTGAAAGTAACTATCTGACCTTTAGTATGGGGATGCACTGCCTCTGAAAGTAACTATCTGACCTTTAGTATGGGGATGCACTGCCTCTGAAAGTAACTATCTGACCTTTAGTATGGGGATGCACTGCCCCTGAAAGTAACTATCTGACCTTTAGTATGGGGATGCACTGCCTCTGAAAGTAACTATCTGACCTTTAGTATGGGGATGCACTGCCTCTGAAAGTAACTATCTGACCTTTAGTATGGGGATGCACTGCCTCTGAAAGTAACTATCTGACCTTTAGTATGGGGATGCACTGCCCCTGAAAGTAACTATCTGACCTTTAGTATGGGGAAGCTCTCTGAAAGTAACTGTCTGACCTTTAGTATGGGGATGCACTGCCCCTGAAAGTAACTATCTGACCTTTAGTATGGGGATGCACTGCCTCTGAAAGTAACTATCTGACCTTTAGTATGGGGATGCACTCTGAAAGTAACCATCTGACCTTTAGTATGCGGATGCACTGCCTCTGAAAGTAACTATCTGACCTTTAGTATGGGGATGCACTGCCTCTGAAAGTAACTATCTGACCTTTAGTATGGGGATGCACTGCCTCTGAAAGTAACTATCTGACCTTTAGTATGGGGATGCACTGCCCTGAAAGTAACCATCTGACCTTTAGTATGCAGATGCACTGCCTCTGAAAGTAACTATCTGACCTTTAGTATGGGGATGCACTGCCTCTGAAAGTAACTATCTGACCTTTAGTATGGGGATGCACTGCCTCTGAAAGTAACTATCTGACCTTTAGTATGGGGATGCACTGCCTCTGAAAGTAACTATCTGACCTTTAGTATGGGATGCACTGCCTCTGAAAGTAACTATCTGACCTTTAGTATGGGGATGCACTGCCTCTGAAAGTAACTATCTGACCTTTAGTATGGGGATGCACTGCCTCTGAAAGTAACCATCTGACCTTTAGTATGGGGATGCACTGCCCCTGAAAGTAACTATCTGACCTTTAGTATGGGGATGCACTTCCCCTGAAAGTAACTATCTGACCTTTATTATAGGGATGCACTTCCTCTGAAAGTAACTATCTGACCTTTAGTATGGGGATGCACTGCCTCTGAAAGTAACTATCTGACCTTTAGTATGAGGATGCACTGTTCCTGAGAGTAACTATCTGACCTTTAGTATAAGAATGCACTGCCCCTGAAAGTAACCATCTGATCTTTAGTATGGGGTGGCAGTGCCTTTGAAAGTAACTCTCTGACCTTTATTATGGGATGCACTGCCTCTTAAAGTAACTATATGACCTTTAGTATGGGGATGCACTGCCCCTGAAAGTAACTATCTGACCTTTAGTATGGGGATGCACTGCCTCTGAAAGTAACTATCTGACCTTTAGTATGGGGATGCACTGCCACTGAAAGTAACTATTTGGCCTTTAGTATGGGAGGCTCTTTTAAAGTAACCGTCTGACCTTTAGTATGGGGATGCACTGCCTCTGAAAGTAACTATCTGACCTTTAGTATGGGGATGCACTGCCTCTGAAAGTAACTATCTGACCTTTAGTATGGGGATGGACTGCTGCTGAAAGTAACCATCTGACCTTTAGTATGGGGATGCACTGCCTCTGAAAGTAACTATCTGACCTTTAGTATGGGGATGCACTGCCTCTGAAAGTAACTATGTGACCTTTAGTATGGGGATGCACTGCCTCTGAAAGTAACTATATGATCTTTAGTATGATGATGCACTGCCCCTGAAAGTAACTATATGACCTTTAGTATGGGATGCACTGCCTCTGAAAGTAACTATCTGAACTTTAGTATGGGAATGAACTGGCCCTGAAAGTAACTATCTGACCTTTAGTATGGGGATGCACTACCTCTGAAAGTAACTATCTGACCTTTAGTATGGGGATGCACTGCCTCTGAAAGTAACTATCTGACCTTTAGTATGGGGATGCACTGCCTCTGAAAGTAACCATCTGACCTTTAGTATGGGGATGCACTGCCTCTGAAAGTAACTATCTGACCTTTAGTATGGGGATGCACTGCCCCTGAAAGTAACTATCTGACCTTTAGTATGGGGATGCACTGCCTCTGAAAGTAACTATCTGACCTTTAGTATGGGGATGCACTGCCTCTGAAAGTAACTATCTGACCTTTAGTATGGGGATGCACTGCCTCTGAAAGTAACTATCTGACCTTTAGTATGGGGATGCACTGCCCCTGAAAGTAACTATCTGACCTTTAGTATGGGGATGCACTGCCTCTGAAAGTTACTATCTGACTTCAGTATGGGGATGCACTGCCTCTGAAAGTAACTATCTGACCTTTAGTATGGGGATGAACTGGCTCTGAAAGTAACTATCTGACCTTTAGTATGGGGATGCACTGCCTCTGAAAGTAACTATCTGACCTTTAGTATGGGGATGCACTGCCTCTGAAAGTAACTATCTGACCTTTAGTATGGGGATGCACTGCCTCTGAAAGTAACTATCTGACCTTTAGTATGGGGATGCACTGCCTCTGTAAGTAACTATCTGACCTTTAGTATGGGGATGCACTGCCTCTGAAAGTAACTATCTGACCTTTAGTATGGGGATGCACTGCCCCTGAAAGTTACTATCTGACCTTTAGTATGGGGATGCACTGCCTCTGAAAGTAACTATCTGACCTTTAGTATGGGGATGCACTGCCTCTGAAAGTAACTATCTGACCTTTAGTATGGGGATGCACTGCCTCTGAAAGTAACTATCTGACCTTTAGTATGGGGATGCACTGCCCTGAAAGTAACTATCTGACCTTTAGTATGGGGATGCACTGCCCCTGAAAGTAACTATCTGACCTTTAGTATGGGGATGCACTGCCTCTGAAAGTAACTATCTGACCTTTAGTATGGGGATGCACTGCCTCTGAAAGTAACCATCTGACCTTTAGTATGGGGATGCACTGCCTCTGAAAGTAACTATCTGACCTTTAGTATGGGGATGCACTGCCTCTGAAAGTAACTATCTGACCTTTAGTATGGGGATGCTGTCTGAAAGTAACTATCTGACCTTTAGTATGGGGATGCACTGCCTCTGAAAGTAACTATCTGACCTTTAGTATGGGGATGCACTGCCTCTGAAAGTAACTATCTGACCTTTAGTATGGGGATGCACTGCCTCTGAAAGTAACTATCTGACCTTTAGTATGGGGATGCACTGCCCCTGAAAGTAACTATCTGACCTTTAGTATGGGGATGCACTGCCCCTGAAAGTAACTATCTGACCTTTAGTATGGGGATGCAGTCTGAAAGTTACTATCTGACCTTTAGTATGTGGATGCACTGCCTCTGAAAGTAACTATCTGACCTTTAGTATGGGGATGCACTGCCTCTGAAAGTAACTATCTGACCTTTAGTATGGGGATGCACTGTCTTTGAACGTAACTATATGACCTTTAGTATGTCGATGCTGTATGAAAGTAACTATTTGACCTTTAGTATGGGGATGCACTGCCTATGAAAGTAACTATCTGACATTTAGTATGGGGATGCACTGACCGTGAAAGTAACGATCTGACCTTTAGTATGGGGATGCACTGCCTCTGAAAGTTACTATCTGACTTTAGTATGGGGATGCACTGCCTCTGAAAGTAACTATCTGACCTTTAGTATGGGGATGCACTGCCTCTGAAAGTAACTATCTGACCTTTAGTATGGGGATGCACTGCCCTGAAAGTAACTATCTGACCTTTAGTATGGGGATGCACTGCCCCTGAAAGTAACTATCTGACCTTTAGTATGGGGATGCACTGCCTCTGAAAGTAACTATCTGACCTTTAGTATGGGGATGCACTGCCTCTGAAAGTAACTATCTGACCTTTAGTATGGGGATGCACTGCCTCTGAAAGTAACCATCTGACCTTTAGTATGGGGATGCACTGCCCCTGAAAGTAACTATCTGACCTTTAGTATGGGGATGCACTGCCTCTGAAAGTAACTATCTGACCTTTAGTATGGGGATGCACTGCCTCTGAAAGTAACTATCTGACCTTTAGTATGGGATGCACTGCCCCTGAAAGTAACCATCTGACCTTTAGTATGGGGATGCACTGCCTCTGAAAGTAACTATCTGACCTTTAGTATGGGGATGCACTGCCTCTGAAAGTAACTATCTGACCTTTAGTATGGGGATGCACTGCCTCTGAAAGTAACTATCTGACCTTTAGTATGGGGATGCACTGCCTCTGAAAGTAACTATCTGACCTTTAGTATGGGGATGCACTGCCTCTGAAAGTAACTATCTGATCTTTAGTATGGGGATGCACTGCACCTGAAAGTAACTATCTGACCTTTAGTATGGGTATGCACTGCCTCTGAAAGTAACCATCTGACCTTTAGTATGGGTATGCACTGCCTCTGAAAGTTACTATATGACCTTTAGTATGAGGATGCACTGCATATTAAAGTAACTTTCTGACCTATAGTATGGGGATGCACTGCCTCTGAAAGTAACTATCTGACCTTTAGTATGGGGAAGCACTGCCTCTGAAAGTAACTATCTGACCTTTAGTATGGGGATGCACTGCCTCTGAAAGTAACTATCTGACCTTTAGTATGGGGATGCACTGCCTCTGAAAGTAACTATCTGACCTTTAGTATGGGGATGCACTGCCTCTGAAAGTAACTATCTGACCTTTAGTATGGGGATGCACTGCCTCTGAAAGTAACTATCTGACCTTTAGTATGGGGATGCACTGCCTCTGAAAGTAACTATCTGACCTTTAGTATGGGGATGCACTGCCTCTGAAAGTAACTATCTGACCTTTAGTATGGGATGCACTGCCTCTGAAAGTAACTATCTGACCTTTAGTATGGGGATGCACTGCCCCTGAAAGTAACTATCTGACCTTTAGTATGGGGATGCACTGCCTCTGAAAGTAACTATCTGACCTTTAGTATGGGGATGCACTGCCCCTGAAAGTAACTATCTGACCTTTAGTATGGGGATGCACTGCCTCTGAAAGTAACTATCTGACCTTTAGTATGGGGATGCACTGCCTCTGAAAGTAACTATCTGACCTTTAGTATGGGGATGCACTGCCTCTGAAAGTAACTATCTGACCTTTAGTATGGGGATGCACTGCCTCTGAAAGTAACTATCTGACCTTTAGTATGGGCATGCACTTCCCCTGAAAGTAACTATCTGACCTTAAGTATGGGGATGCACCAGCTCTGAAAGTAACTTTCTGACTTTTAGTATGGGGATGCACTGCCTCTGAAAGTAACTATCTTACCATTAGTAAGGGGATGCACTGCCTCTGAAAGTAACTATCTGCCCTTATGAATGGGGATGCACTGCCTTTGAAAGTAACCATCTGATCTTTGGTATGGGGATGCACTTCCTCTGAAAGTAACTATCTGACCTTTAGTATGGGGATGCACTGCCTCTGAAAGTAACTGTCTGACCTTTAGTATGGGGATGCACTGCCTCTGAAAGTAACTATCTGACCTTTAGTATGGGGATGCACTGCCCCTGAAAGTAACTATCTGACCTTTAATATGGGGATGCACTGCCTCTGAAAGTAACTAACTGACCTTTAGTATGGGGATGCACTGTGTCTGAAAGTAACTATCTGACCTTTAGTATGGGGATGCACTGCCTCTGAAAATAACTATCTGACCTTTAGTATGGGGATGCACTGCCTCTGAAAGTAACTATTTGACCTTTAGTATGGGGATGCACTGCCTCTGAAAGTAACTATCTGACCTTTAGTATGGGGATGCACTGCTTCTGAAAGTAACTATCTGACCTTTAGTATGGGGATGCACTGCCTCTGAAAGTAACTATCTGACCTTTAGTATGGGGATGCACTGCCTCTGAAAGTAACTATCTGACCTTTAGTATGGGGATGCACTGCCTCTGAAAGTAACTATCTGACCTTTAGTATGGGGATGCACTGCCTCTGAAAGTAACTATCTGACCTTTAGTATGGGGATGCACTGCCCCTGAAAGAAACTATCTGACCTTTAGTATGGGGAAGCTGCCTGAAAGTAACTGTCTGACCTTTAGTATGTGGAAGCACTGCCTCTGAAAGTAACTATCTGACCTTTAGTATGGGGATGCACTGCCTCTGAAAGTAACTATCTGACCTTTAGTATGGGGATGCACTGCCTCTGAAAGTAACTATCTGACCTTTAGTATGGGGATGCACTGCCTCTGAAAGTAACTATCTGACCTTTAGTATGGGGATGCACTGCCTCTGAAAGTAACTATATGACTTTTAGTATGGGATGCACTGCCTCTGAAAGTAACTATCTGACCTTTAGTATGGGGATGCACTGCCCCTGAAAGTAACTATCTGACCTTTAGTATGGGGATGCACTGCCTCTGAAAGTAACTATCTGACCTTTAGTATGGGGATGCACTGCCTCTGAAAGTAACTATCTGACCTTTAGTATGGGGATGCACTGCCTCTGAAAGTAACTGTCTGACCTTTAGTATGGGGATGCACTGCCTCTGAAAGTAACTATCTGACCTTTAGTATGGGGATGCACTGCCTCTGAAAGTAACTATCTGACCTTTAGTATGGGGATGCACTGCCCCTGAAAGTAACTATCTGACCTTTAGTATGGGGATGCACTGCCTCTGAAAGTAACTATCTGACCTTTAGTATGGGGATGCACTGCCTCTGAAAGTAACTATCTGACCTTTAGTATGGGGATGCACTGCCTCTGAAAGTAACTATCTGACCTTTAGTATGGGGATGCACTGCCTCTGAAAGTAACTATCTGACCTTTAGTATGGGGATGCACTGCCTCTGAAAGTAACTATCTGACCTTTAGTATGGGGATGCACTGCCCCTGAAAGTAACTATCTGACCTTTAGTATGGGGATGCACTGCCTCTGAAAGTAACTATCTGACCTTTAGTATGGGGATGCACTGCCTCTGAAAGTAACTATCTGACCTTTAGTATGGGGATGCACTGCCTCTGAAAGTAACTATCTGACCTTTAGTATGGGGAAGCTGCCTGAAAGTAACTGTCTGACCTTTAGTATGGGGATGCACTGCCTCTGAAAGTAACTATCTGACCTTTAGTATGGGGATGCACTGCCTCTGAAAGTAACCATCTGACCTTTAGTATGGGGATGCACTGCCTCTGAAAGTAACTATCTGACCTTTAGTATGGGGATGCACTGCCTCTGAAAGTAACTATCTGACCTTTAGTATGGGGATGCACTGCCCTGAAAGTAACTATCTGACCTTTATTATGGGGATGCACTACCTCTGAAAGTAACTATCTGACCTTTAGTATGGAGATGCACTGCCCTGAAAGTAACTATCTGACCTTTAGTATGGGGATGCACTGCCTCTGAAAGTAACTATCTGACCTTTAGTATGGGGATGCACTGCCCCTGAAAGTAACTATCTGACCTTTAGTATGGGGATGCACTGCCTCTGAAAGTAACTATCTGACCTTTAGTATGGGGATGCACTGCCTCTGAAAGTAACTATCTGACCTTTAGTATGGGGATGCACTGCCTCTGAAAGTAACTATCTGACCTTTAGTATGGGGATGCACTGCCTCTGAAAGTAACTATCTGACCTTTAGTATGGGGATGCACTGCCCTGAAAGTAACCATCTGACCTTTAGTATGTGGATGCACTGCCTCTGAAAGTAACTATCTGACCTTTAGTATGGGGATGCACTGCCCCTGAAAGTAACTATCTGACATTTAGTATGGGGATGCACTGCTTCTGAAAGTAACTATCTGACCTTTAGTATGGGGATGCACTGCCTCTGAAAGTAACTATCTGACCTTTAGTATGGGTATGCACTGCCTCTGAAAGTAACTATCTGACCTTTAGTATGGGGATGCACTGCCTCTGAAAGTAACTATCTGACCTTTAGTATGGGGATGCACTGCCTCTGAAAGTAACTATCTGACCTTTAGTATGGGGATGCACTGCCTCTGAAAGTAACCATCTGACCTTTAGTATGGGGATGCACTGACCCTGAAAGTAACTATCTGACCTTTAGTATGGGGATGCACTGCCTCTGAAAGTAACTATCTGACCTTTAGTATGGGGATGCACTGCCTCTGAAAGTAACTATCTGACCTTTAGTATGGGGATGCACTGCCTCTGAAAGTAACTATCTGACCTTTAGTATGGGGATGCACTGCCTCTGAAAGTAACTATCTGACCTTTAGTATGGGGATGCACTGCCTCAGAAAGTAACTATCTGACCTTTAGTATGGGTATGCACTGCCAGTGAAAGTAACTGTCTGACCTTAAGTATGGGGATGCACTGCCCTTGAAAGCAACCATCTGACCCTTAGTATGGGTATGCACTGCCTCTGAAAGTAACTATCTGACCTTTAGTATGGGGATGCACTGCCTCTGAAAGTAACTATCTGACCTTTAGTATGGGGATGCACTGCCCTGAAAGTAACCATCTGACCTTTAGTATGGGGATGCACTGCCCCTGAAAGTAACTATCTGACCTTTAGTATGGGGATGCACTGCCTCTGAAAGTAACTATCTGACCTTTAGTATGGGGATGCACTGCCCCTGAAAGTAACTATCTGACATTTAGTATGGGGATGCACTGCCCGTGAAAGTAACGATCTGACCTTTAGTATGGGGATGCACTGCCTCTGAAAGTAACTATCTGACCTTTAGTATGGGGATGCACTGCCTCTGAAAGTAACTATCTGACCTTTAGTATGGGGATGCACTGCCTCTGAAAGTAACTATCTGACCTTTAGTATGGGGATGCACTGCCTCTTAAAGTAATTGTCTGACCTGTAGTATGGGGATGCACTGCCTCTGAAAGTAACTATCTGACCTTTAGTATGGGGATGCACTGCCTCTGAAAGTAACTATCTGACCTTTAGTATGGGGATGCACTGCCTCTGAAAGTAACTATCTGACCTTTAGTATGGGAATGCACTGCCTCTGAAAGCTACTATCTGACCTTTAGTATAAGGATGCACTGCCTCTGAAAGTAAGTATGTGACGTTTTGTATGGGTATGCACTGCCTCTGAAAATAACCATCTGACCTTTAGTAACAGATGCACTGCCTCTGAAAGTAACTATCTGACCTTTAGTATCCTGATGCACTGCTTCTGAAAGTAACTATCTGGCCTTTAGTATGGGGATGGACTGCCCCTGAAAGTAACCATCTGACCTTTAGTATGGGGATGCACTGCCTCTGAAAGTAACTATCTGACCTTTAGTATGGGGATGCACTGCCTCTGAAAGTAACTATCTGACCTTTAGTATGGGGATGCACTGCATCTGAAAGTAACTATCTGACCTTTAGTATGGGGATGCTGTCTGAAAGTAACTATCTGACCTTTAGTATGAGGATGCACTGCCTCTGAAAGTAACTATCTGACCTTTAGTATGGGGATGCACTGCCTCTGAAAGTAACTATCTGACCTTTAGTATGGGGATGCACTGCCTCTGAAAGTAACTATCTGACCTTTAGTGAAGGGATGCACTGCCCCTTAAAGTAACTATCTGACCTTTAGTATGGGGATGCACTGCCCCTGAAAGTAACCATCTGACCTTTAGTATGGGATGCACTGCCTCTGAAAGTAACTATCTGACCTTTACTACGGGGATGCACTGCCCCTGAAAGTAACCATATGACCATTAGTATGGGGATGCAGTCTGAAAGTTACTATCTGACCTTTAGTATGTGGATGCACTGCCTCTGAAAGTAACTATCTGACCTTTAGTATGGGGATGCACTGCCTCTGAAAGTAACTATCTGACCTTTAGTATGGGGATGCACTGCCTCTGAAAGTAACTATCTGACCTTTAGTATGGGGATGCACTGCCTCTGAAAGTAACTATCTGACCTTTAGTATGGGGATGCACTGCCCCTGAAAGTAACTATCTGACCTTTAGTATGGGGATGCACTGCCTCTGAAAGTAACTATCTGACCTTTAGTATGGGGATGCACTGCCTCTGAAAGTAACTATCTGACCTTTAGTATGGGGATGCACTGCCTCTGAAAGTAACTATCTGACCTTTAGTATGGGGATGCACTGCCCCTGAAAGTAACCATCTGACCTTTAGTATGGGATGCACTGCCCCTGAAAGTAACTATCTGACCTTTAGTATGGGATGCACTGCCTCTGAAAGTAACTATCTGACCTTTAGTATGGGGATGCACTGCCCCTGAAAGTAACTATCTGACCTTTAGTATGGGGATGCACTGCCTCTGAAAGTAACTATCTGACCTTTAGTATGGGGATGCACTGCCTCTGAAAGTAACTATCTGACCTTTAGTATGGGGATGCACTGGCCCTGAAAGTAACTATCTGACCTTTAGTATGGGGATGCACTGCCTCTGAAAGTAACTATCTGACCTTTAGTATGGGGATGCACTGCCTCTGAAAGTAACTATCTGACCTTTAGTATGGGGATGCACTGCCTCTGAAAGTAACTATCTGACCTTTAGTATGGGGATGCACTGCCTCTGAAAGTAACTATCTGACCTTTAGTATGGGGATGCACTGCCTCTGAAAGTAACTATCTGACCTTTAGTATGGGGATGCACTGCCTCTGAAAGTAACTATCTGACCATTAGTATGGGGATGCACTGCCTCTGAAAGTAACTATCTGACCTTTAGTATGGGGATGCACTGCCTCTGAAAGTAACTATCTGACCTTTAGTATGGGGATGCACTGCCCCTGAAAGTAACTATCTGACCTTTAGTATGGGGATGCACTGCCTCTGAAAGTAACTATCTGACCTTTAGTATGGGGATGCACTGCCTCTGAAAGTAACTATCTGACCTTTAGTATGGGGATGCACTGCCTCTGAAAGTAACTATCTGACCTTTAGTATGGGGATGCACTGCCTCTGAAAGTAACCATCTGACCTTTAGTATGGGGATGCTGTCTGAAAGTAACTATTTGACATTTAGTATGAGGATGCACTGCCCCTGAAAGTAACTATCTGACCTTTAGTATGGGGATGCACTGCCTCTGAAAGTAACTATCTGACCTTTAGTATGGGGATGCACTGCCTCTGAAAGTAACTATCTGACCTTTAGTATGGGGATGCACTGCCTCTGAAAGTAACTATCTGACCTTTAGTATGGGGATGCACTGCCTCTGAAAGTAACTATCTGACCTTTAGTATGGGGATGCACTGCCTCTGAAAGTAACTATCTGACCTTTAGTATGGGGATGCACTGCCTCTGAAAGTAACTATCTGACCTTTAGTATGGGGATGCACTGCCTCTGAAAGTAACTATGTGATCTTTAGTATAGGGATGCACTGCCCAGTAAGTATCTGACCTTTAGTATGGGGATGCACTGTCCCTGAAAGTAACTATCTGACCTTTAGTATGGGGATGCACTGCCCCTGAAAGTAACTATCTGACCTTTAGTATGGGGATGCACTGCCTCTGAAAGTAACTATCTGACCTTTAGTATGGGGATGCACTGCCTCTGTAAGTAACTATCTGACCTTTAGTATGGGGATGCACTGCCTCTGAAAGTAACTATCTGATCTTTAGTATGGGGATGCACTGCCTCTGAAAGTAACTATCTGACCTTTAGTATGGGGATGCACTGCCTCTGAAAGTAACTATCTGACCTTTAGTATGGGGATGCACTGCCTCTGAAAGTAACTATCTGACCTTTAGTATGGGGATGCACTGCCCCTGAAAGTAACTATCTGACCTTTAGTATGGGGATGCACTGCCTCTGAAAGTAACTATCTGACCTTTAGTATGGGGATGCACTGCCTCTGAAAGTAACTATCTGACCTTTAGTATGGGGATGCACTGCCTCTGAAAGTAACTATCTGACCTTTAGTATGGGGATGCACTGCCCTGAAAGTAACCATCTGACCTTTAGTGTGTGGATGCACTGCCCCTGAAAGTAACTATCTGACCTTTAGTATGGGGATGCACTGCCCCTGAAAGTAACCATCTGACCTTTAGTATGGGGATGCTGTCTGAAAGTAACTATCTGACCTTTAGTATGGGGATGCACTGCCTCTGAAAGTAACTATCTGACCTTTAGTATGGGGATGCACTGCCCCTGAAAGTAACTATCTGACCTTTAGTATGGGGAAGCTGCCTGAAAGTAACTGTCTGACCTTTAGTATGGGGATGCACTGCCTCTGAAAGTAACTATCTGACCTTTAGTATGGGGATGCACTGCCTCTGAAAGTAACTATCTGACCTTTAGTATGGGATGCACTGCCTCTGAAAGTAACTATCTGACCTTTAGTATGGGGATGCACTGCCTCTGAAAGTAACTATCTGACCTTTAGTATGGGGATGCACTGCCTCTGAAAGTAACTATCTGACCTTTAGTATGGGGATGCACTGCCCTGAAAGTAACTATCTGACCTTTAGTATGGGGATGCACTGCCTCTGAAAGTAACTATCTGACCTTTAGTATGGGGATGCACTGACCCTGAAAGTAACTATCTGATCTTTAGTATGGGGATGCACTGCCCCTGAAAGTAACTATCTGACCTTTGTTATGGGGATGCACTGCCTCTGAAAGTAACTATCTGACCTTTAGTATGGGGATGCACTGCCTCTGAAAGTAACCATCTGAC
>NC_056726.1:158279992-158306387 GCF_019279795.1 Protopterus annectens | reverse complement strand
AGTATTCTGACCTTTAGTATTGGGTTAAACTGCCCCTGAAAGTGACTATCTGACCTTTAGAATGGGGATGCACTGCCCCTGAAAGTAACTTTCTGACATTTACTATGGGGATGCACTGACCCTGAAAGTAACCATTTGACCTTAAGTATGGGGATGCTGTCTGAAAGTAACTATAGGACCTTTAGTATAGGGACGCACTGCTCCTGAAAGTAACTATCTGACCTTTAGTATGGGGATGCACTGCCCCTGAAAGTAGCTGACATTTAGTATGGGGATACACTGCTTAAGAAAGTAACTATCCGACCTTTAGTATGAGGGATCTCACTGCCTCTGAAATGCGCTTATCTGACCTTTAGTATGGGGATGCACCTCCTATGAAAGTAATTATCTGACCTTTAGTATGGGGATGCACTGCTTAAGAAAGTAACTATCTGATCTGTAGTATGAGGATGAACTGCATATGAAAGTAACTTTCTAACCTTTAGTATGGAGATGCACTGCCTATGAAAGTAACTATTTGACCTTTAGTATCAGGAAGCTGTCCAAAAGTAACAATCTGACCATTAGTATGGGGATGCACTGCCTCTGAAAGTAACTTTTTGACCTTTAGTATGGAGAAGCTATCTGAAATAACCGTCTGACCTTTAGTATGGGGATGCACTGCCCCTGAAGGTTACTATCTGACCTTTAGTATGGAGATACACTGCCCCTGAAAGTAACTATCTGACAATTAGTATGGGGATGCACAGCCCCTGAAAGTAACTATCTGACTTTTAGTCTGGGGATGCACTGACCCTGAAACCATTTGACTTTAGTATGGGGATGCTGTCTGAAAGAAATTATCTCACCTTTAGTATGGGGATGCACTGCCTCTGAAAGTAACTATCTGACCTTCAGTATAGGGATGCACCATGCCTGAAAGTAACTATCTGACCTTTAGAATGGGGATGCACTGCCCATGAAAGTTACTATCTGACCTTTAGTATGCGGATGCACTGCCCCTGAAAGTGACTATCTGACCTTTAGTATAGGGATGCACTGCCCCTGAAAGTAACTATCTGACTTTTAGTGTGGGGATGCACTGACCCTGAAAGTAACCATTTGTCCTTTAGTATGGGGATGCTGTCTGAAAGAATTTATCTGACCTTTAGTATGGGGATGCACTGCCTCTGAAAGTAACTATCTGACCTGTAGTATGGGGATGCACTGCCTCAGAAAGTAACTATCTGACCTTTAGTATGAGAATGTACTGCCTTTGAAAGTATCTATCTGACCATTAGCATGGGGATGCACTGCCCCTGAAAGAAACTATCTGACCTTTAGTATGAGGAAGCTGCCTGAAAGAAACTGTCTGACCTTTAGTATGGGGAAGCACTGCCTCTGAAAGTAACTATCAGACCTTTAGTATGGGGATGCCCTGCCTCTGAAAGTAACTATCTGACCTGAAGTATGGGGATGCGCTGCCTCTGAAAGTAACTATCTGACATTTAGTATGGGGATGCACTGCCACTGAAAGTAACAATCTGACATTTAGTATGGGGATGCACTTCCCCTGAAAGTAACTATCTGACCTTTTTGTATGGGGATGAACTGCTGCTGAAAGTAACTATTTGACCTTTAGTATGGGGATGCACTGCCACTGAAAGTAACTATTTGACCTTTAGTATGGGTATGCACTGCATCTGAAAGTAACCAACTGATCTTTAGTATGCGGATACACTGCCTCTGAAAGTAACCATATAACCTTTAGTATAGGGTTGCTCTGCCCCTGAATGTAACTATCTGACCTTTAGTATCGGAATGCACTGGCCCTGAAAGTAACTATCTGACCTTTAGAATGGGGATGAACTGCCCTGAAAGTAACTTTCTGACATTTACTATTGGGATGCACTGACCCTGAAAGTAACCATTTGAACTTTAGTATGGGGATGCTGTCTGAAAGTAACTATCTGACCTTTAGTATGGGGATGCACTGCCTCTGAAAGTAACTATCAGACCTTTAATATAGGGATGCACTGCCCCTGAAAGTAACTATCTGACCTTTAGTATGGGGATGCACTGCCCCTGAAAGTAGCTATCTGACCTTTAGTATGGGGATGCACTGCTTAAGAAAGTAACTATCTGACCTTTAATATGAGGATGCACTGCCTCTGAAAGTAACTATTTACCTTTAGTATGGGGATGCACTGCTTAAGAAAGTAACTATCTGATCTGTAGTATGAGAATGAACTGCCTATGAAAGTAACTATCTGACCTTTAGTATGGGGATGCACTGCCTATGAAAGTAACTATTTGACCTTTAGTATCAGGAATCTATCTAAAAGTAACTATCTGACCTTTAGTATGGGGATGCACTGCCTCTGATTGCAACTATTTGACCTTAAGCATGGGGAAGCTCTCTGAAAGTAACTGTCTGGCATTTAGTATGGGGATGCACTGCCCCTGAAAGTTACTATCTGACCTTTAGTATGGTGATGCACTGCCCCTGAAAGTAACTATCTCACCTTTAGTATGTGGATGCACTGCCACTGAAAGTAACTATCTGACCTTTAGTATGGGGATGCACTGCATCTGAAAGTAACTATATGACATTTAGTATGGGTATGCACTGCGTCTGAAAGTAACCAAATGACCTTTAGTATGCGGATGCACTGCCTCTGAAAGTAACTATCTGACCTTTAATATGGGGATGCACTGCCCCTGAAAGTAACCATCTGAAGTTTAGTATGGGGATGCACTGCCTCAGAAATTAACTATCTGACCTTTAGAATGCGGATGAACTGCCCCTGAATGTAACTATCTGACCTTTAGTATGGGGATGCACTGCATCTGAAAGTAACTATCTGACCTTTAATATGAGGAAGCACTGCCCCTAAAAGTAACTATCTGACCTTTAGTATAGGGATGCACTGCCTCTGAAAGTAACCATCTGACCTTTAGTATGGGGATGTACTGCCCCTGAATGTAACAATCTGACCTTTAGTATGGGCATGCAGTTCCCTTGAAAGTAACTATCTGACCTTTAGTATGTTGATGCACCACCTCTGAAAGTAACTATCTGACCTTTAGTATGGGGATGCACTGCCCCTGAAAGTTACTATCAAACCTTTAGTATGAGGATGCACTGCCTATGAAAGTAACAATCTGACCTTTAGTGTGGGGTTGCACTGCCTCTGAAAGTAACTATATCACCTTTAATATGGGTATCCACTGCTTCTTAAAGTTACTATCTGACCTTTAGTATGTGGATGCACTGCCCCTGAAAGTAACTATCTGACCTTTAGCATGGGTATGCACTGCTTCTAAAAGTTACTATCTGACCTTTAGTATGTGGATGCACTGCCCCTGAAAGTAACCATCTGAACTTTAGTATGGGGATGCACTTCCCCTGAAAGTAACTATCTGACCTTTAGCATGGGTATGCACTGCTTCTGAAAGTTACTATCTGACCTTTAGTATGGGGATGCCCTGCCTCTGAAAGTAACTACTATGACCTTTAGTATGGGTATGCACTGTGTCTGAAAGTAACCATCTGACCTTTAGTATGCGGATGCACTGCCTCTGAAAGTAACCATCTGACCTTTAGTATGGGGATGTACTGCCCTGAATGTAACTATCTGACCTTTAGCATGGGTATCCACTGCTTCTTAAAGTTACTATCTGACCTTTAGTATGGGGATGCACTGCCCCTGAAAGTGACTATCTGACCTTTAGTATGGGGATGCACTTCCCCTGAAAGTAACTATCTGACCATTAGCATGGGTATGCACTGCTTCTGAAAGTTACTATCTGACCTTTAGTATGGGGATGCCCTGCCTCTGAAAGTAACTATGACCTTTAATATGGGTATGCACTGTGTCTGAATGTAACCATCTGACCTTTAGTATGGGGATGTACTGCCCTGAATGTAACTATCTGACCTTTAGTAGGGTGATGCACTTCCCCTGAAAGTAACTATCTGACCTTTATTATGGGGATGCACTGCCTCTGAAAGTAACTATCTGACATTTAGTATGAGGATGAACTGCCCCAGAAATAACCATCTGACCTTTAGTATTGGGATGCACTGCTTCTGAAATTGACTATCTGACCTTTAGTATTGGGTTAAACTGCCCCTGAAAGTAACTGTCTGACCTTTAGGATGGGGATGCACTGCCCCTGAAAGTAACTTTCTGTCCTTTACTATGGGGATGCACTGACCCTGAAAGTAACCATCTGACCTTAAGTATGGGGATGCTGTCTGAAAGTAACTATCTGACCTTTAGTATGGTGATGCACTGCCTCTGAAAGTAACTATTGGACCTTTAGTATAGGGATGCACTGCCCCTGAAAGTAACTATCTGACCTTTAGTATGGGGATGCACTGCCCCTGAAAGTAGATATCTGACATTTAGTATGGGGATGCACTGCTTAAGAAAGTAACTATCTGATCTGTAGTATGAGGATGAACTGCCTATGAAAGTAACTTTCTAACCTTTAGTATGGGGATGCACTGCCTATGAAAGTAACTATTTGACCTTTAGTATCAGAAAGCTTTCAAAAAGTAACAATCTGACCTTTAGTATGGGGATGCACTGCCTCTAAAAGTAACTTTTTGACATTTAGTATGGGGAAGCTCTCTGTAAGTAACCGTCTGACCTTTAGTATGGGGATGCACTTCCCCTGAAAGTAACAATCTGATCTTTAGTATGGGGATGCACTGCCTCTAAAAGTAACTTTTTGACATTTAGAATGGGGAAGCTCTCTGTAAGTAACCGTCTGACCTTTAGTATGGGGATGCACTTCCCCTGAAAGTTACTATCTGACCTTTAGTATGGGGATGCACTGCCCCTGAAAGTAACTATCTGACAATTAGTATGGGAATGCACTGCCCCTGAAAGTAACTATCTGACCTTTGGTCTGGGGATGCACTGACCCTGAAAGTAATCATTTGACTTTAGAATGGGGATGCTGTCTGAAAGAAATTATCTGACCTATAGTATGGGGATGCACTGCCTTTGAAAGTAACTATCTGACCTTTAGTATGGGAATGCACTGCCCCTGAAAGATAGTATCTGACTTTTAGTATGAGGAAAGCTGCCTGAAAGTATCTGTCTGACCTTTAGTATGGGGATACACTGCCTCTGAAAGTAACTATCTGACTTTTAGTATGCGGATGCACTACCTCTGAAAGTAACCATCTGACCTTTAGTATTGGGTTGCACTGCTCCTGAAAGTAACTATCTGACATTTAGTTTGCGGATGCACTACCTCTGAAAGTAACTATCTGACCTTTAATATAGGGATGCACTGCCCATAAAAGTAACTATCTGACCTTTAGTATGTGGATGCACTGCCTCTGAAAGTTAACATCTGACCTTTAGTACGGGGATGTACTACCCTGAATGTAACTATCTGACCTTTAGTATGAGGATGCACTGCCCCAGAAATAACCATCTGACCTTTAGTATTGGGATGCACTGCCTCTGAAATTAACTATCTGACCTTTAGTATGGGGACGCACTGCCCCTGAAAGTAACTTTCTGAATTTTACTTTGGGGATGCACTGACCCTGAAAGTAACCATTTGACCTTTAGTATGGGGATGCTGTCTGAAAGTAACTATTTGACCATTAGTATGGGGATGCACTGCCTCTGAAAGTAACTATCGGACCTTTAGTATAGGGATTCACTTCCACTAAAAGTAACTATCTGACCTTTAGTATGGGGATGCACTGCCCCTGAAAGTAGCTATCTGACCTTTAGTATGGGGATGCACTGCTTAAGAAAGTAACTATCTGACCTTTAATATGAGGATGCATTGCCTCTGAAAATAACTATCTGACCTTTAGTAGGGGATGCACTGCCTATGAAAGTAATTATCTGACCTTTAGTATGGGAATGCACTTCTTAAGAAAGTGACTATCTGATATGTAGTATGAGGATGAACTGCCTATGAACGTAACTATCTGACCTTTAGTATGGGGATGCACTATGAAAGTAACTATTTGACCTTGAGCATCAGGAAGCTGTCTAAAAGTTACTATCTGACCTTTAGTATGGGGATGCACTGCCTCTGAAAGTAACTATTTGACCTTTAGTATGGGGAAGCTCTCTGAAAGTAACCATCTGACCTTTAGTATGGGGATGCACTGCCCCTGAAAGTTACTATCTGACCTTTAGTATGGGGATGCACTGCCCCTGAAAGTGACTATCTGACCTTTAGTATGGGGATGCACTGACCCTGAAAGTAACCATTTGACCTTTAGTATGGGGATGCTGTCTGAAATAATTTATCTGACCTATAGTATGGGGATGCACTTCCTCTGAAAGTAACTATCTGACCTTCAGTATAGGGATGCACTGTCCCTGAAAGTAACTATCTGACCTTTAGTATGGGGATGCACTGCCTCTGAAAGTAACTATCTGACCTTTAGTATGAGGATGCACTGCCTCTGAAAGTAACTATCTGACCTTTAGTATGGGGATGCACTACCCCTGAAAGATACTATCTGACCTTTAGTATCAGGAAGCTGCCTGAAAGTAACTGTCTGACCTTTAGTATGGGGAAGCACTGCCTCTGAAAGTAACTATCTGACCTTTAGTATGGGGATGCCCTGCCTCTGAAAGTAACTATCTGACCTGTAGTATGGGGATGCACTGCCTCTGAAAGTAACTATCTGACCTTTAGTATGGGGATGCACTGCCTCTGAAAGTAACTATCTGACCATTAGTATGGGGGTACTGCCCCTGAGTAACTATCTGACTGTGTATGCGGGATGCTGCCACGGCGGGTAACCATCTGACCTTTAGCATGCTGATGCACTGCTTCTGAAAGTAACTATCAGACCTTTAGTATGGGGATGCACTGCCTCTGACAGTAACTGTCTGACCTTTAATGGGTATTCACTGCATCTGAAAGTAACCAACTGACCTTTATTATGCAGATGCACTGCCTCTGAAAGTAACCATTTGACCTTTAGTATGGGGTTTCACTGCCCCTGGATGTAACTATCTGACCTTTAGTATCGGAATGCACTGGCCCTGAAAGTAACTATCTGATCTTTAGAATGGGGATGCACTGCCAGTGAAAGTAACAATCTGACCTTTAGTAATGGGATGAACTGCCTATGAAAGTAACTATCTGACCTTTAATATAAGGATGCACTGCCCCTAAAAGTAACATTCTGACCTTTAGTATAGGGATGCACTGCCTCTGAAAGTAACTATCTGACCTTTAGTATGGGGATGCACTGCCCCTGAAAGTAACCATCTGACCTTTAGTATGCAGATGCACTGCCTCTGAAAGTAACCATCTGACCTTTAGTATGGGGATGAAGTTCCCCTGAAAGTAACTCTCTGACCATTAGTATGTTGATGTACACCTCTGAAAGTAACTATCTGACCTTTAGTATGTTGATGCACCACCTCTGAAAGTAACTATCTGACCTTTAGTATGGGGATGCACTGCCGCTGAAAGTAACCATCTCAACTTTAGTATGCAGATGCTCTTCCTCTGAAAGTAACTGTCTGACCTTTAATATGGGGATTCACTGCCCCTGAAATAACCATCTGACCTTTAGTATTGGAATGCACTGCCTCTGAAATTATCTATCTTACCTTTAGTATGGGGATGAACTGCCCCTGAAAGTAACTATCTGACCTTTTAGATGAGGATGCACTTCCTCTACTTCACCTTTAGTTTATTGGATGCACCCTGAGGTAACTATCTGACCTGTAGTATGGGGATGCACTGCCTCTGAAAGTAACTATCTGACCTTTAGTATGGGGATGCACTGCCCCTGAATGTAACCATCTGACCTTTAGTATGGGGATGCACTGCCCCTGAAAGTTACTATCAAACCTTTAGTATGAGGATGCACTGCCTATGAAAGTAACTATCTGACCTTTAGTATCAAGAAAGCGGATGGACTGCCTCTGAAAGTACTTATCTGACCTTTTTTAGTAATGCAATCTCGCCATGCGACTATCTGACCTTTAATATGGGAATGCACTGCCCCTGAATGTAACCAACTGACCTTTAGTATGGGGATGCACTGCTCCTGAAAGTTACTATCAAACCTTTAGTATGAGGATGCTTCCTCTGAAAGTAACCATTCATTGATGCACTTGGAAAGTACTTTTCTGACCTTTAGTATTCTGACATTTAGTATGAGGATGCACTGCCTATGAAAGTAACTGTCTGACCTTTAGTATGGGGATGCACTCTCTGGAAATTAACTATCTGACCATTAGTATGTGGATAAACTGCCCCTGAAAGCTAACCCATTTGACCTTTTAAGTATGTGGATGCTGCTTCTGAAGATATCTGACCTTTAGTATGAGGATGCTCTGCCCTGAAGTAACTGCTATCTGACCTTTAGTATGGGGATGCTGTCTGAAAGTAATTATCTGACCTTTAGTATGGGGATACACTGCCTCTGAAAGTAACTATCTGACCTTTAGTATAGGGATGCACGGTCCCTGAAAGTAACTATCAGACCTTTAGTATGGGGATGCACTGCCTTTGAATGTAACTATCTGACCTTTAGTATGAGAATGCACTGCCTCTGAAAGTAACTATGTGACCTTTAGTATGGGGATGCACTACCCCTGAAAGATACTATCTGACCTTTTTAGTATGGGGATGCACTACCCTGAATATCCCTTTTTATGGGGAACTGCCCTTTTTCATCTGACCTTTATAGGGGTTTTTAAAGAATACTGCCTTTTTGGGGGCCCAAAAAATTTTACCTTTATAAAAATGTAAAAAACTTTGTTTTTTTTTTTTTTTTAAAAAATATTGGAAATTTTGGCAAACTGCCTTTTCCCGAAAATAACTATCTGACCTTTTTTAAGGAAAAAAAACCCCCTTTTTTTTGGGGGGGGGGCCCCGGTTAAATTTTTTAATTTGGGGGGGGAAAAAAACCCCCCCTTTTGGGGGGTTGGGGGGAAAAAACCCAAAATTTTGCCCCCGGGGGGGTTTCCCAAAAAAAAACCCCAAAAATTTTCCCTTTTTTGGGGGGGTTTTTTAAAAAAACCCCTTTTGGGGCCTTTCCCAAAATTTTTCCCCCCCCTTTTTTCCCCCCAAAAAACCCCCCCCCGGGGCCTTTTTTAAAAAACCCCCCCCGGGGGGGTTTTTTAAAAAAAGGGGGTTTTAAAAAAAATTTTTTTTGGGGGGCCCCCCCAAAAAACCCCCTTTTTTTTGGGGGGGAAAAAAAAACAATTTTTTTTGGGGGGGGGAAACCCCCCCCCTTTTTTTTTTTGGGGGGGGAAAATTTTTGGGGTTTATTGGGGCCTTTCCCCAAAAAAAATTTTTCCCCCCAAAAAATTTTTGGGGGGGAAAATTTTTTTTTAAATTTTCCCCCCGGGGGGGGAAAATTTCCCCAAAAAAAATTTTAAAGGGGGGCCCCCGGAAAAAAATTTTCCCCCCCAAAAAACCCCAAAAATTTTTTAAAAACTTCCCAAATTTTTGGGTTTTTTTCCCCCCAAATTTTTGGGTTTTTTCCCCCCCAAAAAAAAAAGGGGGGGGGGGAAAATTCCCCCAAAAAAAAATTTTTTTTAAAAATTTTTGGGGTTTTTTTTCCCCCAAATTTTATTTTTTAAAAAAAAACCCCCTTTTTTTTCCCCCCGGGGGGGTTTTCCCGGAAATTTTCCCCCGGGGGGGTTTTTTTTAAAATTTTAAAGGGGGGAAAAAAAAACCCCCCCTTTTTTTTCCCCCGGGAATTTGGGCCCTTTTAAAAATTTTTTTAAAGGGGGGCCCCCCCCTTTAAAAAACCCGGAAAAAACCCCGCCCTTTTTTTTCCCCCTTTTTGGGTTTTTTTAAAAAAAATTTATTGGGGGGGAAACCCCCGAAATTTTTTATTGGGGGGTTGGGTTTCCCCCTTTTTTTTTTTGGGTTTAAAACCCGGTTTTTTTGGGGGGGGGAAAGTTCTAAAACCTTTTTTTTGGGGGAAAAAAATTTTTTTTTGGGGGGTGCACTGCCCAAAAACCCCTTTTTGGGGGGGGTTTTTTTGAAAAACTTTTTTAAGGGGGCCCCGGGGGTTAAAATTTGGGAAAGGGGGGCCCGGTTAAATTAAATTTTTTTTGGGGGGGGGCCCCCCTTTTTTTTGGGGTTTTTTTTTAAAAAAAAACTTCCCTTTTTTTTTGGGGGGGGCCCCCCCTTTTTTTTTTTTGGGGAACCCAAAAAATTTCCCCCGGGGGGGCCCCCAAAAAAACCCCCCGGGGGGGCCCCCAAAAAAAATTTTTTTTTAAAGGGCCCCCAAAAAAAAAAAAAAGGGTTTTGGGGGGGAAAACCCCCAAAAAACCCTTTTTTCCCCTTTAAAAAACCTTTTTGGGGGGGGCCCGCCCCAAAAAACCTTTGAAAAAAAACCCCCCCAAATTTCCCCAAAAAAAAAGGAAAAAAATTTTCCCCCCCAAATTGGGGGGGTTTTTTTTGGGGCCCCCTTTTTTTTTAAAAAACCCCTTTGAAAAAAAACCCGCCCCAAAAAACCTTTTTTTTTCCCCCCTTTTAAAAATTTTTTTTTGGGGGGAAAACCCCCCAAAAATTTTCCCCCCCAATTTGGGGGGGTGCCCCCAAAAAAACCCAAATTTTGGGGGGGGTTTTTTTTTTAATTTGGGGGGGGGCCCCCCCTTTTTAAAAACCCCCTTTTTTTATGGGGCCCCCGGTTTTTTTTTAATTTTGGGGGTTTTTAAATTAAATTTGGGGGGGGGTTTTAAATTAAAATTTGGGGTTTTTTCCCCCGAAAGTAAAATTGGGGTTTTTGGGGGGAAAAAATATTGGGGGGTTTAAAAAAAAACCCCTTTTTTTCCCCCAAAAAATTTTTCCCCCCTTTTTTTCCCAAATTTTTTCCCCCCCTTTTTTCCCCCAAAATAAAACCCCAAGGGGGGAAAATTTTTTTGCCCCCTTTTTTTCCCCCAAAAAAAAATGCCCCCCGGGGGGGGCCCGCCCCAAAAATTTTTGGGGGGGTTTTCCCCCCTTTTAAAAATTTTTTTAAAAAAAAAACCCCCTTTTGGGGGGGAAAACCCCAAAATAAAATTTTTGGTTTAAATTTTGGTTTTTTTGGGGGGGGAAAAAAAAATTTTTTTTTAAAAAAGGGGGCCCCCTTAAACCTTTTTGGGGGTTTTCCCTTTTTAAAAAAAATTTTTTTTTGGGGGGGGCCCCCCCAAAAAAAAAGGGGGGGGCCCCCAAAAAAACCCCCCGGGGGGGGCCCCAAAAAAAAATTTTTTTAAGGGGGGCCCCCAAAAAATTTTTTGGGGGGGGCCCCCGTTAAATTTTTTAATTTGGGGGGGGGGCCCCCCCCTTTTTGGGGGAAAAAAAAACCCGCCCTTTTTTTAAAAACCCCTTTTTTTTCCCCCCCCCTTTTTTTTCCCCGAAATTTTTTATTGGGGGGGTTTCCCCCCTTTTTTTGGGTTTCCCCGGAAATTTCCCCCTTTTTTTAAAAGCCCCCGGGGGAAAACCCCAAAAATTTTTGGGGGGGAACCCCTTTTTTAAACCCCCCCCGGGGGGGTTTCCCCTTTTTTGGGGGGGTTGGGAAAACTTTTTTAATTGGGGGGTGCCCTTTAAAAAAACCCCTTTTTTTTGGGGGGGCCCCCCCAAAAAAATTTTTTTGGGGGGGGGCCCCCTTAAATTTTTAATTGGGGGTGCACTTCTGAAAGTAACTATCTGACCTTTTATGGGGATGCACTGCCCTGAAAAACTATCTGACCTTTTGTATGGGGGTGCACTGTCTCTGATAGTAACTATCTGACCTTTAGTATGGGAAGCCCGCCCCTGAAAGTAACTATCTGACCTTTAGTATGGGGGTGCCCGCCCCCCTGAAAGTAACTATCTGACCTTTAGTATGGGGGTGCAGCCCCAAATAACTTTTGACCTTTAGTATGGGGGATGCCCCAAAATAACCATCTGACCTTTAGAGGGGTGCACTTCCTCTGAAAGCAATTTTCTGAACTTTAATATGGGAATGCACTGCCTCTGAAAGTTTTCTGACCTTTACTATGGGGAAGCACTGCCTCCAAAAGTAACTATCTGACCTTTCGTATGGGAATGCACTGCCCCTGAAATTAACTATCTGACCTTTAGTATGGGGATGCAGTGCCTCTGAAAGAAACCATCTGTCCTTTAGTATGGAGATGCACTGCCCCTGAATGTAACTATCTGACCTTTAGTATGGGGATGGACTGCCCCTGAAAGTAACCATCTGACATTTAGAATGGGAATGCACTGCCTCTGAAAGTTACTATCTGACCTTTAGTATGGGGATGCACCCTGGGAACCATCTGACCATTAGTATGAGGATGCACTGCCTATGAAAGTAACTATCTGACCTTTACTATGGGGATGCACAGCCCCTGAAAGTAACCATCTGACCTTTAGTAGGGGATGTACTGCCCCTGAATCTTACTATCTGACCTTTAGTATGAGGATGCACTGCCTATGAAAGTATCTATCTGACCTTTAGTATGGGGATGCACTGCCTCTGAAAGTAACTATCTGACCTTTAGTATGGGGAAGTTCTCTGAAAATAACCTTCTGACCTTTAGTATGGGGATGCACTGCCCCTGAAAGTAACTATCTGACCTTTAGTATGGGGATGCAGTGACCCTGAAAGTAACCATATGACCTTTAGTATGGGAATGCAGTCTGAAAGTTACTATCTGACCTTTAGTATGGTGGTGCACTGCCTCTGAAAGTAACTATCTGACCATTAGTATGGGGATGCACTGCCTCTGAATGTAACTATCTGACCTTTAATATAGGGATGCACTGCCCCTGAAAGTAACTATCTGACCTTTAGTGTGGGGTTGCACTGCCACTAAAAGTACCTATCTGACCTTTACTATGGGGAACCTCTCTGAAAGTAACTGCCTGACCTTTAGTATGTGGATGCACTGCCCCTGAAAGTAACTATCTGACCTTTAGCATGGGTATGCACTGCTTCTAAAAGTTACTATCTGACCTTTAGTATAGGGATGCACTGCCCCTGAAAGTAACCATCTGAACTTTAGTAATGGGATGCACTGCCCCTTAAATTAACCATCTGACCTTTAGTATGGGGATGCACTGCCCCTGAAAGTAACCGTCTGACCTTTAGTATGGGGATGCCCGTTTAAAGTAACTATTTACCCTTTTATGGGGTGCACCCCTGGGAACTATCTGACCTTTAGTATATGCACTGCCCTGAAATAAAAAGACCTTTAGTATGGGATGAAATTCCCTGAAAGAAACCATCTGTGCTTTAGTATGGGGATGCACTGCCCCTGAAAGTAACTATCTGACCTTTTAGGGATGCACTGCCTCTAAAGTAAACTGACCTCTAGTGTGGGGTTGCACTGCCACTAAAAGTACCTATCTGACCTTTACTATGGGATGCACTGCCCCGGGAACTATCTGACCTTTAGTATGGGGAATTTCCCCAAAAATAACCATCTGTTTAGTATGAAAAACATCTGAAAGTAACTATTTGACCTTTAATGGGAATTCCCCTGAAAAAACCATCTGACCTTTAGTACGGGGATGTACTGCCCTGACTGTAACTATCTGACCTTTAGTAGGGGATGCCTCTGAAAATAACTATCTGACCTTTAGTATGGGGGTGCACTGCCCGGGAACTATCTGACCTTTAGTATGGGGTGCACTGCCCCAGAAATAACCATCTGACCTTTTGGGATGGGGGTGCACCCTGAAAAAACTATCTGACCTTTAGTATGGGGCCCGCCCAAAAAACTTTACCTTTAGTATGGGGAATGCCCAAAAAAACCTCCCGAAAGTAAAATCTGACCTTTAGTATGGGGATGACTTCCCCTGAAAAACTATCTGACCTTTAGTATGGGGGCCCGTCTAAAGTAACAAACCCTTTTGTATGGGGTGCACTGCCTCTGAAAGTAACTATTTGACCTTTAGTATGGGGGGCCCCCCCGAAAGTAACCATCTGACCTTTAGTATGGGGTGCACTGCCTCTGAAAGTAACTATCTGACCTTTAGTTTGGGGGTGCACTGCCCAAATTTAAAACCCGACCTTTAGTATGGGGGTGCACTGGTTTTGAAATCTATCTGACCTTTAGTATTGGGGGTGCATTTTAAAATAACCATTGACCTTTAGTATGGGATGTTTTCCCCGAAATCTGGTTTTTTTTATTGGGGGTGCCCTTTAAAATAACTATCTGACCTTTAGTATGGGGGTGAAATGCCCTAAATAACTATCACCTTTAGTATGGGGGTGCACTGCCCCTGAAAGTAACTATCACCTTTAGTATGGGATGCACTGCCCTGAAAGTAACTATCTGACCTTTTAAGGGTGCACTGCCCCCGGGAACCATCTGACCTTTAGTATGGGGGTGCACTGCCCCGAAAGTAACTATTTGACCTTTAGTATGGGGATGAAATGCCCTGAAATAAACCCGACCTTTTATGGGGATGCACTGCCCTAAAATAAAATTTTGTATGGGGATGCACTGCCCAAAATAATTGACCTTTAGTATGGGGATGCATCTGAAAGTAACTATCTGACCTTTATTGGGTGCACTGTCTGAAAGTAACTATCTGACCTTTAGTATGGGGGTGCACTGCCCTGAAAGTAACTATCTGACCTTTAGTTTGGGGAAGCTCCTGAAAGTAAATCTGACCTTTAGTATGTGCACTCCCCAAAAATCTTTGACCTTTTTGTATGGGGTGCACTGCCCTGGAATTTTCTGACCTTTAGTATGGGGTCCCCGAAAGTAACTATCTGACCTTTAGTATGGGGGGCCTCCCGAAAGTAACCATCTGACCTTTAGTATGGGGATGCACTGCCCTGAAATAACCATTAAACCCTTTTGTATGGGGATGCACTGCCCTGAAAATAACATCTGACCTTTTTATGGGGATGCCCCTTCCCCGAAAGTAACTATCTGACCTTTAGTATGGGATGCACTGCCCTGAAAATAAATATCTGACCTTTAGTTTTGGGGGTGCACTGCCTCAAAATAACTATCTGACCTTTTATGGGGGGCACTGCCCCAAAGTAACTATCTGACCTTTAGTATGGGGATGTCCAAAAAAAATACCCTTTGTATGGGGGATGAAATCCCTGAAAGTAACCATCTGACCTTTAGTATGGGGTGCACTGCCCTGAAAATAACTATCTGACCTTTTTGTATGGGGGTGCACTGCCCCGAAAGTAACCAACTGAAATTTAGTTGGGGGGAATGTGAAAGTAAATATCTGCCTTTTTACCTGCCCCAATAACTTGGGCCTTTAGTATGGGGGTGCACCCTGAAAGAAATATCTGACCTTTAGTATGGGGAAGCCCTGAAAGTAACCTTTTTGACCTTTAGTATGGGGTGCACTGCCCTGAAAGTAACTATCTGACCTTTATTGGGGGGAATGCCTCTGAAAGTAACTATCTGACCTTTAGTATGGGGATGCACTGCCCTGAAAGTAACCTATCTGACCTTTGGGATGGGGGGCATGCCCCCGAAAGTAACCATCTGACCTTTAGTATGGGCACTGCCCCTAAAGTAACTTTTGACCTTTTAAAGGGTGCACTGCCCCTGAAAATAACTTTTGACCTTTAGTTTGGGGTGCATTTTCCCCAAAATAACCATCTGACCTTTTGTATGGGGGTGCACTGTCTGAAAGTAACCATCTGACCTTTATTTTGGGGGTGCACTTCCCTGAAAGTAACCATCTGACCTTTAGTATGGGGGGACTGCCCCAAAAAACCATCTGACCTTTTTTTGGGGATGGGGTGCCAACCTGCCTTTTTTTGAAAATAACTATCTTTTAGTATGGGATGCACTGCCCTGGAAATTTTAATTTTTTTGACCTTTAGTATGGGGGTGCACTGCCCTGAAAGTAACTATCTGACCTTTGGGATGGGGGTGCACCCCCTAAAAATAACTATTTACCTTTAGTATATGCACTGCAAAGTAACTATCTGACCTTTTAGTATGGGGGTTACTGCCTAAAATAACTATCTGACCTTTAGTATGGGGATGCACTGCCCCTTTTAAAATAACATCTACCTTTAGTATGGGGATGCCCCCTGAAAGTAACTTCTGACCTTTAAAAATGGGATGCATTTCCCCCAAATTCTGACCTTTTGGGATGGGGAACTGCCTTAACTTCTGACCTTTTGTATGGGATGCACTGAAAAATAACTATCTGACCTTTAGTATGGGGGACTCTTTTGAAAATAACTATTTGACCTTTAGTATGGGGGTGCCTTGAAAGTAACCATCTGACCTTTAGTATGGGGGTGCACTGCCCCTAAAATAACCTTACCTTTTATGGGATGCACTGCCTCTGAAAGTAACCATCTGACCTTTAGTATGGGGATGCCCGTCAAAGTAACTATCTGACCTTTAGTATGGATGCCCGCCCCCGAAAGTAAACTGACCCTTTTGTATGGGGGTGCACTGCCCCTTAAAATAACTATCTGACCTTTTGTATGGGATGCACTGCCCTGAAAGTAACTATCTGACCTTTAGTATGGGGGTGCACTGCCTTTAAATAACTATCTGACCTTTAGTATGGGGGGAATGCCTCTGAAATTTAAATTCTACCTTTAGTATGGGGATGCCCGCCCTTAAAATAACTATCTGACCTTTTGTTACACCCCCAAAATAAATATCTGACCTTTAGTATGGGGATGCACTGCCCCGAACTATCTGAATTTTTTTATGGGAAAGCCCCTGAAAGTAACTATCACCTTTAGTATGGGGGTGCCCGTCTAAAATAACTATCTGACCTTTAGTATGGGGAATTCCCCTGAAAGTAACCTTACCTTTAGTATGGGGATGCACTCCCCCTAAAATAACCATCTGACCTTTAGTACTGGGGGTGCACTGCCAAAATAACCACCTTTAGTATGGGGATGCACTGTTAAAATAAAACCCTATTGACCCCCCGGTTTTTTGGGGCTGCCTCTGAAAGTCTATCTGACCTTTAGTATGGGGGTGCACTGCCTAAAATAACTATCTGACCTTTAGTATGGGGTGCAATGTTTAAAGTAAACTATTTTTGTATGGGATGCACTGTCTGAAAGTAACCATCTGACCTTTAGTATATGCACTGCCCCGAAAGTAACTATCTGACCTTTAGTATGGGGATGCACCCCTGAAAGTAAAACTGACCTTTAGTATGGGATAAAATTCCCGAAAGTAAATCTGTTTTGTATGGGGATGCACTGGAAAGTAATATCTCCCTTTTGTATGGGGTGCACTGCCCTGAAAAAATATCTAAAACCCTTTTGTATGGGGATGCACTGCCCTGAAAGTAACCATTGAAACCCTTTTGTATGGGGATGCACTGTCTGAAAAACTATCTGACCTTTTTATGATGCTCAAAATAACCTGACCTTTAGTATGGGGATGCACTGCCCCGAAAGTAACTATTTACCTTTAGGATGGGATGCACTGCCTCTGAAAGTAACTTTTTTTAATATGGGGATGCATTTCCCTGGAAAATATCTGACCTTTTTATGGGGTGCCAAAAAATAACCATCTGACCTTTTATGGGGGGCACTGCCCTGAAAGTTTTCTGACCTTTAGTATGGGGATGAAATGCCCTGAAAGTAACTATCTGACCTTTAGTATGGGGGCCCCCCTGAAAGTAACCATCTGACCTTTAGTATGGGGTGCACTGCCCCAAAGTAACTATCTGACCTTTAGTTATGTGCCCCTGAAAGTAACCATCTGACCAGTTGGGGGTGCCCGCTGAAAGTAACCATTTGAAATTTTGTTTGGGGTAATGCCGGTAACTTCTTTTTTAGGGATGCACTTGGCCAAAAATAACTATCTGACCTTTAGTAGGGGGGCCCCCCTGAAAAACATTTTTTGGACCCTTAAAAATATTACCTTTTTATTAAAATTAAATTTAAAATTATTTTTTATATGACTTTCCCTGAAAGTAAATAGAAAAATTTTGAAAGGGGGGCCCGCCCTTTTAAAAACCCAAAGCCTTTAGTTTTTAAAAACCTGCCCCAAGTAACTATTGCCCTTTTTAAAGGGGATTTTATTAAAAAACCATCTCGTTTTTAGATAAATGGGGTTTTGAAAGTAACTTTGCCTTTTTAAATTTCAAAAAAGGTTTAAACCTTTTTGTTGGGGTGCACTGCCTGAAAGTAAAATATCTGACCTTTTATTATGCACTGCCCTTTTTAAATAACTATCACCTTTAGTATGGGGGTGCACTGCCCAAAAAATAAATTTTTAGTAAAGGGGAAATGCACCTGGAAATATCTGACCAAAATTTAGTATGGGATGCACTGCCTTTGAAAAATAACCAAATTTTAAACCCTTTTTTTTTGGGAAATGCCCTGAAAAAACTTTAATTTTTTTAATGTGGTTAAAAATAATTTTCTGAATTTTTGAAAACTGGGTTTAAAAAACTGCCTTTTTTTTTGATCCCCTTTAAAAATTAAATTATTTGTTTATTCCTCCCCTGAAAGTAAATTGATTTTTAGTATGGGTGATGTTGAAAGTAACTATCTGCCTTTTTAAAGGGGGTGCACTTGAAAATTTTAACCCTCTGACCTTTAGTTTAGAATGCCCGAAAATAACATTCCCTTTTGTGGGTTTAATGCCCTTTTGAAAGAAAACCTTTAGGGATGGGGGTGCCTTTGCCTCCAAAACCTTATTTTGACCTTTTTTATGGGGATGCCCCCCTTAAAAAACTTCTGACCTTTTTATGGGGGTGCACTTCCTGAAAAAAACTTACCCTTTTTAAAATGGGCCCGTTAAAGAATATTCCCTTTTGTATTCACCCGCCTCAAAAAAAAATATCTGACCTTTTTAAAGGGATGTTCTGAAATTAGAATATGGGGGACTTCCCCAAAATAACTATCTGGCCCCTTTTGTAACAATGCCCCCTTTTTCTGATTTTTTATGGGAACTGCCTGAAAGTAACTTTCTTTTAATATGGTGAAAGCCTCTGAAAATAACACCCGACCTTTGTAAGCATCCTTTTTAAATAAAGTTATTACCCAAAAACTATTTGACCTTTAGTAATGATGCCCTGAAATAACCCTCTGACCTTTAGTATGAAGACCTTTGGGAAAATAACCAAAACTTTTACCTTTTGTATGGGGTGGTCAAAGTTTAAATATCTGACCTTTAGTATGGGGGGCACTCCCTGAAAGTAACATCTTTTAATTTTTGGGGAAAGCACTTCTAAGTAAATCTGATTTGATGGTGATGGGTAAAGCCGTGGGGGCCCGAAAGGGTTTAAAATTTACCCCTTTTTAAAAAGGGTACTTTCTAAAATAACTACTGCCCTTTAAAAAAAGGGGGTGCACTGCCCCGAAAGTCTATCTTTTTTTTTAGTATGGGAATGCCCGAAAGCATTGACCTTTAGTAAAGGGGGACTGCCCTAAAAAAACAAGACCTTTTATGGGGGGCCTAAAAAGTTTCCCCAAAATTTTTTGGATAAGGCCCCTTTGAATATTATAAATGCCCCAAAAAATATCTGACCTTTAGTAGGGGATGCACTGCCCCTTAAAAATAACCATCTGACCTTTAGTATGGGGTGATTTAAAGTAACCTTTTGACCTTTAGAATGACTGCCCCTTTAATTCCCTTTTTGTATGGGATGCACCCGCCCGAAAATCATTTTTAAAAAGGGATTTACCCCCTTTTTAAAGTAACCTTCCTTTGTTGGGGGTAAAGCCCGAAAAAAATTGAAATACCCCTGGCCCCTTTAAATTATTTTTATGGGGTGCACCCTGAAAATAATTCTTCCTTTGTTGGGGTGCACTGGCCCCCTTGAATTTAATAAAGGGGGCCCCCGTAACTATCCCGCCTTTTGTATGGATTTATGGGAATTCTGTTTTGTATGGGGATGCACCCTCTGAAACTATTTGAAAACCCTTTTGTAAAGGGGGTTCCTTTAAATTTACCCTTTTTTGGGGATGCCCCCGGCCCCGAAAGTAACATCTGACCTTTAATATTGAGTTGGGCTGCCTTTGGGCCTCCCCCAAAAATAAAATCTGACCTTTAGTATGGGGGTGCACCCCCAAAATAACTTTTCCCTTTTTTGGGGTGCACTGCCCTTTTTCTGACCTTTAGTATGGGGGTGCACTGCCCTGAAAGTATCTATCTGACCATTAGTATGGGTGCAACTGAAAGTAATTATCTGTCCTTTAGTATGGGGGTGTACTGCCTCAGAAACTAACTATCTGACCTTTAGTATGGGGGTACACTGCCCCTTGAATATTATTTTTATGGGGGGCACTTAAGTAACCAAAAAGCCTTTAGTATGGGGTACTGCCTAAAATAATATCTGACCCTTTGAAATAAAAAATATTGACCTTTTTTCAGTCTTAACTATCTGCCTTTGTTTTGGGGGTCTAAATCCTCTGTTTGATATCCCTGTTGAAAATAACTATATGACCTTTAGTATGGGGATGCACTGCTTTCGAAAGTAACTATCTGCTCTTTAGTATGAGGATGCACTGCCCAAAATAACTATCTGACCTTTAGTATGGGGATGCACTGCCCTGAAAGTAACAAACTGACCTTTATATGGATGCACCCTTTTGAAAATTGGGGCTGCCCCTTTTTAAGGGGGGCCTGCCTTAAATAATTGACCTTTAGTATGGGATGCCCCTCTAAAATAACTATCTGACCTTTTGTATGGGGGTGCACTGCCCTGGGAACTATCTGACCCAAAGGGAAAAAACCCCGGAAAATAACCACCTGACCCCCTTTAAAATATGGGAAAGCATCCCGAAAGTAACCATCTGACCTTTTTGTATGGGGGTTCCCCTTTAAAATTTATTTTATGGGGATGCCCTTTTAAAATAACTATTGACCTTTAGTATGGGGATGCACTGCCCCCGAAAAATAACTCCTTTAGTATGGGGGTGCCTCCCGTAACTATCTGACCTTTAGTATGGGGGTGCACTGCCCTGAAAGTAACATCTGACCCTTTTGTATGGGGATGCACTGCCTTTTAAAGCTATCTGACCTTTAGTATGCGGATGCACTGCCTCTGAATGTAACCATCTGACCTTTAGTATGGGGATGTACTTCCCCTTAAAGTAACTATCTGACCTTTAGTATGGGGATGGACTTTAAAATAACTATCTGACCTTTAGTATGGGGGTGCCACCCCGAATAACTATCTGACCTTTAATATGGGGATGCACTTCCCCTGAACAAACCATCTGACCTTTAGTATGGGGGTGCACTGCGTCTGAAATTATCTATCAGACCTTTAGAATGGCGAATTCCCTGAAAAACCCATCTGACCATTAGTATGAGGATGCACTGCCCTGAAAGTAAATTCCCTTTGTATGGGGTGCACTGCCCTGAAAATAAATTTACCTTTAGTATGGGGGTGCACTGCCCCGGGTTTCTGTTTAGAGGGGGTGCACTGCCTGAAAGTAACCATCACCCTTTTGTTATAGTTAAAATTAAAACCATTTGTATGGGGATGCACTGCCTCTGAAATTAACTATCTGACCTTTTATGGGGTGCACTTTTCTGAAAGTAACCATCTGACCTATAGTATGGGATGCACTCCTTGAAAGTAACCCTCTTTACCTTTTTGTATGGGGATGCACTGCCCATGATAGTAACTATCTGACCTTTAATATGAGGATGCACTGCCCCAGAAATAACCATCTGACCTTTAGTATTGGGATGCTCTGCCTCTGAAATTAACTTTATTTTGAAAAGGGGTGCACTGCCCCGAAAATATCTGACCATAGTTTCACTGCCTCTGAAATTAACAATCTGACCTTTAGTATGGGGGAAAAGCCAATTGGGCCTGAAAGTAACTATCTGACCTTTAGTATGGGGGTGCCCGCCCCTTTAAATAACCATCATTTAGTATGGGGGCCTTTAGTAAATCTGACCTTTAGTATGGGGATGCACTGCCCTGGTAATATTTTTTAGTATGGGGGTGCCGCCCTAAAAAAACTATCTGACCTTTAATGGGGAACTGCCCCGAAAGTAACTATCTGACCTTTAGTATGGGATGCCCCCTGAAAATAACCATCTGACCTTTTGTATGGGGGTGCACTGCCTTAAAATAACTATCTGACCTTTAGTTTGGGATGCTTCTGAAAGTAACCATCTGACCTATAGTATGGGGGTGCACTTCCCCGAAAGTAACTATCTGACCTTTTTTAAAGGGGGTGCACTGCCCCTGAAAGTAAACTGCCTTTAGTATGGGGGTGCCCGCCCCGAAAGTAAAAATATCTGACCTTTAGTATGGTGGTGCACTGCCTCTGAAAGTAACTATCTGACCATTAGTATGGGAATGCACTGCCTCTGAATGTAACTATCTGACCTTTAGAATGGGGATGCCCGCCCAAAGTAACTATTTAACCTTTAGTATGGGGATTTACTGCCTTGAAAAACTATCTGAACTTTAATAATGGGATGCACTGCCCCTTAAAGTAACCATCTGACCTTTAGTATGGGGATGCACTGCCCCGGTAACTATCTGACCTTTAGTTAAGCCCCCGAAAATAACCATCTGACCTTTTGTTGGGGGATGCACTGCCCTTTTAAAGTTACTATCTGACCTTTAGTATGTGGATGCACTGCCTCTGAAAATAACTAGCTGACCTTTAGTATAGGGATGCACTGCCCCTGAACGTAATTATCTGATCTTTAAATTTTGGGTTTCGAAAATAAACCTTGCCCAATGGGGGTGCACTGCCCTGAAAGTAACCTTTTGACCTTTAATTGGGGGTGCACTGCCTGAAAGTAACTGTCTGACCTTTAGTATGTGGAAGCACTGCCTCTAAAAGTAACTATCTGATCTTTCGTATGGGGATGCACTGCTTCTGAAAGTAACTATCTGACCTTTAGGGGGGTGTATGGGGTTGCACTGCCTCTGAAAGTAACTATCTGACATTTAGTATGGGCATGCACTGCCCTTGAAAGTAACTGTCTGACCTTTAGTATGGGGATGCACTCCCCGAAAGTTTTTAAAACTGACCTTTAGTATGGGGAAACTGGGCAAAAAACATTCCCTTTTGTATGGGATTTTTTTAAATTTAAATAACCTTTAGTATGGGGGTGCACTGCCCAAAAATTTTTCCTTTTTAATATGTAAAAAACTTTTTAGGGGGTGCCCGCCCTAAAAAATAATTTGTATGGGGACCCCTTCCTGAAATGGGGTGAATTCCCGAAATAAAACTGACCTTTTTATGGGGTCCCGTTTAAACATCTGACCAAATTTTTAACTATCTGACCTTTAGTATGGGGATGCACTGCCCCTGAAAGTAACCATCTGACCTTTAGTAAGCGGATGCTGTCTGAAACTAACTATCAGACCTCTAGTATGGGGATGCACTGCCTCTGAAAGTAACTATGTGATCTTTAGTATAGGGATGCACTGCCCCTGAAAGTAAGTATCTGACCTTTAGTATGGGGATGCACTGTCCCTGAAAGTAACTGTCTGACCTTTAGTATGGGGATGCACTGCCCTGCCTGAAAGTAACTTTCTGACCTTTAGCATGGGAAAGCACTGCCTCTGAAAGTAACAATCTAACCTTTAGAATGGGGATGCAATGCCTCTGTAAGTAACTATCTGACCTGAAGTATGGGGATGCACTGCCTCTGAATGTAACTATCTGACCATTAGTATGGGGATGCCCCTGCCCTTTTTAAGAAACCCAATCCCGACCTTTAGTATGGGGATGCACTGCCCCTGAAAGTAAATATCTGACCTTTAGTATGGGGATGCACTGCATCTGAAAGTAACTATCTGACCTTTAGTATGGGGGTGCACTGCCCATGATAGTAACCATCTGACCTTTAGTATGGGTATGCACTGCTCCAGAAAGTAACTATCTGACCTTTTGTATGGGGATGCACTGCCCTGAAAGTTTTACCTTTAGTATGGGATGGAATTTTTTTTCTTTTTAAAGTAATTTTTTAATGGTTTTTGGGGGTCACGCCTTTTTTTAAAATAATTAAACTGCCCTTTTTAAAAGGGGATGCCCGCCCTGAAAGTTTTCTAATTTTTTGCCTTTTAGTATGGGGATGCACTGCCCTGAAAGTAACTACTGACCTTTATTGGGGGTGCACCCCCGAAATAAAAATCTGACCTTTAGTATGGGGGTGCACTGCCCCGAAAGTAACCATTTACCTTTAGTATGGGGGTGCACTGCCCTTCAATGTAACCATCTTACCCTTAGTATGGGGGATGCTAAAATAACCTTCCTTTTTAAAGGGATGCACTGCCTGAAAGTAACTATCTGACCTTTAGTATGGGATGCACTGCCCTGAAAGTAACCATCTGACCTTTAGTATGGGGGTGCACTGCCAAAATAACTTTTGACCTTTAGTATGGGATGCACTGCCTTGAAAGTAACATCTGACCTTTAGTATGGGGATGCCCTGAAAGTAACCATCTGACCTTTAGTATGGGGGTGCACCCTGAAAAACTATCTGACCTTTAGTATGGGGATGCACTGCCCCTGAAAGTAACTATCTGACCTGCAGTATGGGGATGCACTGCCTCTGAAAGTAACTATCTGACCTTTAGTATGGATGTGCACTTCCCCCAAAGTAACTATCTGACCTTTTTATGGGGATGCACTGCCCTGAAATAACTATCTGACCCTTTTGTATGGGGATGCACCCCTGGAACCTTTCCTTTTTATGGGGGGCAAACCCCGAAAGTAACTATTACCTTTAAAATTTAAGGGTCACTGCCCAAATTATTGACCTTTATATGGGGATGCCACTTTTTCTGAAAGTAACTATCTGACATTTAGTATGAGGATGCACTGCCAAAGAACTTGACCTTTAGTAATGACTGCCTTTAAAGTAATACTGCCTTTGATGGATGACTGACCTCTTAAAGTAACTCTGACCTTTAGTGGGAATGCAACTAACCTTTAGTATTGGGATGCACTCCTGAATGTAACTATCTGGCCTTTAGTATGGGGATGCACTGTCCCTGAAAGTAACTATCTGACCTTTAGAATGGGGATGCACTGCCTCTGAAAGCAACTATCTGCCCTTAAGAATGGGAATGCACTGCCATTGAAAGTAACCATCTGACCTTTAGTATGAGGATGCATTGCCCCTGAAAGTAACTATCTGACCTTCAATATGGGGATGCACTGCCCCTGAAAGTAACCATCTGACCTTTAGTATGGGGATGCACTGACCCTGAAAGTAACTATCTGACCTTTAGTATGGGGATGCACTGCCTCTGAAAGTAACCATCTGACCTTTAGTATGGGGATGCACTGCCTCTGAAAGTAACTATCTGACCTTTAATATTGGTATGCACTGCTTCTGAAAGTTACTATCTGACCTTTAGTGAGGGGATGCACTGCCCCTTAAAGTAACTATCTGACCTTTAGTATGGGGATGCACTGCCCCTGAAAGTAACTGTATGACCTTTAGTATGGGGATGCACTGACCCTAAAAGTATCCATCTGACCCTTAGTATGGGTATGCACTGCCCCTGAAAGTTACTATCTGACCTTTAGTATGAGGATGCACTGCCTATGAAAGTAACTATCTGACCTTTAGTATGGGGATGCACTGCCCCTGAAAGTAACCATCTGACCTTTAGTATGCAGATGCACTGCCTCTGAAAGTAACTATCTGACCATTACTATGGGGATGCTCTTCCCTTGAAAGTAACTATCTGACATTTAGTATGGGGATACACTGTCCCTGAAAGTAACTATCTGACTTTTAGTATGGGGATGCACTGCCTCTGAAAGTAACTATCTGACCTTTAGTATGGGGATGCACTGCCCCTGAAAGTAACTATCTGACCTTTAGTATGGGGATGCACTGCCCCTGAAAGTAACCATCTGATTTTTAGTAATGGGATGCACTGCCCATGGAAGTAACCATCAGACCTTTAGTATGGGATGCACTGCCCCTGAAAGTAGCCATCAGACCTTTAGTATGGGGATGCTGTCTCAAAGCAACTATCTGACCATTAGTATGATGATGGACTTCTTTGAAAGTAACTATCTGACCTTTAGTATGGGGATGCACTCCCCCTCAAAGTAAGTATCTGAACTTTAGTATGGGGCAGCACTGCCTTTGAAAGTAATTATCTGTCCTTTAGTATGGGGGTGTACTGCTTCTGAAAGTAACTATCTGACCTTTAGTATGGGGATACACTGCCTCAAAACTATCTGACTTTTAGTATGGGGATGCACTGCCTCTGAAAGTAACTATATGACTTTTAGTATGGGGATGCACTGCTACTGAAAGTAAGTATCTGACCTTTAGTATGGGGATACACTGCCTCTGAAAGTATCTATATGACCTTTAGTATGGGGATGCACTGCCCTTGAAAGTAACTATTGACCTTTAGTGGGATGCTCAAGTAATTGACTTTAGTATGGGATGCACTGCTGTACTATCTGACCTTAGTATGGGTGCACTGCCTAAGTAATTGACTTTAGTATGGGGATGCCCCGAAAGTAATCTGACTTGAG
>NC_056726.1:158263693-158279492 GCF_019279795.1 Protopterus annectens | reverse complement strand
TTAGTATGGGGGTGCACTGCCTCTGAAAGTAACTATCTGACCTTTAGTATGGGGATGCACTGCCTCTGAAAGTAACTATCTGACCTTTAGTATGGGGATGCACTGCCTCTGAAAGTAACTATATGATCTTTAGTATGGGGATGCACTGCCCCTGAAAGTAACTATATGACTTTTAGTATGGGATGCACTGCCTCTGAAAGTAACTATCTGACCTTTAGTATGGGGATGAACTGCCCCTGAAAGTAACTATCTGACCTTTAGTATGGGGAAGCTGTCTGAAAGTAACTGTCTGACCTTTAGTATGGGGAAGCTCTGCCTCTGAAAGTAACCATCTGACCTTTAGTATGGGAATGCACTGTCCCTGAAAGTAAATATCTGACCTTTAGTATGGGGATGCACTGCCTCTGAAAGTAACTATTTGACCTTTAATATGGGGATGCACTGCCCCTGACAGTAACCATCTAACCTTTAGTATGCGGATTCACTGCCTATGAAACCACCTATCTGACCTTTAGTATGGGGATGCACTGCCTCTGAAAGTACCTATCTGACCTTTAGAATGTGAAAGCTCTCTGAAAGTAACCATTTGACCTTAAGTATGGGGATGCACTGCCCCTGAAAGTTACTATCTGACCTTTAGTGTGAGGATGCACTGCCTATCAAAGTAACTATCTGACCATTAGTATGGGCCCTTATGAAGCTCTGTAACCGTAACCTGTCTAGTATGGAGAAGCTGCTCATTTTCATCAAGTGTGTTAATAAAAAGGAAGTCACAGAGGCAGTGTTCTTTTAATTTTTTGTTGCTGATCTATATGTTTTTTTATATATAACACTTTTGCATAATAAAATATGTGTTTTGTTTCCTTGCTGTTTTTTTTTTCAGTGCATTACTTCACTGAATGGACTGGATTCATAAATGACTACACTAATTATACACTAAATGTACATGATCTGTATTCAAGAACATCTCTACCACATTTTTCTGCTCTCTGTTCACTTAGAAAGCTTATGCAAAAATGGGGATACACTGCCCCTGAAAGTAACTATCTGACCTTTAGTATGGGAATGCACTGCCCCTGAAAGTAACTATCTGACCTTTAGTATGGGGATGCACTGCCCCTGAAAGTAACTATCTGACCTTTAGTATGGGGATGCACTGCCCTTGAAAGTAACCATCTGACATTTAGAATGGGGATGCACTGTCTCTGAAACTTACTATCTGACCATTAGTATGGGGATGCACTGCCTCTAAAAGTAACTATGTGACCTTTTGTATGCGGATGTACTGCTTTTGAAAGTAACTATCTGATATTTACTATGCGGATGTACTGCATCTGAAAGTAACTATCTGACCTTTAGTATGGAGATGCACTGCCTCTGAATGTAACTATCCGACCTTTAATAAGGGGATGCACTGCCTTTGAAAGTAATCATCTGACATTTAGTATGGGGATGCACTCCCTCTGAAAGTAACTATCTGACCTTTAGTATGGGTATGCACTGCGACTGAAAGTAACCAACTGACCTTTACTATGCGGATGCACTGCCTCTGAAAGTAACCATCTGACATTTAGTATGGGGTTGCACTGTCCCTGAATGTAACTATCTGATCTTTAGTATGGGGATGCACTTCCCCTGAAAGTAATTATCTGACCTTTAGTATGGGGATGCACTACCCCTGAAAGTAACCATCTGACCTTTAGTATTTGGATGCACTGACTCTGAAAGTAACTATCTGACCTTTAGTATGGGGATGCACTTCCCCTGAAAGTATCTATCTGACCTTTAGTATGGGGATGAACTGCCCCTGAAACTAACTATCTGACCTTTAGTATGGAGATGCACTGCCCCTGAAAGTAACCATCTGACCTTTAGTGATGGGATGCACTGCCCTGAAAGTAACCATCTGACCTTTAGTATGTGTATGCACTGCCCCTGAAAGTAACCATCTGACCTTTAGTGATGGGATGCTGTCTAAAAAGTAACTATCTGACCATTAGTATGGGGATGCACTGCCTCTTAAAGTAACTATCTGATCTTTTGCATGGGGATGCACTGGCCCGGAAAGTAACTATCTGACCTTTATTATGGAGATGCACTGCCCTTCAAAGTAAGTATCTGAACTTTAGTATGGGGCAGCACTGCCTTTGAAAGTAATTATCTGTCCATTAGTATGGGGATGCACTGCCTCTGAAAGTAACTATCTGACCTTTAGTAATGGGATGCACTTCCCTGAAAGTAACCATCTGACCATTAGTATGGGGATGCACTGCCTCTGAAAGTAACCATCTGACCTTTAGTATGGGGAAGCTGTCTGAAAGTAACTGTCTAACATTTAATATGGTGAAGCTCTGCCTCCGAAAGCAACTATCTCACCTTTAGTATGGGGGTGCACTCCCTCTGAAAGTAACTATCTGACTTTTAGTATGGGGATGCACTGCCCCTAAAAGTAGCCATCTGACACTTAGTATGGGTATGCACTGCCCCTGAAAGTAACCATCTGACCTTTAGTATGGGGAAGCACTGCCCCTGAAAGTAACAATCTGACCTTTAGTATGGGGATGCTGTCTGAAAGTAACTGTCTGACCTTTAATGTGGGGAAGCACTGCCTCAAAAAGTAACTATCTGACCTTTAGTATGGGGATGCACTGCCTCTTAAAGTAACCATCTGATACTTAGTATGGGGATGCACTGCCCCTCAAAGTAAGTATCTGAACTTTAATATGGGGCAGAACTGCCTTTGAAAGTAATTATCTGTCCTTTAGTATGGGGATGCACTGCCTCTGAAAGTAACTGTCTGACCTTTAGTATGGGGATGCACTGCCCCTGAAAGTAACCATCTGACCTTTAGTATTAAGATGCACTGCCTATGAAACTAACAATCTGAATTTGGTATGGGGATGCACTGCATCCGAAAGAAACTTTCTAACCTTTAGTATCAGGAAGCTGTCTAAAAGTAACTATTTGACCTTGAGTATAGGGATGCACTGCCCCTGAAAGTTAGTATTTAACATTTTGTATGGGGAAGCTACTTTAAAGTAACCATCTGACCTTTAGTATGGAGATGCACTGCTCCTGCAAGTAACTATTTGACCTTTAGTATGTGGATGCACTGCCTCCGAAAGTAACTATCTGGCCTTTAATATGGGGATGCACTGCCTATGAAAGTAACTATATGACCTTTAGTAATGGGATGCACTTCCCTGAAAGTAACCATCTGACCTTTAGTATGGGGATGCACTGCCTCTGAAAGTAACCATCTGACCTTTAGTATGGGGAAGATGTCTGAAAGTAACTGTCTAACATTTATTATGGTGAAGCACTGCCTCCGAAAGCAACTATCTGACCTTTAGTATGGGGATGCACTGCCTCTGAAAGTAACTATCTGACCTTTAGTATGGGGATGCACTGCCCCTAAAAGTAACCATCTGACACTTAGTATGGGTATGCACTGCCCCTGAAAGTAACCATATGACCTTTAGTATGGGGATGCACTGCCCCTGAAAGTAACAATCTGACCTTTAGTATGGGGAATCTGTCTGAAAGTAACTGTCTGACCTTTAATGTGGGGAAGCATTGCCTCAAAAAGTAACTATCTGACCTTTAGTATGGGGATGCACTGCCTCTGAAAGTAACCATCTGATACTTAGTATGGGGATGCACTGCCCCTCAAAGTAAGTATCTGAACTTTAATATGGGGCAGCACTGCCTTTGAAAGTAATTATCTGTCCTTTAGTATGGGGATGCACTGCCTCTGAAAGTAACTATCTGGCCTTTAATATGGGGATGCGCTGCCTCTGAAAGTAAGCAACTGACCTTTAGTATAGGGATGCACTGCCTCTGAAAGAAACTATTTGTCCTTTAGTTTGGGTATGCACTGCCCCTGAAAGTAACCATCTGACATTTAGAATGGGAATGCACTACCTCTGAAAGTTACTATCTGATCTTTAGTATGGGAATACACTGCCCCTGAAATTAACTATTTGACCTTTACTATAGGGATGCACTGCCTCTGAAAGAAACTATCTGTCCTTTAGTATGGGTATGCACTGCCCCTGAAAGTAACTATTGACATTTAGTATGGAGATGCACTGCCCCTGAAAGTAACCATCTGACATTTAGAATGGGAATGCACTGCCTCTGAAAGTTACAATCTGACCTTTAGTATGGGGATGCACTGCCCCTGAAAGTAACTGTCTGACCTTTAGTATGTGGATGCACTGCCCCTGAATGTAACCATCTGACATTTAGTATGGGGATGCTGTCTAAAAAGTAACTATCTGACCATTATTATGGGGATGCACTGCCTCTGAAAGTAACTATCTGACTTTTAGTATGGGGATGCACTGCCTCCGAAAGTAACTATCTGGCCTTTAATATGGGGATGCACTGCCCTTCAAAGTAAGTATCTGAACTTTAGTATGGGGCAGCACTACTTGGTATGGGGATGCTCTGCCTCCAAAAGAAACTTTCTAACCTTTAGTATCAGGAAGCTGTCTAAAAGTAACCATCTGACCTTTAGTATGGGGATGTACTGCCTCTGAAAGTAAGTATTTGACATTTTGTATGGGGAAGCTCCTTTAATGTAACCATCTGACCTTTAGTATGGAGATGCACTCCTCCTGAAAGTAACTATCTGACCTTTAGTATGGGGATGCACTGCCACCGAAAGTAACTATCTGGCCTTTAATATGGGGATGCACTTCCTGTGAAAGTAACTAACTGACCTTTAATATGGGGATGCACTGCCTCTGAAAGTAAGCAACTGACCTTTAGTATGGGGGTGCACTGCCTCTGAAAGTAACTATCTGACCTTTAGTATGGGGATGCACTGCCTCTGAAAGTAACTATGTGACCTTTAGTATGGGGATGCACTGCCTCTGAAAGTAACTATATGATCTTTTGTATGGGGATGCACTACCCCTGATAGTAACTATCTGACCTTCAGTATGTGGAAGCTGTCTGAAAGTAACTGTATGACCCATAGTATAGGGAAGCACTGTCTCTGAAAGTAACAATATGACCTTTAGTATTGGGATGCACTGCCTCAGAAAGTAATTATCTGACCTGTAGTATGCGGATGCACTGCCTCTGAAAGTAACTATCTGACCTTTAGTATGGGGATGCACTGCTCCTAAGAGTAACAATCTGACCTTTAGTATAAGGATGTTCTGCCCCTGAAAGTAACCATGTGACCTTTAGTATGGGGATGCACTGCCTTTGAAAGTAACTCTCTGACCTTTAGTATGGGTATGCACTGCCCCTGAAAGTAACTATCTGACCTTTAGTATGGGGATGTACTGCCCCTGAAAGTAACTATCTGACTTTTAGTATGGGGATGCACTGCCTCTGAAAGTAACTCTCTGACCTTTACTATGGGGATGCACTGCCTTTCAAAGTAACTATCTGACCTTTAGTATGGGGATGTACTGCCCCTGAAAGTAACTATCTGACTTTTAGTATGGGGATGCACTGCACCTGAAAGTAATTATCTGACCTTTAGTATGGGGATGCACTGCCTTTGAAAGTAACTATCTGACCATTAGTATGAGGAAGCTCTCTGAAAGTAACCATCTGACCTTTAGTGTGGAGAAGCTGCTCATTTTCATTCTTTCATACTGTGACATTTCATTAAGTGTGTTAGTAAAAAGGCAGTCACATGGCCAGTGTTCTTTTAATTTTATTTTGTAGCTCTAGGAGCTGTTTTTCATATATAACACTTTTGCATAATAAAATATGTGTTTTATTTCCTTGCTGTGTTTTTTCAGTGCATTACTTCACTGAATGGGCTGGATTCATAAATGACTACACTAAGTATACACTAAATGTACATGATCTGTATTCAAGAACATATCTACCACATTTTTCTGCTCTCTGTTCACTCAGAAATCTTACGCAAGAATGGGGATACACTGCCGTTATAGTAACTATCTGACCTTTAGTATGGGGATGCACTGCCCAAGAAAGTAACTATCGACGTTTAGTATGGGGATGCACTGCCCCTGAAAGTAACCATCTGACATTTAGAATGGGAATGCACTGCCTCTGAAAGTTACTATCTGACCTTTAGTATGGGGATGCACTGCCTCTGAAAGTAACTATCTGACCTTTAGTATGGGATGCACTGCCTCGGAAAGTAACTATCTGACCTTTAATATGCAGATGCTCTGCCTCTGAAAGTAACTATCTGACCTTTAGTATGGGGATGCACTGCCCCTGAAAGTAACCATCTGACCTTTAGTAATGGGATGCACTGCCGCTGAAAGTAACCGTCTGACCTTTAGTATTTGGATGCACTGCCCCTGAAAGTAACCATCTGACCTTTAGTATGAGGATGCTGTCTCAAAGTAACTATCTGACCATTAGTATGGGGATGGACTGCCTCTGAAAGTAACTATCTGACCTTTAGTATGGGGTGCACTGGTCCTGAAAGTATCTATCTGACCTGTAGTATGGGGATGCACTGCCCTTCAAAGTAAGTATCTGAACTTTAGTATGGGGCAGCACTGCCTTTGAAAGTAATTATCTTTCCTTTAGTATGGGGATGCACTGCCTCTGAAAGTAACTATCTGACCTTTAGTATGGGGATGCACTGCCCCTGAAAGTAACCATCTGACCTTTAGTAATGGGATGCACTGCCCCTGAAAGTAACCATCTGACCTTTAGTATGGGGATGCACTGCCCCTGAAAGTAATGATCTGACCTTTAGTATGGAGAAGCTGTCTGAAAGTAACTAACATTTAGTATGGGGAAGCACTGCCCCCGAAAGTAACTATCTGACCTTTAGTATGGGGATGCACTCCCTCTGAAAGTAACCATCTGATACCTAGTATGGGGATGCACTGCCCCTCAAAGTAAGTATCTGAACTTTAGTATGGGGCAGCACTGCCTTTGAAAGTAATTATCTGTCCTTTATTATGAGGATGCACTGCCCCTGAAAGTAACTATCTGACCTTTAGTATGGGGATGCACTGCCTCTGAAAGTAACTATCTGGCCTTTAATATGGGGATGAACTGCCCCTAAAAGTAACTAACTTACCTTAAGTATGGGGATGGACTGCCCTGACAGTAACCATCTGACCTTTAGTATGTGGATGCAATGCATATGAACCTATCTGACCTTTAATATGGGGATACACTTCCCCTGAAATTAACTATCTGACCTTTAGTATGGGGATGCACTGTGTCTGAAAGTAACCATCTGACCTTTAGTATGGGGATGCACGTCCTGTGAAAGTAACTAACTGACCTTTAGTAATGGGATGCACTGCCTCTGAAAGTAACTATCTGACCTTTAGTATGGGGATGCACTGCCCCTCAAAGTAAGTATCTGAACTTTAGTATGGGGCAGCACTGCCTTTGAAAGTAATTATCTGTCCTTTAGTATGGGGATGCACTGCCTCTGAAAGTAACTATCTGACCTTTAGTATAGGGATGCACTGCCCCTGAAAGTAGCCATCTGAACTTTAATAATGGGATGCACTGCCCCTTAAAGTAACCATCTGACCTTTAGTATGGGGATGCACTGCCCCTGAAAGTAACCATCTGACCTTTAGTATGGGGAAGCTGTCTGAAAGTAACTGTCTAACATTTAATATGGAGAAGCACTGCCTGAAAGTAACTATCTGACCTTTAGTATGGGGATGCACTGCCTCTGAAAGTAACTATCTGACCTTTAGTATGGGGATGCACTGCCCCTGAAAGTAACCATCTGACATTTAGTATGGGTATGCACTGCCCCTGAAAGTAACCATCTGACCTTTAGTATGGGGATGCACTGCCCCTGAAAGTAACCATCTGACCTTTAGTATGGGGAAGCTGTCTGAAAGTAACTGTCTGACCTTTAATATGGGGAAGCACTGCCTCCAAAAGTAACTATCTGACCTTTAGTATGGGGATGCACTGCCCCTGAAAGTAACCATCTGATACCTAGTATGGAGATGCACTGCCCCTCAAAGTAAGTATCTGAACTTTAGTATGGGGCAGCACTGCCTTTGAAAGTAATTATCTGTCCTTTAGTATGAGGATGCACTGCCCCTGAAAGTAACTATCTGACCTTTAGTATGGGGATGCACTGCCTCTGAAAGTAACTATCTGACCTTTAGTATCAGGAAGCTGTCTAAAAGTAACTATTTGACCTTTAGTATGGGGATGCACTGCCTCTGAAAGTAACTATTTGACCTTTAGTATGGGGAAGCTCTTTTAAAGTAACCATCTGACCTTTAGTATGGGGATGCACTGCCCCTGAAAGTAACTATCTGACCTTTAGTATGGGGATGCACTGCCTCTGAAAGTAACTATCTGGCCTTTAATATGGGGATGAACTGCCCCTGAAAGTAACTAACTGACCTTAAGTATGGGGATGCACTGCCCCTGACAGTAACCATCTGACCTTTAGTATGTGGATGCACTGCCTATGAAACTATCTGACCTTTAGTATGGGGATGCACTGCCTCTGAAAGTAACTATCTGACCTTTAGTATGGGGATGCACTGTGTCTGAAAGTAACCATCTGACCTTTAGTATGGGGATGCACTTCCTGTGAAAGTAACTAACTGAAAATTAATATGGGGATGCACTGCCTCTGAAAGTAAGCAACTGACCTTTAGGATGGGGTTGCACTGCCTCTGAAAGTAACTATATGATCTTTTGTACGGAGATGCACTGCCCCTGATTGTAAATATATGACCTTTAGTATGGGATGCACTGTCTGTGAAAGTACCTATCTGACTTTTAGTATGGGGATGCACTGCCCCTGAAAGTAACTATCTGACCTTTAGTATGGGGAAGCTGTCTGAAAGTAACTGTATGACCTTTAGTATGGGGAAGCACTGCCTCTGAAAGTAACTATCTGACCTTTAGTATGGGGATGCACTGCCTCTGAAAGTAACTATGTGACCTTTAGTATGGGGATGCACTGCCTCTGAAAGTAACTATCTGACCTTTAGTATGCGGATGCACTGCCTCTGAAAGTAACTATCTGACCTTTAATATGCGGATGCACTGCCTCTGAAAGTAACTATCTGACCTTTAGTATGGGGATGCACTGTCTCTGAATGTAACTATCTGACCTTTAATATGGGGATGCCCTGCCCCTGAAATTAACTATCTGATCTTTCATATGTCGATGCACTGCCTCTGAAAGTAACTATCTGACCAGACATAAATCTTAAGAACTACTCAAGTACTAACTCCCTTGCCCAATGCTTCCTAGAATTTATAAACTCGAACACCCTGAATTGACTGGTCAACACCCTCACCAGGGGGGACAACATATTGGACCTGGTCATCACCAACATGGGCAACCGTTGTTCCACACTGGAGGTCAACCCCTCGCTGGTTAGATCAGACCATAGACTAATCACTCTGGATATCCACATTCTGCCCCCACCCCCAATCAAGGAAACCACAGTGAAAAACTTTACAAAAACAAACTTCACGTTACTTATGTGTAAAGGTTCACAATCCCCATGCTAAAGGACAGTGGTGTCCACGATGCTGAAACCTTTACAAAGGCACTCTATGAGCATCTGCAAGAATGCATGGATTGTGCTATCTCAAGTAAATCCAAGACTCACTCCTCCAAGAAAAGGAAACCAGTCTGGTGGACCCCTGCCATAAACAAGCTGTACAACAGAAGGAGGAAACTAGTACAGAAAAGTGTAAAATCCCAAGAAGGAAAGACATCCCTTATCAGTATCAGCAAGAAACTATGATCCCTCATTAAATCATCCAAGGCTAGTTTCAAAAGAAAAATTGCCAATGAAAACCAAAGATAACCACAAAGCATTCTTTAGCTATGTCAAGAACCTAAGTGGAAACTCTCAGATCTGCTCTGAGTTAGTTCAGAATGGCACAAAATACACTGAACCGACTGATATTGCCAACATTCTGGCAGACAGGTTTAGTGCAAACTTCACCCCCCTCTCACCTCCTAAAGGGCCCATAACCATATCAGAAGAATGTAGGGCCTCGTCAATCACCTACACACAGGTTAAAACAGCCCTATCCAAAGCCAAAAACACAGCTTCAATAGGACCGTACGGTGTCCCAGGCTGTGTCTTACGAGAGCTGAAAAATAAAATAAGCCTTCACCTAAACACACTATTCAAACTCAGCCTCTCTACTGGCTACGTACCCACAGAGTGGCGCACAGCAACAGTTATCCCACTCCACAAAGGTGTTGTCACAATGGACACTGGGAACTATCGCCCTATAAGCCTGACTAGCCTGGTCTGCAATGCTATGGAATGCATCATCATAGAACTCATTAACAGAGACATTGGGAACCTCCAATCCTTGGACCCTACCCAGTTTGGCTTTGTTAAGGGCAGATCATACCTCCTAAACCTGGTGGACTTCTTTGAGATGGTTACCAAGGCATTAGAAGAGGGAAAGGAGGTCCACACAGCCTACCTAGACCTCGCAAAGGCTTTTGACACCATTCCCCATTCTAGTATTATAGACAAGCTCACCAGCTTGAACATAAACCCCTACATCATGAGATGGGTTGCCAACTGACTCATGGATAGAACCCACATGGTGAGAGTTGCAGGCTCTATGTCCGACTCTAAACCGGTTAGAAGTGGCGTCCCCCAGGGATCAGTCCTAGGACCCCTCCTGTTTGGTATACACTTCTCAGAGGTACTGGCAAGCATAGGAGGATTATGGCTGACCAAGTTCACAGACGACTGCAAACTAGAGACCATGATTAATTCTCTGGCTGATACAGACACCCCCCAGATGGTTCTCACTGAGACAGATACCTGGTGTCAAAATCATGGCCTCAAGCTAAATGCCAAAAAGTGCATAGTCATCCCCTTTGGAAAAAGCAAAGTACCCACGAACTACCACATGGGTGGTACTCCCCTAAATACATAAAATGTAATAAGGGATCTGGGGACCCAAGTAGATAGTAATCTCTCCTTTGATAATCACATTGCCAAGGTGGTTAGAAAATCCTTCTATGTGGCCCACCTAATCACAAAAGGGTTCGCATCTAGAACAAAAGAGGTTATTGTGCCTCTCTACTCATCACTCATTAGACCCATCATAGAATACAACGCCCCATTTGTGATGTACCTTACAAGACACCTACAACAGCTGGAAAGACCACAAAATACATCACCAAGAGGATTACTGGCCTCAAACAGATGCTTTATGCAGCCCGACTCGAGAAAATCCAGCTGTACTCGGTTGCATTCCGCTTACTCAGAGGTGATCTCTGCCTGACATACAAGGCCATGTCCAGCCCAGAATTGCTGGACATGCTCCACCTAAAAAAAAAAAAAATCCTGGACAGCCACATGCTCTAGAGATATAAACCTCACCTCAATGATAAATAAAACATGCTGGAGGGATAGATTCCTGTCCCAGAGGCTCCCCATGCTTTAGAACAGGATTCCAATATACATCAGGCAGAGCCCCTCACTAACACTCTTCAAGAGAAACCTTGACGGTTGGATGGGAAACAGAAAATTTACCCCAGGGATCACTGCAGTGGCTCTGCTGGACAGTGGCACAAGGAATTAATGGCTCTGCTGGACAGAGGCACAGGGAACTAATCTAAGGGGGTGGCGAAAGCCAACACATTCTGGCTAGGCTTATAAATGCCCTTAGGCAGATAGCCTAGTACTTACCTATGAACCTAGTATGCAGATGCACTGCCCCTGAAAGTAACTATCTGACCTTTAGTATGGGGATGCACTGCCCCTGAAAGTAACCATCTGACCTTTAGTATGCAGATGAACTGCCTCTAAAATTAACTATCTGACCTTTAGTAAGGGGATGCACTGCCTCTGAAATTAACTATCTGACCTTTAGTATGGGTTTGCACTGTGTCTGAAAGTAACCATCTGACCTTTAGTATGCGGATGCACTGCCTCTGAAAGTAACCATCTGACCTTTAGTATGGGGATGTACTGACCTTGAATGTAACAATCTGACCTTTAGTATGGGGATGCACTGCCGCTGAAAGTAACCATCTGAACTTTAGTATGTGGATGCACTTCCTCTGAAATTAACTATCTGACCTTTAGTATGGGGATGAACTGCCCCTGAAAGTAACTATCTGACCTTTAGTATGGGGATGCACTGCCCCTGAAAGTTACTATCTGACCTGTAGTATGAGGATACACTGCCTATAAAAGTAACTATCTGACCTGTAGTATAGGGATGCACTGCCCCTGAAAGTAACCATCTGACCTTTAGTATGGGGATGCACTGCCTTTGAAAGCAACTATCTGACCTTTAATATGGGGATGCACTGCCATTGAAAGTAACTATCTGACCTGTAGTATGGGGATGCACTGCCTCTGAAAGTAACTATCTGACCTTTAGTATCAGGAAGGTGTCTAAAAGTAACCATCTGACCATTAGTATAAGATGCACTGCCTATGAAAGTAACTATCTGACCTTTAGTATAGGGATGTACTGCCCCTGAAAGTAACCATCTGACCTTTAGTATGAGGATGCACTGCCTTTGAAAGTCACTATCTGACCATTAATATGGGGATGCACTGCTATTGAAAGTAACTACCTGACCTTTAGTATGAGGATGCACTGCTTCTGAAAGTAACTATCTGACCTGTAGTATGGGGATGCACTGCCTCTGAAAGTAACTATCTGACCTGTAGTATGGGGATGCACTGCCTCTGAAAGTAACTATCTGACCTTTAGTATCAGGAAGGTGTCTAAAAGTAACTATCTGACCTTTAGTATGAGGATGTACTGACTATGAAAGTAACTATTTGACCTGTAGTATGGAGAAGCTCTCTGAAAGTAACCATGTGACCTTAAGTATGGGGATGCACTGCCCCTGAAAGTTATTATCTGACCTTTAGTATGAGGATGCACTGCCAATGAAAGTAACTATCTGACTTTTAGTATGAATATGCTCTGCCTATGAAAGTAACTAGCTGACCTTTAGTATGGGGAAGCTCTCTGAAAGTAACCATGTGACCTTTAGTATAGGGATGCACTGCCCCTGAAAGTTACTATTTGACCTTTAGTATGAGGATGCACTACCAATGGAAGTAACTATCTGATTTTTAGTATGAATATGCACTGCCTATGAAAGTAATTATCTGACCTGTAGTATGGGAATGCACTGCCTCTGAAAGTAACTATATGACTTTTAGTATCGGATGCACTGCCTCTGAAAGTAATTATCTGACCTTTAGTATGGGGATGCACTGACCCTGAAAGTAACTATCAGACCTTTAGTATGGGGATGCACTGCCTATGAAAGTAACTATCTGACCTTTAGTATGGGGATGCACTGCCTCTGGAAGTAACTATCTGACCTTTAGTATGGGGTTGCACTGCCTCTGAAAGTAATTATCTGACCTTTAGTATGGGGATGCACTGCCTCTGAAAGTTACTATCTGACCTGTAGTATGAGGATACACTGCCTATAAAAGTAACTATCTGACCTGTAGTATAGGGATGCACTGCCCCTGAAAGTAACCATCTGACCTTTAGTATGGGGATGCACTGCCTTTGAAAGCAACTATCTGACCTTTAATATGGGGATGCACTGCCATTGAAAGTAACTATCTGACCTGTAGTATGGGGATGCACTGCCTCTGAAAGTAACTATCTGACCTTTAGTATCAGGAAGGTGTCTAAAAGTAACCATCTGACCATTAGTATAAGATGCACTGCCTATGAAAGTAACTATCTGACCTTTAGTATAGGGATGTACTGCCCCTGAAAGTAACCATCTGACCTTTAGTATGAGGATGCACTGCCTTTGAAAGTCACTATCTGACCATTAATATGGGGATGCACTGCTATTGAAAGTAACTACCTGACCTTTAGTATGGGGATGCACTGCTTCTGAAAGTAACTATCTGACCTGTAGTATGGGGATGCACTGCCTCTGAAAGTAACTATCTGACCTTTAGTATGGGGATGCACTGCCTCTGAAAGTAACTATCTGACCTTTAGTATCAGGAAGCTGTCTAAAAGTAACTATCTGACCTTTAGTATGGGGATGTACTGCCTCTGAAAGTAACTATCTGACCTTTAGAATGGGGAAGCTCTCTAAAGGTAACCATGTGACCTTAAGTATGGGGATGCACTGCCCCTGAAAGTTATTATCTGACCTTTAGTATGAGGATGCACTGCCTATGAAAGTAACTATCTGACCTTTAGTATGGGGACTCTGCCTCTGAAAGTAACTATCTGACCTTTAGAATGGGGAAGCTCTCTGAAAATAACCATGTGACATTTAGTATAGGAATGCACTGCTCCTGAAAGTTACTATCTGTCCTTTAGTATGGGGATGCACTACCAATGGAAGTAACTATCTGATTTTTAGTATGAATATGCACTGCCTATGAAAGTAATTATCTGACCTGTAGTATGGGAATGCACTGCCTCTGAAAGTAACTATATGACTTTTAGTATCGGATGCACTGCCTCTGAAAGTAATTATCTGACCTTTAGTATGGGGATGCACTGACCCTGAAAGTAACTATCAGACCTTTAGTATGGGGATGCACTGCCTATGAAAGTAACTATCTGACCTTTAGTATGGGGAAGCACTGCCTCTGGAAGTAACTATCTGACCTTTAGTATGGGGTTGCACTGCCTCTGAAAGTAATTATCTGACCTTTAGTATGGGGATGCACTGCCTCTGAAAGTAACTATCTGACCATTAGTATGGGGATGCTGTCTGAAAGTAACCATCTGACCTTTAGTGTGGAGAAGCTGCTCATTTTCATTCTTTCATACTGTGACATTTCATTAAGTGTGTTAGTAAAAAGGCAGTCACATGGCCAGTGTTCTTTTAATTTTATTTTGTAGATCTAGGTGCTGTTTTTTATATATAACACTTTTGCATAATAAAATATGTGTTTTGTTTCCTTGCTGTTTTTTTTTCAGTGCATTACTTCACTGAATGGACTGGATTCATAAATGACTACACTAATTATACACTAAATGTACATGATCTGTATTCAAGAACATCTCTACCACATTTTTCTGCTCTCTGTTCACTTAGAAAGCTTACACTAAGTGTAAACATAGTCTGCACATTGTGGTAACCTTTATAAATTCCCTGTAATATTTAAGGTTGCAAGAAAATCAATAAGAAAAATAAAAATTAGGAGGAAGAGGGTGGGAGTTATTCTTGTGTTGTCTGTTGTCTCAGAATGATATACATTTAATGTATGTGTTAAAGAATCTGGCTAACTCTTTTGTGTTTAATTCTTGTAAATAGTTATCTGTTTAGATGCTGTGGGGATTGCGGACTGAAGCCTGTATTCATATCCGTTTTGTTCTGGCCATTTAGCTTATATGCAGAACAGATATATATATATATATATATATATATATATATATATATATATATATATATATATATATATGTATATAAAGCCAAGGGTTAAAGAAGTCGTACAAACTAACCATTTTGTAAAATTACAAGAAAGTCCAGCCAAGCCAGAGTAGTCACTGTATAATATCTTAAACCCCCTGTAGTGGAGGCCCATGGGATATATGCATATGACCCCTCAAGGCCATACCAGTGCTTCATGTGCTTAGTTCCTAAATGCTCATGACATTTTACTTATTAATTCTTCATTGGTACATTCAGACCAATAACGCCAAACCCAACTAGCTGGAGACAAGTATGTTTCAGCCTTTGGTATTTTTTTCCCCCTTTGTCAGTCCAGTAAGTGGATTGTTTGACTGTATACTAGAAACACAGAGCTTAAAATCAAGCCTGATGTCCAGGAATATCAGGATGCTTGCAAAATACCCCAAACAACTTCCAAATCAACAGGTAAAAAGG
>NC_056726.1:158226193-158256193 GCF_019279795.1 Protopterus annectens | reverse complement strand
GGATCCCAAAAATGACCCCTATTTTTGGTTCTTGCACAACACAAAATTCGTATAGTTCAAAACTAATGTCTCCCGACATGAGTGCCTCATATAAATGAGAATGTATTAATCGGAAATGTTTATAAATTTCGTAAAGGGCTACCTGCTCATATTCAACTGTATTGTTTAGTATTTTTAACATGTTAGCATTGTATGCTTCTTGATCCATAATGACAATATTTGATCCTTTGTCACTTTTCATAAATCTAAATTGACCACTCAAACTTTTTAAATTTTTCAATGCCTTCCTTTCGTCAACACTTAAATTATCATGAACATAACTTTTAGTTCTTAACAATTTGTCAATATCTTCAATACAAAGTTCTTCAAAAACTTTGATTGTATGATGTAATCTAGGTGTATAACTAGAAGGCTTAATCAAAACATTACTAATATCTGGCAAGTCATGCATCAAATAAGATAAATTCAGCTTCCTAGCAAATTTTTTAATGTCAATAATGGTTCTACTATAGTTCGCTCTGTTGTTTGGAACAAAATTCAACCCATACTTTAAAACTGTCATTTCTATGTCTGTAAAGACATGTTTAGTTAAGTTGATAATGCTAAAACTGTCCATTTGTTCAGTCAAGCTTCGTCCCCCGACGAGTTGGACCCCAAAAAAGTCTGACTTCTAGTTAACACAGTTGTCTTGGTGTTGTTGACTAACTGATTCTTCTTGTTAACAGATGAATCAGTAAGAATGGTGCTTGTTTTACTTTTACAAGCTCTGTCTTTGTCTGATTTATTAGCCAAATTGTCGACTGCAAGATCCTGTTGGTTTCTTTCAACAACCCCACTGTCTTTGATGTTGTCAAGCAATATTTTGTCAACTGACAAGGTAGAAGCCACCAATGGAATAACTGAACTTTCATTCTTATTAGAACCATTTAGCGCAATAGCAGAATTGTCAGTATTTAGTGCAGAAACAGCAGCGCTATATGTACGTTTGTTTGAAAAATTTGTCCCCTGCCCTTTACCACTGTTGCTGCGATAGTTTAAGGCAAAGTTGTCATAAGCAGACTTGTTTTGGTAAGACATAATGTCACGTTTTAATTTGGACTGTTTCCTGTTAGTCACTTCAATTGAATGTTGAGCAACCTCCTGCGATAAATATTGAAAAAACGTACTGAAATTGTCAGCAGTGAGCTTGCTTTTTATAAAGGCTTCAATTTCAGTAATTTCATCCTTTAACAAACTCATTTTGCAAATGTTATTGTCTATTAAAAGTTTAAGGAAGCGCAAACCAGTTTCATTAAAAAAAGAAACTAACGGTTCAAACATGGGATGGCCCAAACTGACCCCGTTCGGGCATTTGAAAAACCGCAGCCCTTTTGGGACTATGCCTAATTCGATACAATGAGAAAAATAACAATTCTCTAAATCTAACGATTTGTACCTTTTGAGCAGTTTTAGAAGATGTTCACGTTGGCTATTAAGTTGTTCATTATTAACTTGATAAAAATTCCGACCAGACGCACTGAAGGGATTATTTCCTCGGTCGAGTAGATGCTCACAGCTTGCACTACCACCATTATGAGCGCGAAATGGCAAACGCTGCTTCTTTGCTCCACGCCCGTTGTCCTCTTGCAAAGGACTGCCCAAATCGATAACAGTATCCAATTCATGACTAGTCCCGACTGGACTAGAAGCTTGCATCACATTATCAGGTCCGCTGGCTTTAGCTACTAAAAACTTTAGAGAGCTTTGAATGTCAATTAAAGTAGCTATAAGTAAACTGTTCACTTTATCTGCCCCCGATGTAGGTGTGGAATGGACAGACAAGTTCAGCAAAGTATCGTCAGCCACCTCTGCCATTACAAGGCTGTGTTGAACAAATAAATACAAAAAAGCCACTGAAGCACAAGAGAAAATGAAATGGCAAGAGAAACTGAACGAGTAGTATCCACAAACTGCAAACAATAGCGTATAAAAATTTAATATCCGCTTTCGTCAAACAACTTCATCAGAATACATTTAGTAAAAGAAACAATGCCTTAAATACACTCTATAAAGCAATCAATTACGTAATTAAAACAAAATAAATGACGTGCCAATTAAAAATACAATATTCAAGATTTAAAGAAAACAGACAAATCAGTCTCTTTAGTTATAGCTAATTTGCGAGGTTTTAAAAAACACTTCAGATTAATGGTCTCATTTAAACCAGGCATAGTGTCTGATTTTAATCTAATCTGCCAAAGTGTCTCTCTTTGTTCTAAATAATTTTTGTAATCCCCAGCCCTTAGGCTTGGTTTACAAATTTCTAAAACAGAAATCTGTTTTAGAAATTTGTAAACCAAGCCTAAGGGCTGGGGATTACAAAAATTATTTAGAACAAAGAGAGACACTTTGGCAGATTAGATTAAAATCAGACACTATGCCTGGTTTAAATGAGACCATTAATCTGAAGTGTTTTTTAAAACCTCGCAAATTAGCTATAACTAAAGAGACTGATTTGTCTGTTTTCTTTAAATCTTGAATATTGTATTTTTAATTGGCACGTCATTTATTTTGTTTTAATTACGTAATTGATTGCTTAATAGAGTGTATTTAAGGCATTGTTTCTTTTACTAAATGTATTCTGATGAAGTTGTTTGACGAAAGCGGATATTAAATTTTTATACGCTATTGTTTGCAGTTTGTGGATACTACTCGTTCAGTTTCTCTTGCCATTTCGTTTTCTCTTGTGCTTCAGTGGCTTTTTTTGTATATATATATATATATATATATATATATATATATATATATATATATATATAAAATATGTGTGTGTGTGTGCGCATGTGTGTCTGTGTGTGTGTTTTATGTTAGTACTATAAATATATGTTTCTTTAGATAAAAGTAAACACAAAATGACTCTTTAATTACAGTCACTGGATGATTTAATAACTATATGTGGTTTTGATCCTGGTTCTTTTTAATAGTTTATGTTTGGCAGTACAGTGAAAGCTGTTTTTAGGTATTACTTACAACTGTTTTTCAAAAACCTTTTGAACTGTAAAATAATATCCCAAGGTTACTCTAATTAGACAAAATAAGCTTTCATATTACCCACCAGAATAAATTTTGGCACAATGGCTTCTGTTGTGTAGGATACCTTTCAGTTCTCTGTACCTCCAGCTTGTTCCATCTGTATAACCTGTCAAAAATGCAGTCAATCTTCTACATACATAAATGTTTGTTTACATCTTTTACAGCAAGACACTTGGGTATAGTGTAACGTGACAGTATCAGAGCTGTAGAAATCTTACCGTCTCCAGCTCTGCAAGTTAGTCTTTTTTTTGTACATTGTCCAAGTAACTACATGAGGTATGACACACATATAAAAAGAGTCAGCAAAGTCTGTGCAACTTGCTGAAGGAGCTTTAATGCTGCCTGAAAAACAATAAGTATTTTTCTCCACAATCCATATGAAGCCCATCAAAAAAGAGCAGAATGCTGCAGCTACGCCTAGATAAACTCCATAAAAAAAAATTTCTGGCATATGCCGAGTTAAACTTTGGACGAGGTTCCTTCTTCCTTCTATACAACAAGTGCATAAAGCCATAGTACAAGTGACACTGCAGACATATTACTTGCACAGAATGAAGCATTATTTAAACATTCTAATGCCGACTATCTACACCAGTTCAGCTCTGCAGCTTCAGATTTGAATGTAGTTTCTGAATATATTATTTCATCTTATCTGGCTCTGCCACAGTGGAAAAAGGCTTAGCAACTGCTTTCAAAGGTGACTTTGTAGTCCTTTAAATGCCAGTCAGCACTGAATACATATGAAAATGTTATAGCTGCTCTGGGGATATATCGAAGCATATGCTTTGCCATTACTCTTAGAGAATCATGATTTCTGATCACTTTCTTTAGCTCAAAGTTTAACAGAATAATGTCCATTATTCATATGTGCATTCTTTATACAAAGTAAACGTGAAACATATATTTAAAGGTCTGTGCAACTGCCTCTATGTTGTGATGAATGAATCTTCAAGACATGGGTCCTAAGTGACAGACAGCAGTACAGCACTCGAGCTAACATGTAAATATTAGAAACAAACCATGTTGCATGCTTGTGTTGTTTTTTCCCTCCATTCCAATAGGCCACCAGCTGTAGTTTAGACATTCTCATTAGACCTTTTTATTCTGTTTATTGTGTTATACCCTGAGCATGATGTGAAAAATGTGTCCAGTGTATTATATTATGATGATAAGTAAGATAGGAACTGCAGAGACTATTGCTTGACATTTACATAAAGAATATTTGCATGGTTGCAAAAATGACAAGCACATTGCTGCCTCAGTAAACATATAGCAAATAATTTGAGGACAAGTGTTTTAAGTTATATCAGTGACCCATCAGTTTACTTACTATATGAAACTATATCCCACATACCGATTTTTAAGAATAAGGGTGATGTACAGAGCTGTAGTAACTACAGAGGGATTAAATTGATCAGTCACAGCAAGAAGTTGTGGGAAAGAGTAGTGGAAGCTAGGTTAAGAAGGGAGGTGATGATTAGTGATCAGCAGTATGGTTTCATGCCAGGAAAGAGCACTACAGATGCAATGTTTGCTCTGAGAGTGTTGATGGAAAAGTACAGAGAAGGTCAGAAGGAGTTGCATTGTGTCTTTGTGGACTTAGAGAAAGCATATGACAGGGTGCCTAGAGAAGAGTTGTGGTATTGTCTGAGGAAGTCGGTAGTGTCAGAGAAGTATGTAAAAGTGGTGCAGGATATGTATGAAGGTAGTGTGACATTGGTGAGGTCTGCAGTGGGAGTGATGGATGCGTTTAAGGTGGATGTGGGATTACATCAAGGATCAGCTCTGAGCCCTTTCTTATTTGCAATGGTGATGGACAGGTTGACAGACGAGATCAGACAGGAGTCCCTGTGGACTATGATGTTTGCAGATGACATTGTCATCTGTAGTGAGAGTAGGGAACAGGTGGAGAAGACCCTGGAGAGCTGGAAATATGCTCCAGAGAGAAGAGGAATGAAGATCAGCAGGACTAAGACAGACTATATGTGTGTGAATGAGAGGGAGGATAGAGGAATGGTGAGGATGCAGGGAGTAGAGGTGGCGAAGGTGGATGAGTTTAAATACTTGGGATCAACAGTTCAGAGTAATGGTGAGTGTGGAAGAGAGGTGAATAAGAGAGTACAGGCAGGATGGAGTGGGTGGAGGAGAGTATCAGGAGTGATTTGTGACAGATGAGCACCAGTAAGAGTGAAAGGGAAGGTCTACAAGAGGGTAGTGAGACCAGCTATGTTATATGGGTTGGAGACAGTGGCATTGACAAAAAGGCCAGAGTCAGAGCTGGACATGGCAGAGATGAAAATGTTAAGATTTGCACTGGGTGTGACGAGGGTGGACAGGATTAGGAATAAGTATATTAGAGGGTCAGTCCAGGTTGGAATGTTTGGAGACAAAACCAGAGAGGCAAAAATTACATTGGTTTGGACATGTGCTAAGGAGGGATGCAGAGTATATTGGGGAAAAGATGCTAAGGATGAAGCTGCCAGGTAACAGGAAAAGTGGAAGGCCTAAGATAAGGTTTATGGATGTGGTGAGAGAGGACATGCAGGTGGTTGGTGTGACAGAGCAAGATGCAGAGGACAGGAAGTAATGGAAACAGATGATCCACTGTGGTGAACCCTAACGGGAGCAGCCGAAAGAAGAAGAAGATGATGAAACTATATCCCAGGTCAGTTGCACACAGAGATCCAGACAACCTGAGTTTGGTTAGTGGCTTGTGTGCTGGAAGACCAAAGATGACCTGGAAAGAAGCAAATTCTGCCAGTGCTGCTGCCTAGGTGGGATGGATTTAGTGTCACCAGGCCTGTGGGCATTAGTATTCCAGAGATAGGACAGGACCACACCAGAATGAAAGGAACCCAAATGCTGTGCAAAGAGGTGGGTGAAACCATCAATGATGCTGAGGGCAGTACTTAGTGTGTGTGTGTGTGTGTGTGTGTGTGTGTGTGTGTGTGTGTGTGTGTGTGTGTGTGTGTGTGTGTGTGTGTGTGTGTGTGTGTGTGTGTGTGTGTGTGTGTGTGTGTCTGTATGTGTGTCCAGATAGAAAGGGTATAGGTGATCAAAGAAATGACATAGGTGCTTATGTGACCAACAGGGCATAGTTAAGGCTGTACCATATGTGTCCATAAGCTTAAGCCATGGTAGGTATAAGGTGACAGTTGGAAATGGTGATGTGCACTTCCTCAGCCTGGGGCAATTAGGGTCCATCCTTGAACATGAGCAGCCTCATTCTGGGATATGAAACTAGACCTTCAGGTGTCCAGGACAACAGCATCACCTCCACAGCAAATGAAGAAATGGACAGGGGTAGGCAGAATCATATCTGGTTCAATTAGTGTCCTAGGCCGGTACTAAAAACCACCAAAACATTATGTTGCCTCTACTCACACACCAACCAGGTGGTTGGATACATGACATACACAAATCCCTCCAGCCCCAGCCACTCAGCTCCCATTTCTCTGCCCTGCCCCAACCCTACTTTAACATATTTTATAAAAAAATATATATATTTTTAAACTGCAGAAAACTGCTTGCTACAAATGAGCGAACAGTTGTTACAGTTTATACCCTGCCTGCACAGAGTGCTACAATGCTCAGGTTTTAATTATTATTTCTTTTTTTTTAACTTTTAAACTGCAGCAAACTACAATGCAACAGTTTAGACCGCACATGGAGCACTACAGTGCTCAGGTTTTACCACAGATACAATACTGACTTTTAGAAGTACCAAACTGATGTTGTAAAATGTGTTTTTTGTTTATTTTTAACAAATATAAATAATGTTAAGATGCACAGATATTCTGTAATTATACAATAAAGTAATAGAAAAGAAAACATCATCTTTCCTTTTCTTAAATGCTTCATTGATATAACTTATAATGCCATGAGCCTAACTCATAGGAAAACCAGCTCAATGAAAAAGGGCAAGCCCCCCCATCCACCTTATAATATATATATATATATATATATATATATATATATATATATATATATATACACATATAGTTTACATCCAATTGATTGTCACGCAACCAAAGGTCGATCCTGTGGAATTCCGAACCGAATTGTCGAATCTTAGACTCGCGAATGCTTATAATGTCAGTGCAATGTCAAATTTGAAAGTCCAGATTACACACCCGCTGCAAAAAGCGGTACCATGTGTCGAGAGGAGGGTATAGTAGCCTAGCCAGCATTCGGTAATCTCAGGTTTGAGGTCCGTGGTCCTTGGCATTCTGCTTTCGGGTCATCGGCTGTACGCGCAAATGCATGTACACCTATATATATATATATATATATATATATATATATATATGTGTGTGTGTGTGTGTGTGTGTGTGTGTGTGTGTGTGTGTGTGTGTGTACGTGTACATGTGTACATTAACTTTCCAGTCACACAAACTTGAAAAATAAAGATTCACAAAGCAAAGGAATCCCTAACAATGCACACATAGAAACTACACCAGCAATGAATTCCTATGGAAGACAGCAGCTGGGGGGGTTCAGCTTTGGGGAGCTGAACTCGATAAAATGGAGCCTTGTCCACTTTGTACAGCATTAGGTATAGGGGAAGCATTGTCTCAAGAGCACCTGCTGGCAGTCAGTTAAATAGGTATCACTTTCCTGACTGCTGCCTAGCTAGACAGAAATTGTTTATAACTGAGAGCAAATTGAAAAGTTAAAACTTTAGAAATTAGTTTTTGCATTTCGTATTCAAGTAAAATCACTTTTTTAACATTTAATGTGTCCAGCTGTGGTAAATTCAGTACCACAATTAATTAATTGCAGCAGAACAAAACAGGTGTGTATGTGTGTGTGTGTGTGTGTGTGTGTGTGTGTGTGTGTGTGTGTGTGTGTGTGTGTGTGTGTGTGTGTTTCCCCACTGCTGGCTTGTCTTGGGAATATAGCCTACAGTAATCATGTTGTAGGCATAAATAAGAATACAGTTTGCCAGTACTGTAGCTCTTAATGAAGTTTCGTAAACCCATGATAAAAAAATGTTTTTAAACAATGATGTCTGGACAGTATGAAAGGAAGCACTGTTCAGCATAATATTATCTTCCAAATTCTGTGTAAATTAGCAGTAAATGCCAAAAAGATGTATTAACACTTTTCCATATAGTTAAAAATGTAAACAGCATGAAAACTAGCAGATGTGGCCAGCTAGTGTCATTCAGCTCAGCGCTAACTATATTATCAGGGTTCTTCCAAGAATGTTGAAGGTCAGCATGTGACATTTGTAAACGTAGTGTATACACCTGAAAGATGCAGTACAAATGTAAGCCCATATCAAGGAGTGGCAGTATCCACAAAGGACTAGAAATCACATTAAAATAAATAATATATCAGCATGCACCAACACACAGAACATATATGTAAGTTAAACGCTTGCAGTTCTGAAGCCAGCAAATAACTAGAAATTCACTTCTTAAGAGAAGTACAAAAGTCCATCTTGATGTGGACAGTGACTGAACACAGTGGCATACTTTCATTGCCATATTTAATGTATTTATAATGTATAGAGTAGTCACTACTGCAAATAATATCCATGGCACAGTTCATGGACCTCCAGGTATAACGTCCTTACATGTAATCTGGGCACATAAATCTTTTCGGGCATAATTACTATATAATGCTTGTCACCAGATAAGAACAATATAGTAATTTCCAAATGAATGAGTGCAACATCAGTATTGTCTAACAGATTTTCAGAGCAAAAGAGGTACTGAATGCCAGAGGATAACACATTCCACGAGAGACAAGAGTAGCCACTGTAGTAGTTGTCCTGGCTACAGTGACATTTGAAACATTCACTGGAGAAACAGCTAGAATATGGCAGTAATCAGAAAGCTGCAACCTCATCTGGTTCCTGCAATGGCTTATGCCTCAGGCAGAAACATATTTATGCTTAAGACACAGACAGAATTAGTTCCAATGATGTGGAACTGCCAGACTGCCAGACACCATTAGCATTCTAAAATACAGCCAATAGGACTGCATTATTATCTTGTTGCCTGTCGCAGATGGAGGCATTCCGTAAATATAGATGTTCTGTTTGATCATACTGAGTAGATAAGGTGCATCTGTGCAATGCACCCCAGAGGCAGCCATGATTTGCATATCTGGATCTGTATCACCTTACACCATGCTTTCAAGACAAGCACCATAGCTTAGAGGCAGCTTATAGGTGATGCTGGCTATTTCCTGTCTCACATCTACTTACACAAATTAGAGGTACAGCCATTGTGGCAAAGGAAACACCCTGCCCACAGGAGACCATGCAGCATAAAACATCAAGGGTTTGAAGACCTCCTGATGTATGGATGTGTCAGGAGAGCCACTCCAGTATCATATGTTGTGTGTTCATGGTGTGCTGTTTTCTACACAGTCATACATCATACAATAGGATGAAATGGCCACATTACCAGCAAGGCACCAATAGCATCACCTAAAACAAGTGTTCAACAGCTGGATAAGACATACAGAAAGCAGAGAATACAGACATTCATGTGACTTTGTATGACTCTAACCTGGAAAGTGAGGAGCACAGAATACTGGAGGTAAGTACCTGGATGACATCTGCATATATATTGTTATACCATGTCCCAAATCTGTTAGTTCACAGCCATAGAAAGCAAAGTGAAGGGTAAGTCCATCACAGCTTGATTCCCCTACCCTGACTGTCATAACAGGAGCAGCTTTCTATAATATACTGTGACTTGCTGACCACTGCACTACAACTGAACCATGGCCACTTCCATGAGATATCTCTGATTGTGCTGGGGAAGAATGCACACATCTGAAATGAAACAAATGACCTGCAAGAATTATGTAGCTATGTCTCCAGCACCATTTATCAGGTTTCAGGAAGAAAGAATCTCCCCGAAAAAAAGGTGAATCGTTATTCAGCAGTGGTGAAGGTAAGCTGAAGCTGATCTGTACTGCAGTTTGAGGCACTTTATAACTGGGTGTTACATGGACAGCTGGCACTAATTTCGCTTGCACATTTGGCAGTTCTCATATAGCACTGGAAAGTGAGTGCAGCTGCTAACACGTGTGCTGCATTTCAGTTCATACTGTGAAGCTCTATGAGCTCTATGAAGGCCAGACTTTAGCTGTATAACAAGGAGACTCTGCTATTCATTTCAAAACTGCATTCATGCGGGAGTCTGTGTACACTATGGTCAGTGCCCTGAAGCACTGAAGATGTAGGCCATACCTGATCATCTACAGTTGCAACACTAAGAGCTATAGTAGTGGCAGGAGGCACGTGGACAGTGTGGTACACCCAGAACATACCTTGCAGCTTGTGGAAATGATGGAGAAAATGACACTGCCAGTGACATCTGAATTCACAGGGTCCAAATCCAAGGAGCCTAATCATTTACTGTCATTAGCACTGTGGAGCCAACTGGTTTAATTGTCTGCCCTTTTGCAAAACTACATCAGTACCTATACATCTTCTGACTGGGGCCACATTAGCTGATATCACTCTGTGACACATCAGTACTTGATGCTCAATGCTGGCTTTCAGTGACAACATCTACAGTAGTTATCCAGTGCACATTCAGGTTTAGTGGTAGCATGTCACAGACTCCGCCACTCTACTCCAAACGTTTCATGATAATAAATAATTATGTAGCAGATAGAAAAGACAAATGCTTTATTTATGATAAATCTCTTTAAACATTCCCACAATAGCATCTTGACATAATCCAATTATTTAACATTTTTGTCCCCATTTACCCTCCCTCCTGATGACCACTAGCTACTTGATTATGTTCCCATTTTTTCCACTTTATCTTTAGTGTCCCCAGGGCTGGGATGTCACCTTTGACAGACTAGGAAGGAGGATTGATTTGGAACTCAATGGCCAGCAGTCTCATATATGATGTCCTGTATATAAAAGGGCACTATGAGTTCCCTAACTGGATAAAGCTACTAGTGATATGCTCATTACCACATATAATGTCAATTGGCTCCAGCCCCAACCCCATGGACTTCAGTGATAAAATGGTAGGGATTACGGCACTATCCCCATCACCAGGGATATGTCAGATCAAAGATACAACCCCATCTCTCTGTCCTGGAGTCATTCAACTGACAAAAAGATGCTTCTCTGCAAAACCATACCTAGTTCCTCCACTGTCCAAGCCACGGATCAAACTCAGGTCATCAGGATCTTAGTCACGACCCAGTCCCCTACAATACAGAGCATGGAATTTTTACATTATTTGAAGGTCGCACAGTAATGTGGCTTTTAACACTGCTTGGTTTTCCAGCTCAGTTGTTGGACTGAGTTGCTTTCTGTGCAGAGTCTGTATGTCTTCCCTTTGTCTCAGTCGCATTTCACTGGATAGCTTCCTGTTCATATGTGAAAGACTCCCAGGTAGGCAAAATGTTGATTGTGCGCGCGCGCGTGTGTGTGTGTGTGTGTGTGTGTGTGTGTGTGTGTGTGTGTGTGTGTGTGTGTGTGTGTGTGTGTGTGTGTGTGTGTGTGTGTGCACTCCATGCCTTCTGAGTCCTGTACTAGACTGTTGTCCAATTCAATATTAGCTATATGCCTCAAGTTTACTCAGTCCTGTGACAATCTGTGTGTCCCACATCCCTGAATAACATCAAATGGGTGCTGAAGAATGGATGAATGAATGAATGAATAATATATATTGTGTGACAGTTGAAATCTTGATATATACATTCCCAGTGGTATACTATTTATTTATTTTATCAATATTTCCAAATATATTAGGTTAAATAAGTTACACTGTACATTAATCCCCCTTGTCTTACTCCATAAGTAGACACTTTACTACTTCCTTGCACCATCCCTCTTCCATTAGCCCATTCTTCATATCACAGTTTGCTTCAACACTTTCACTTTCATCCGTCTCCTATCCTTTTGTGCCACCCTTTCACATCTATTTTATAGTCCTAAAGTTCACACAGTTTGCCAATCAATTTTATTACTCATAAAGCTAGCTAGCTCTTAAGAATGTTGTAATACCTTCTCTACATACCTCTCAAACTTTTAGCACATTAATTCTGGGCAAACTTAAATGTAACGAGGGGGGTCAAAAGCCCAAAATTTAAATATGAATCTTATAAACTTAGGAAGATGCTAGAGTAATAGGTTTTGCTTTAGCATGCATTTTAAAGAAGGGCATGGAGCATAAAACTAAAATACAGACATCTATATTATTATTTTGTTTTTATGAATCAGACTGGCAGGTTTTAATGATCCATGTGTTTAAATAAGTCTTTCCTTTCCAAAATTTGTGGGGCATGTAAAATCTGCACAATGTAAACTTTGAGAGGGTGCTTCCAGTGATAGTACTTATTTAAGGATCAGTCAAAGTAAAAATTAATGACAAATGGCAGCGGTTACTCTTCAGACTGGCACCCACACAAGACATTAAAACAGTTAATGGGAGATGTGATGGCAGTTCAAGACACATTACAGGTCCCTTCATTTACAGTAAGGTTACATTCACAGTAAACACTAAAATATATATTGAGGGAGGGATTTGTGGCTGATGCTTTAAGCTGTGCAGAAATCACACTAGAATTTGAAGCTAGTTTTACCTGTCTTAAAACTAAACTGACAATGGTATCACGCCCTCATACGTGAAAAATATAGATTCTCTACAACAGGTTGAGATCTAGGACTACCAGCACAGGTAATTAATACTTACTGTATCATGCACCCCTTCTTGAGTGCATTATTTTTTTGGAAGGACCACTCAAAGCATATATGCTTAATGACTACACTTCAGAGGGACTAGTTAGTGCTCAGTCATTAACAGAACCCAAAGATGTTGGTTGATTATCTCTGTCTTTTCCTGCCTGGCTCTACAGAAAATATATTGTGCTCCAACAATATTTTAATGGATACAGCAGATGGATGCAATGATTCTTATGAAGGAATCACATGGACAAGCAAAAATAACAGCTTTACAAAGCTTTCATGATTTTACCTATGAATTTTTTTTAAAAATTGATGGTTCTTAGAGAACTCATTATCATCTTGTGTGTGTGTGTGTGTGTGTGTGTGTGTGTGTGTGTGTGTGTGTGTGTGTGTGTGTGTGTGTGTGTGTGTGTGTGTGTGCGCGTGCGCATCTTTGCATATATGTTTAGCTATTCTGATTTTAGTGGTTGCGGTACCTATAATACCACAGCTATGAGAAAGGCGCAACTATAGTAGTAAAACTATAACATTTGCATAGTATACATGTGCCGAATACGTAGTGGTGTAGCAGTTAACATTGTTGCCTCACAGCAAGAGGTTTTCTGGTTCTATTCTTGGCTGAGGTGTCTTCTGGTCAGAGTCTACATATCCTCCCTGTGTTCGTGTGGGTTTCCTTACACATTCTAAAGACATGCAGTAGGTGGATTGGGCACTCTAAACTGGATGTAGGTGTGTGAATGTGCACATGTCAGACGTGCTGAATAATGACTATGCATTATGAGACTTTTTTCTGATTTCCTTTTATTGTATAATGGCAGCCATTGACAAAATTGCAGACTAAAAAGCTTCAATGCTTCCATGTCAATACTTCAATTTGACCACTGGTTGTTCCTAGACATGTAATACGAGACATCTGCAGTTATCAAAGAACAAAATAACTAAATTAAAGTTTTATTTTTTTATACAACATAGTCTGTCTGTTGGGTGCTTTGGTCATAAGTTGAAAATCACGTAAAATGCATATTAAAATGGCTGTTTCCTAATAATAAATAATAACAAAGTCTTTGTGACTAATAAGCGGAAATAAATAGCAAGAGTGGGATAATTGTTTAGCCAAAAATTAACAGTATTGTTTGTTATTCTCTACCAGTAAATGGCTTTTCTTGTACATTTACAGTGAAAAATGAAATATTTAAATGAAGCGTAAAGCTAAGGACTGTAGTAACATTGTTCACAGAACTGTGAGTTTTTGCAAAGATGGTATGTATGTAAGTTATTTACCTTCACTGTTTTTGATTAGGGTAGTTTATTTATGAGCAAACTGTCTATTATATTTTAAAGTTCAAAATGATAAAAATCCTTATTCAGGTTAAAATATGTGGTACATAAACGGAGGAAAAAGGTACAACGAACAGATTCAGTTTACATAAATAATGAAAAAAAAAATGCATATATCATGATACAATTTTATTAAACACCTGCTTTTTACTGGACTAGATTTTCTTCTGTCTTTCAGATCTCTTTCAGCTATTTCTTAAGGAACTATTCGATTCTGTTTTATTCAGATGTTCCTTGCCCTGTTAAGAAAATGCTTTCCAGATTTGTCTTCCCATTTGTACACTTTTGACTTAATAGGCTGATTTATTTTTGGATATCCTGTAGGCGGTTTCATTAACTGTAAATGTTATGCACATCAAAGCTCTAATCCTCATGTGCCTAGGAATTTGTAGCTCCTTCGTTTAATGAGCCGTCTCCCACCCTGTGTGATTTTTTTCTCCTCTGCCATGAGGTCATCACTCCAAATCTGAAATCAGAATTCTGAACAATCCAGTGTTATTTATCAGAATGATTTTGACACAGATAAATTCATCTGATGACAAGAATCATGTCTAAAAATGTGTCCTTTATAGTGTGAAAGCTTAATTGCCCAGTGTGACTCAGAAAACAAAAGGAATCAGTTGGAAGTAATAATTACAGGCTTTATGGAAGTGCTGCTATGTCAGTCTGTGACAACCGCAGAAGAAAAATATTATTATTAGTTCAGTGTTACATTACATTATTTGATACCAAAGATCTAATTGTGGTTCAGCAGTGCAATCTAGTTTCATGGCTGCCTGTACTATATAAGAAGTGTGCTCACACCAGGTGTCTCCAAGCTGAAAGACTCCTACTCTTCTATGAAAGATTTGAGTTTTAAAGTCAAATTTATAATGCACATTATGTTCTTTTCTCAGCACAGATAGTTCTGCAGCAAACTTACTATGGCAAAGCAAAGCTGTGGAAATGCCCTGTGCCACTATGGCTTCCATATTATTAGATAATGTATCATAAGATTGATATACAGTGGATATAAAAAATATACACACCCCTGTTAAAGTGCAAGTTTTTTGTGATATAAAAAAATGAGACCACAATAAATAATTTCAAAACATTTCCCACCTTTAATGTGACCTATGACCTGTACAATTCAATTAAAAAACAAACAAATCTGTTGGGGGAAAAAATATAAAAAATAAAAAATGTACAATAAACTGGTTGCATACGTGTGCACACCCTTAAACTAATACTTTGTTGAAGCACCTTTTGATTTAAGTACAGCATTCAGTCTTCTTAGGTAGGAATCTATCAGCATGGCACATCTTGACATGGCAATATTTGCCCACAGTCCCTTGCAAAACTACTTCAAATCTGTCAGATTGCAAGGGCATCTCTGGTGACCAGCCCTCTTCAGGTCACCCCACAAATTTTCTATTGGATTTAGGTCTGGGCTCTGGCTGGGCCATTCCAACATTTTAATTTTCTTCTGGTGAAGCCATTCTTTTGTTGATGTGGATGTATGCTTGGGGTTGTTGTCATGCTGAAAGGTAAAATTCCTCTTCAACTTCAGCTTTCTAGCAGATGCCTCAAGGTTTGGGCCAAAAGTGACTGGTATTTGGAACTGTTCATGATTCCCACCACCTTGACTAAAGCCCCAGTTCCAGCTGAAGAAAAGCAACCCCAAAGCATGATACTGCCACCACCATGCTTCACTATGGGAGTGGTGTTCTTTTGGTGATCCGAAGTGTTGTTTTAGTGCCAAACATACCTTTTAGAATTGTGGCCAAAATGTTCAACCTTGGTCTCAACAGACCATAACACATTTTCCCACATGCTTTTGGGAGACTTGATGTATTGTTTTGCAAATTTTAGCCGGGCCTAGATTTTTTCTGTGTAAGAAAAGTCTTCCATCTTGCAACCCTACCCCATAGGCCAGACATATGGAGAATACAGGAGATTCTTGTCACATGTAGTACACAAACAGTACTTGCCAGAAATTCCTGCAGCACCTTTAGTGTTGCTGTAGGTCTTTTGCCAGCCTCCCTGACCAGTTTTTATCTTGTCTTTTCATCAGTTTTGGAGGGGCATCCAGTTCTTTGCAACGTCACTTCTATCCCATATTTTCACCACTTTTTGATGACTGTCTTCACTGTGTTCCATGGTTTATCCAATGCTGTGGAAATTTTATGTACCCTTCTCCTGACTGACACTTTTCAACAATGAGATCCTTTTGATGCTTTGTAAGTTCTCTGCAAACCATGGCATTGGCTGTAGGAGGCAACTGAGGAAATGGCCAGGAAAATCCTACTAGGACAGCTGAGCTTTATTTGGGGTTAATCAGAATCTCTTCAATTAATGGCAGGTGTGTACCCAAGAAGACTGAATGCAGTAATTAAATCAAAAAGTGCTTCAACAAAGTATTTATTAGTTTAAGGGTATGCACACTTATGCAACCAGCTTATTGTATGTTTTTTATTTTTTATATGTTTTCCCCAAACAGATTTGTTTGTGTTTCACATTAAAGGTGGGAACATTTTGAAATGTTTTATTGTGGTCTCATTTTTTTATATCATAAAAAACTAGTATTTTAACAGGGGTGTGTACACTTTTTTATATCCACTGTATGTGAGTTTAACTATCCTATTATTGGAGACATCACTTAATGACAAAATATGTTTTGCTGTTTTTTTTTTTTTTTTCATCGCACAATATGGCAATTTGTAATAGCTCTTAAAGTTCTGCTAAAAATATCAATGCAGGTCAGGGACTGTTCCTCAATCTGGTTAAATTCTGCAGTGCAAGATTAAACTTAAGTCCAGTGGGAAAGTAGAAAAGATTTAAAAAATATCCTGTTTTATTAGCAAAATGTGTTATAAATTTCAGTAACAATAACACTGACCCCTGCGTTGATGAACGCATTATTCTGCTTTGTATGCGAGAGTAAGATACCTGTACTGTGCAAATCACAGCAGCAAGACATTTGGCATATGGCTTAAATAACTTTTCTATATGACTTTGAAATACTGTCTGTCTGTCTGTCTGTAAGCAGCCATTTAAGTACCCTTTGCACAAGTGCTGTTGTTTTCTTCCCATGTAACTACAATAACTGACATAACGTTTTGTCACTGATCTACCTGATATATTTTTTCTCTTCTTTCTATCTTGCTTTTTGTTTACCAGGATGGTCCAACAAGGCACTCAGGCCCTTTTTCAGGGGAGGCCCAGGGAGGAAAGTTCAACTAGAGTTACAAAAAAATTACAAAATTTACAAAGAATTTACAGAGTAAAAGGAATCACTTTCGTAATGGTAGAAATGGGCTTTTAGAATCATACAATGGAAAATAAAATCAATATAGGCATTAATACAATTTAATTTCTATATGAGTGCTATATAATAATAAATAGGATGCATTTACATATGTAGCAATATACAGATTTTATTTACAAAGGAGCAATGAAAAGCAATATACAGTTATAAATATAGCAGGGATTTATTTATATTTTATATCAAAATTAAACGAAGACCACTCAGTGAAGGTTAGGGTCTCTGCAGCAACAACAAAGATCAAAAGAATAAAAGCCACTTCCGACATGGCTGCACAAATGATTCGCACTCACAATACAAAAAGCTTTTATCGACTAACACAGGTAAGCGCTTTCACAGACAGTAGTCTGCTTCCTCAGACCAATAATGGTCTTTTTGGATCCTGATTGTGAATCATTTGTACAGCCATGTTTGGAAGGGGTCTTTTATTCTTTTGAAATGTATTTACATTTACAGGATAAGGTTGGAGAGTTGGAAAGTTAGAGGTTGGTGATGGTCTATAGATCCGAGAGAGACAGATAGGGAGTCAGTCAGGGTGTGAACAAGAAAAGAGCTACAGTCAGGGTGTGAACAAGAACAGAACCAGGAGGAATCTAGGTGCTGTTTTAAGTTGTGCTTTAAGCTAGGTGCACAGTTGTCCTGTTTTAGTGGGGTAGGCAGGGAGTTCTACTGTCTGGTGACTCAGGATGAGTACAGTGAGTCTCCAGTTGTATTTCAGGATTTGGAAGTTATTAGTAAGCTCTGATTACATCAGCAAACCCAACGTGGTAGAGAGTAGTGCTTGCAGAGAAGGGCATGTGTGTGGTTGTGTGGTTTGTGCATTATTTTGTGAGCAATTTGAAGGCGAGTGAATGTAAGGTGATTAGGTAGTTCTAGCCAGTTGATCTTCTTTGCTTCTTTAGTGTTACAGAGTGGTGTGTACAAGTAAGATGCATTAGCACAAACATGGCTATTTTGTTAAAACTGCCTCTATCTATTTAGTAGGGTGGCTAGACCATTGGTTAATATGAGTGATGATTAGAGAAGGGAGGGGAGAAGGTAGGATGATACTACGGATTTTCTTGATGAGTCTGTGAGGTAGGGTTTGATTCAGTAAAGGAAGCTTGGTTTTTGATGAGTTTTCTTGATGGCCTGGCCGATATGCAGGTTAAATTTTAGGTTGTTATCTATTATGATCCCTAGTGGTTTGGTATTTGTTACTTTCTTTGGCGGTGTTGTCTGTTGAAGTAATATTAAAGTCTGTACAGGTTTTTGAAAGAGACTGGGATGTGAAGAGCATTCATTTTCTTTTATTGACATTTCAGATTAACTGATGAGCCTTTAGCCATAATTCTATAGAAGTGAAGGAGTCTTGAGTCATTTATTGAAGTAGTGGAAGGGATGAGGCTGAGCAGATGATGGTGACATCATTGGCATATTGTACTAAGGTTGCTGGTTTGCTGGCTTTGGGCAGGTTGTTTGTGAAAATACTGAAAAGTACTGGGCCTAGAACTGACTCCTGTGGTACACAGACAGAAACAGGGAGGAAGGGGATTGGTTCTTATTCCATTTTACAGCCTGTTCTCTGTTGGAGAGAGAGAGATACAGAACCAAGTAAGAGTTGAGTGAGACAGTGATAGGGAAGATAGTTCAATGATTAGGAGCTGGTGAAATACTGTCAGATGCTTTTGACCCATCCAGGAACTGGAAGGATATTAGGTTACCATTGTTTCTTTTGGTATTTATGGCTTTTGAGAAACTAAACAGAACTGTTGCTGTGCTGTGGTGTGGTGTGGTCAAAAGCCATGGTGTGTGGGGGAGAGTAGTTTGTTGTTTATGAGATGAGTAGTTGGGAGTACATGCATCTTTCTAATGTTTTTGACAGAGAGGAGAGAATTGCAATGGGGCAGTAACTGGAGAGGCCTGTGGTTCATCCACCTTTGTGGAGTTCTATAATATATGATTTTTTCCAGATGTTGGGTACATAGTTTTCTGTGATACAGCTATATATGATCATTCAGATGGGGTATGTCAGGACATCGGCAGCTAATTTAAGGTACTTGGGTGGGAGTTTGTCAGCAGTTGGTACAGTAGTTTTCAGTTTTTGAAGGTAATTTCTCATTGCTGAAGTAGATATTTGGTGGAAAGAAAAGAAAGGAATTTTGTAAGCATTGTTGATGAGGACAGAAAGATGGGAGGATGGATTACATTCTGGTAGAGAGAGGACAGATCGAATGAAGTGTGTATTTAATTGACTGACTCTGGTCTATGTCATTGTTTGTGATTGGAGATGGGATAGTGGTTTGAATGGAGTATAGTAAGGTTTTTATGGTTGTCCAAAATTGCTTGTGATTGTGGTGAAGTTTGCCATGAAGTAAGTGAAAGAATGTCATTTTATCTAGTATACCCTGCTGTGTACACTGATTTCTAAGTTGTCTAAAATTTGTCACTTTTCTTGTGTTCTGTCTTTAATTTATGTCTTCCAGGTCCTGTCTTTATTTAGCATGAACTGTTTGGTGTCTTTGTTGAGTCTTGGAGCAGGGTTACTTTTGGTTCTTTTTGTTCTGATGAGAACTAGCACATTTAGTACGTTAAGGAATGTGTTATTGAAATGGGCATCTTCTAGAGGTAGGTTTCTAGAGTATTCCAGTTGTACTGGATGAAGTAGTTTATAAAGTTGTCTTTGTTTAAAGAGGAACGTCTATGTACTTGTTTTAATAATGTATGTTTTGGGGGTGTCATTGGTTTGTCTTATGGTAAATGAGTGCCCGATGCTGTGTTTGTCGATTCTAGCAGGTTAGGTGATTACCTGAGTGAAAATGAATAGGTTAATTGACAGGGCAGGGGAGTCAGTGTTTACAAGTAGTCGATAATCACATTCCCAGGTATAATAGTTTCTTTATTTACCTTAGTGGAAAACCATTGAAGGAGGTCTTCAAGAATGCGAATGCTATTGCTTGGGGTAATATATAAGGTGGCAATGCCAATAGTTTTATGCTTGTTCAGGTACAGTAGGGTAAAGATATTTCTGTGATGAGGGGCTGACTCAATGGATAGCTTTTTGTGTACTCTATCACTTCTTATTATATTGTGTCCTGGGGGAAGGATTTCTTCATCTTTAGTGTTTAGTTTTAGCCAAGTTTCAATGATGATTAGAATGTCTAGGTTGTGTGCTGCATCTTATGCATGGAGAACTGGAATTTTGTTGCAGATGCTTCTGAAATTTATATGCATTAATAGTAGGTTATGGTTAGAATTAGAGTATTATGTGTTGGTAATGTTGGGAGCTGATGACATAGATGTCATTTTGCTGTTTTAAAGGCATGGCCTGGGGTTTGGGTGGATATAGCCACAGACAGGAAGAGTGCAAGAGAAATTGTACCATTTTGTCCATTCATCTCTTAGGTGTGATACTGATATATGGATCAGGTCATTCTCTTTGATGTAACTGTAACTGAAGAGTACCTGAGTTCTTAATGTGTAGAAACTGTGGGCAGTTTTGTAGCTGTGTGTCTGTTGACTAGGATTATAGAGTTAGAGAAAATAGAGTGATGGGGAGGGGAGTGCGGTAGGATGTGACAATGGTGAGTATGCTTAATATAATTGTGAAAACAGACAGGAGGAGTTGCATATTATACATAAATGAGAGGAAGATATAGTTAGCTGTTGCAGTAGATCAGTAGATGTGAGCTAGGTGGACCTGTGATATGAGTTTGCAAGTTGAGGAGTTAGGCCATTTGGATGCGTCAGTGAATTTGTTTGGTTGTTTTTTTTTTTTTTTTTTGTAGGGAGCAGTAGATAGAATTGTATATGTTTAGATGAAGTGGGGGTGCATGGGAATAGGGGGAAGGGTAGTAGAATGGAGTGGGCTGAGAAGGTGGCACAGCTACAGTGGATGAAAAAATATCTGTAAGCTTGAGAGTTATATAGGAACAGGCAATACAATCGTATTGAATTAATGGGATAAAAAAAAGATTTAAGTATATTACTAATAATGTGAACTACAAAGGTGCGTGAGATAGGCAATAGTCTCAGATAGTTAAGAAAAAGAAAGTCTGGAAAATGGGAAAATAACCTTTTCTTTACTTTTAAAGCTAACAACATTTAATGCTCAAAGTGGAAGCTGTTTGTGTATTAGTTAATGAAAACATCAGGGCATGGAAAAGGGAAGAAGCAAACCAACACAGAACTGCCTATCCAGGCAAACAAGCAGAGTCACAGATGCGGTCGCAGAAAAGAGCACTTAAGAAAGTGCAGGCTTCCAGCAAGAGTAGGGTGCAGCTCATTAATTAAAGGGAAGAGGAAGGGAATGATTAAGGTGCAGCGCTGGCTGTTCTTGATACTAGTCAACACAGCCAAAAAGCAGAGCACTAAGTACTGGCCGAGCAGAGAAAGGTCATTAAACTTGGTACCATTTACAGCAGAGTGCGACTAGGATAACAGAACAAACAAGCACATTCCATTTACACTGAATAAAAGATAAGTCTGTATTTACTGTGCTGTAGTCTTTGGGGTGCGGTGTACAGTCCACAACTGTACTGAGTAAAAGAAAAAAAATATACATTTGCAGGGCTGCATTCTGTATTTATTCTGTTGTAATCTTTAGAGTGGGGGCGGGGGCTGCTGTCAATGACTATCTGGCAAGAGCAAGTGGCTCAGGGTGGACCGTTTCCTCATAATGATACATAATCAGTCAGTGCATTATTCTGCCTTTCTAAATATAATTACAAGTGTTATGTCATAAAAAATCCATACAACATATTGCAGTTAATTAATTTGCTAACTTTAGTTTCAACCTGAGTACAATCCATTTAAAATGGAAGCCCAGACAGGCAATCTCTTCAGAATATCACCTTGAGTGCAATACACTGAATAAAATGTAAAGCTCTGTATGTAACAATCCGAGAAAAAAATAAATGCCAGTAGTGCCTAAACAAACAACCAAAGATTAATCACCAGCATTAAGGTGTAGAGCAGTAGACTACAAAGTCACTGAAAAGCTATAAAAGCTAAACCATGTGTATGTCCTAAGCATATGTTATTGACAGAGGTATCAATGGATAGTTTATATTTGGAGAAGTGATATTATAAGTACTGAACTTGGGTATTTTGGGACATGAGTCGCCATGCATCTGTGGGCATAAATGAAGCTCACGTATCAGGTCTTATTAGTTATGTGGGTGTTAGGACAATAACTTTTCAATAATGATACTAACACATTAAATTACATACATACATACGTACACTGAAGAGATTCAGAGTGACTTTGGCAATATAGCCTCACAGATAGAAAATCTGCCTTAGATTTAAAGCAAGTTGCCTTACCTTGGGTTATAGGTCCACAGGTTTAATGAGCAAGCTTCCAACCTACTGACCTTTATGACGCGTGACATGCGTGTACTGATATTTTGCAATAGTTCTCAAAAAAACATGAAAACACACACGCACACACACACACACACACACACACACACACACACACACACACACACACACACACACACACACACACACACACACACACACACACACACACACACACACACACACACACACACACACACACACACACACGTCAGTGCTACAGCAAATCTTGCTGCCTTTTAATGGTTTTACTCAATGATAAGCACTGTCATCCTCAGGCAAGACCTCATCAGACTTTTGAGCTTTTCTTCCTAGGACTCTTAAAAGTAACATCCTAGGTTGGTACTTCCTTTAACATGGTATTATTGAATCCAATCGTTTCTTTGTTGCAATTTATCCTAGTAAGACTTCTGTAAATGTATATCAATCTGTTGTGCGATTTATCTCAGCTTGTATATAATTACTTATGAGCTACTGTAAAATGTTTTATGTGTGTTTTTGTGGAGCCTTTCTCCTCAACTAATTGTAAAATATTTAATTGTTTCTCTTTTTTCTCCTTGTATACAATCACTCAACTACTGTTTAAATGTTTTTCAGTCATTTGTGTAGATCTTGTACAGTATTTCTCCCCAGGGCTTCCACTGAAAATAGGCCACTGGCTCAAATCAGACATTCCCAGTTATCATAGGACAGATACAATAAATAAATAAATAAAAACAAATGCAAAAAAAAAAAAAAAAACGACTAAACAAAATTGGAAGTCATTGTGTGAAATATTTCCCATGATTTTTTTTCTAAGAGGTTCCCTGACCCACTGGAATATTCCAGATGCAGACATTCATACAGAACTGGAACACACATTGTCTTGCAGTTAAGGCAGAAGTGAACTTTAAGTAACCTGTAAGAACTGGAATATCATGTCAATGAGCCTTTTTTTTAAGTCAAACCTTTCCAACCATGTGATTCTTTCGTATCATATCACTGTATCTTTTCAAGCTGTTTCAGCTGGCTTGCCTGAAGTTTGCATAACAAAGCATCATTTATCACTGAGTTATAATGATACAGTGTTATAAATATAGTGGTATAATGATTTCAAAGTAGTTACTACTCATGTACTACAGAATTCAGTAGGATACAAACCACGTGCTTCTGCCTTTCATAGATAAACACTTCTCAAGGTTTACATTGCACTCTACGATTGTCCTTAGATCAGTGACAACACTGTCATTTTATGACTTGAACATTCATTTTCTTGTTATACTTTGTGTCCTTTTTTTCAAATCTCATGGTGCTACATTTACTGAATTTAAATGTGTGCTCATTGATTCAGTACCAAGAATGTACATTTTTAAGCTGTATTGAAGAACGTCAGCGATTTTATTGACTAATTTATGTTATCCATTTAAAATCAGCAGTATATTTGGTTTATGAAAGCCCATTTTTCACTTTTACATTTAAGAAGAACAGCCAAAAAGTACTGGCCTTAAGATAGAAAGACTTAGGATATCATTGGTTATTTATGTTGGAATGAACCTGTAACTACCACCTTGACTTGTTGCATCGTTACTTAAGCTGTGTTTACGCATTGACATTAAATGCTTTTAAATTCTCATTTATTCCTTACATGAAGTGTTGTCTTAGGAAGGCCAAAATACTCAGCATGTACTATAAGCCTTTCATCAACTGCTTTAGTAAGCTCTTCAAATGATGACAAAACATTCAGAAGTGAAGTTCACTGTGTGACATACCCTTCGTGTTTCATATCTAGCATTACTAGGTCCTTCACTGTGTGACATACCCTTCGTGTTTCATATCTAGCATTACTAGGTCCTTCACTGTGTGACATACCCTTAGTGTTTCATATCTAGCATTACTAGGTCCTTCACTGTGTGACATACCCTTAGTGTTTCATATCTAGCATTACTAGGTCCTTCACTGTGTGACATACCCTTAGTGTTTCATATCTAGCATTACTAGGTCCTTCACTGTGTGACATACCCTTAGTGTTTCATATCTAGCATTACTAGGTCCTTCACTGTGTGACATACCCTTAGTGTTTCATATCTAGCATTACTAGGTCCTTCACTGTGTGACATACCCTTAGTGTTTCATATCTAGCATTACTAGGTCCTTCACTGTGTGACATACCCTTAGTGTTTCATATCTAGCATTACTAGGTCCTTCACTGTGTGACATACCCTTAGTGTTTCATATCTAGCATTACTAGGTCCTTCACTGTGTGACATACCCTTAGTGTTTCATATCTAGCATTACTAGGTCCTTCACTGTGTGACATACCCTTAGTGTTTCATATCTAGCATTACTAGGTCCTTCACTGTGTGACATACCCTTAGTGTTTCATATCTAGCATTACTAGGTCCTTCACTGTGTGACATACCCTTAGTGTTTCATATCTAGCATTACTAGGTCCTTCACTGTGTGACATACCCTTAGTGTTTCATATCTAGCATTACTAGGTCCTTCACTGTGTGACATACCCTTAGTGTTTCATATCTAGCATTACTAGGTCCTTCACTGTGTGACATACCCTTAGTGTTTCATATCTAGCATTACTAGGTCCTTCACTGTGTGACATACCCTTAGTGTTTCATATCTAGCATTACTAGGTCCTTCACTGTGTGACATACCCTTAGTGTTTCATATCTAGCATTACTAGGTCCTTCACTGTGTGACATACCCTTAGTGTTTCATATCTAGCATTACTAGGTCCTTCACTGTGTGACATACCCTTAGTGTTTCATATCTAGCATTACTAGGTCCTTCACTGTGTGACATACCCTTAGTGTTTCATATCTAGCATTACTAGGTCCTTCACTGTGTAACATACCCTTAGTGTTTCATATCTAGCATTACTAGGTCCTTCACTGTGTGACATACCCTTAGTGTTTCATATCTAGCATTACTAGGTCCTTCACTGTGTGACATACCCTTAGTGTTTCATATCTAGCATTACTAGGTCCTTCACTGTGTGACATACCCTTAGTGTTTCATATCTAGCATTACTAGGTCCTTCACTGTGTGACATACCCTTAGTGTTTCATATCTAGCATTACTAGGTCCTTCACTGTGTGACATACCCTTAGTGTTTCATATCTAGCATTACTAGGTCCTTCACTGTGTGACATACCCTTAGTGTTTCATATCTAGCATTACTAGGTCCTTCACTGTGTGACATACCCTTAGTGTTTCATATCTAGCATTACTAGGTCCTTCACTGTGTGACATACCATTAGTGTTTCATATCTAGCATTACTAGGTCCTTCACTGTGTGACATACCCTTAGTGTTTCAGATCTAGCATTACTAGGTCCTTCACTGTGTGACATACCCTTAGTGTTTCATATCTAGCATTACTAGGTCCTTCACTGTGTGACATACCCTTAGTGTTTCATATCTAGCATTACTAGGTCCTTCACTGTGTGACATACCCTTAGTGTTTCATATCTAGCATTACTAGGTCCTTCACTGTGTGACATACCCTTAGTGTTTCATATCTAGCATTACTAGGTCCTTCACTGTGTGACATACCCTTAGTGTTTCATATCTAGCATTACTAGGTCCTTCACTGTGTGATATACCCTTAGTGTTTCATATCTAGCATTACTAGGTCCTTCACTGTGTGACATACCCTTAGTGTTTCATATCTAGCATTACTAGGTCCTTCACTGTGTGACATACCCTTAGTGTTTCATATCTAGCATTACTAGGTCCTTCACTGTGTGACATACCCTTAGTGTTTCATATCTAGCATTACTAGGTCCTTCACTGTGTGACATACCCTTAGTGTTTCATATCTAGCATTACTAGGTCCTTCACTGTGTGACATACCCTTAGTGTTTCATATCTTGCATTACTAGGTCCTTCACTGTGTGACATACCCTTAGTGTTTCATATCTAGCATTACTATGTCCTTCACTGTGTGACATACCCTTAGTGTTTCATATCTAGCATTACTAGGTCCTTCACTGTGTGGCATACCCTCAGTGTTTCATATCTAGCATTACTAGGTCCTCTGCATCATGTTGGAGGAGCTCCTTTCTGACTCTCAACATGATTTTGCATAGAATACTGGCCTGGCTGCAGCATCTAAAATAGTTAAAGTATGACATTACCCCCCCTTGTGAATTACAGTTTAGGGACATGTCAACATGCTAATATTTTGTCTGGTAGCGAGTTAGTAACGTTTTTATTGACACTGTGTAGGAAGCCTTCCAGTATGTTGTCTGTCTCATGTATATTGAGTTTGAAATTTTGCTAATCATATCTGTAGCTCTATAATGGACATCTCCTCTTTTAAGGTAGCAATAAGATATGTCTTTGCCTATTTTGTTATCTGCATACAGTTTTCTACAAGCATGTTCATAGCATCATTGGCTAGGAAATGTAAGAACTACTCGTGCAATTGTGAAATTATGTCACTAAGCCATAATGAATGCAGAAGCTACTGGAGTGGAGCAGGCATAAATGCTGTATACAAAGTGCATGTTGTATATTTATTTTCTGTGGCATACAGGCTTTAATGCTAATACCCTTATCCCACTTAGCTGTAGTTAAACCCATTTTGCATGGCTTAGAATTCAATTTCTTTCCCATTAACTCACTATGACATGGAGGGCATGTTTTCTTCATGCAGACTGGGAGACAATATCAGATCTTGGACAGATTATGGCTAATTATTCTGTCATTATGTTTACATTTGGTCTTGATCTTAGGTTCAATTTGGTATTAAATTATTTTAATGTATGATTGCAGAGGGACATCCAAAGCCTTACAATATTTTATGACAAAATTAGAACTAAAGAAGGTCTCTCTTAACTAAACTGTTATTAATGATGAAGAAATGTCATTAAAGCATTCTCAAGGGCATTATCAGTCATATGCATTATTTGTGGCTGTTCTTCTACAACAATTCCCAATTCATGGGAAGCAGGGCTCCTCCCCTGACCCTATTCAAATGCAACTTAGACAAATGGATGGGTGACTGTAAATTCACCCCAAGGGTGATACCCATGTCATGCATGGATAGTAGTCGGTATTGATCATAGACTCACTCTCTGATTGTTGCCCATCTAATCAAGGACAGCAGGGGCAACTCAAGATTAATGTGGCTTATGCTTGTAAGGGCTCTAGGGACATTAGCTTAGTTACCTGCTATGAACCTATGACTACAACACATACAACTAAAATTCTCCTCACCCCCATCTGGCAATTGACATGTACTCATGTACTTTAAACCATAATTGATCTATAAGTAGGATGGCTACTTTATCACTGAAATGCTGACCACACAATACCATCCAGGTTTGTTGGTTTAACTTCACTCCTCACAAATCGACAGAGGTTCCTCATTAAAAGAACACAGTGTGTAATTAAAATGTCCTATGCAGACTGCCTCAAGACCCTATGCCTGTATTTTGTCTCCTGCAGGCTTTTGATGGGAGATCTATGCCTGGCATACAGGGCATTGTCAGAACCCCACTCTGATGGACCTCCTGCATATCCACAAAAAACAGCACCAGAATTACCCATTCTAAAGACTTAAACCTTGCCTGTGATATAAATAGGACCTGCTGGATAGATAGGATAGATAGGTATGTATCCTAGAGACTACACCATCTATGGAACAGGCTCTGATCCATGGGAAGCAGAGTTCCTCTCTAACCCAATTCAAGCACATCTTGGGCAATTGGATGGGAATTCATCCCTGGTTTGGCACCAATGTCTCTAATGGACACAGGTAACCCGTAAATGGTTCATCTCTCAGTCCCATGCTTACACATATCGAGGGTATCAGAACTTGTCAGAGGTTTGGGATGCATGGCTAGGCTTAAAAGGCCCTTGTGGCTGTTAGCTTAGTAAACACCTATGAACCTATAAAGTGTTTCATACATCCAGATTGAGAAGTGGGCTAAGGTTGCATGCAAGAGGAGTCTTATCATACTCTTTGTGTGACATTACTAAACAATCTGTTGGATTACACAATGAAGACTTAGGTCTATACATATGTGTGATTAAACAGTATTATTGAAAAGACATCTGTGACAACCCTCCACTGGACCAGTAATCAAGAAGCCTCAATCCTCACCACTGACAACAGTGGGGGTACATTCACTGAGAGGATGACAAGTACATGCACAGTATTTCCAGATGCAGCTCTCTGCATCAAGTGCAATTTCCCATAAGAGCAGACAGAGACCACAGTCAGTCTGGGGCTGGTTTCTCCCTCTTTCTCCATATCCCTAATAAGACTCCCCACTGGCACAGCTATAGTGTTAAGTCTTTAGCCCAGACTATAAGGTAGTTACCACTGCCACCAGAACCCCTTCTCACCTACTTTAAGGCCATTAATAAAGGGTGTCTAATCTTACTTTGCAATATTAATATTAACATAAATGGTAGTTTGACCAATAACAAGGCTATTAGGCGTGGCCTACACAGTGTCACCAAATAAATATGCAAGTACTCTCAAAACTTAAATATCTCTAAACAGATCAGCCAGAATGAAAGGTTTAAATATATTTAATAATAAATAATAAAAGAACAAGACAAAACTAAATATATATATTCACAGTGACATCAGAGTTCAAAACCACAGGAAATACTTAAATAACATTGCAGTACAGGCTCACACAAATCAAGAAAAACATCAAAACTAAGCTTTACTATAATCCTGACTTTATCTATGAGAGTTATACTTTTCCCTAGAAACTTACTTAATTATAGCAAGGCAGATGGGTGGTGAATGGTTCTTGTCAAGTTCAAGATTGAATACTGAATGCTCTGTCTCACTAAGAAACATCTCAAATTAATATCTAATATATTACTGCTGGTATAGCTTGCAGAATAACATAATTTCTGGTCATCTGACTTCTAGTTCTCAGGCCAAAACTCCTGTGGCTAGAAGCTGGCAGCATTTATCATCTACCTGTAAACATATACAGACAAAAGCTTTGGTCAGAACTTTGCCAGATGCTGGAAGTCATAAAACAATTGCATCCTTTCATGCTTCAAAAGTAGCAATTAGTTCACTCCAAGGACAATACAGAAATCTTCCTAGTATAGGCTTTGTGTCTCTAGCTGCATTGAAAACTTGAGAGATAGCTTCTTTATTGTGTAGCCTACTGTATAAATTAATTTTAATTTCAGATATTTTTCTAAAGTTTGCTGGACTGAAGTTAACCCTCCAGTTTCCTCTGTTAAGTATATACATTTAAATAGTTATAATAGTGCAGTTACATTTCTGT
>NC_056726.1:158196193-158221193 GCF_019279795.1 Protopterus annectens | reverse complement strand
AATGATGACTTTGCCTGGAAGGTATTCCATAGCATTTCTTGTACTGGTGTGGTTCCAACTAAGCTACAAGTGACCTTTTGTGGGCCTGGAGTTAATTTATTAACAGTTGCACCCTGAGCAGGCTTGGTTCGGTGGTAAGTATAACACATGGGGTAGAGTCTTTTAAATAGGACAGAGTTTCAGTGTTTAATCTGGAGTTGTCATTGAAAGCTGAGAAAGTCCAGAAAGGAAGTCTGAGGTGAGAAGCAAGACAACAGTTTAATCCCATTTCTTTCACTGATGTTTTTGCTTGATGTATGGAATTCTGTCACAGGTGTCACTGAATGTTTGTTCAAATCGTTGCAAAATGAAGTTAGAATTTGCTGAACATACAAGTTTCAGATTTCATACCCTGCAGGAAATCCCAGTTAATGCAAAACCTGTTGTGCTGTTGACTTTTGGAGTTTGTAAGAAAAATATAGAAAAAAAAATGTCCCTATTTTGAGCCTTTCTTAGTTCTTGGGGCTTTGGTCAAACTTCTATTTATGCCATAGTCCAAAATTTTGCATTGACAGGTTCACAGGTATGTCTTGCGGATGTGGTATGGTGTACTTGCTGTAGGGTGGATTTTTTTTTTTTTTGCTTTTCTATAGTGTTGATCATTATGGGGTGGGGGAGTGTTTGAAAGCAAGGGCAAGCATTTCCCGAAGACAGTTGAGCAAAGAGGTAAAGGTGTTTTGTAGATGTAAAAGGGGGAGGTCATACTGATAAGGTGTTTGCTGCACAGACATAAGGTATAGAGTCTGAGGCTCATTTCTGTTTCAATTCTTGTAAAGACAAGGTGCTTTTCTCATACCTAAGTTAATTGTCAGTTTGGTTCCTCCATTGTTCCTGGCTTTGTACAGATTTCTTGCTCAGGACAAATTAAAGGTATAAAATGTACATGCAGTACAGCAATAAAATAAATACTTTATGACATTCTCTCCCATTGAAGCATGAAAGGTTTGCACTGGCTGATTCAGAATTATATGATTACCCTGGAAGTTCGTGCCATATGGTTTAATTAAATGCCTGCAGTTTTGCAGTTTTGAAGGTTGGTACCATGAATGCAGTAAACACACGACAAAGTCTTGAAATTAGTATATTAAGTTTTATAGATGGGTGCCATAGCACTCTGAGTAATATTATACTTTAATTTTCATCCTGGTATTTGTGTTTTTGGTAAGAATATTGTCAGAGTCACATCTCATTTTCAAAATGGTGGTTTCTCACAAATCACTGGCAAATCTTTAAGGACTGAAGTTCAAATAATGACAGACATTTGAGTTTCACACTTCATACATTGATGTGATCCCTGGGGTGAATTTGCTATCTCCAATCCAATCATCAAGGTTCCTTTGAAGAGGGCCAAAGAGGCTTGACATGTATGGGCAGTCTATTTCAGTGCCAGGTTTGTTCATGTTGATGACAAGGTTTAGATCCTTGGATCATGTGGCTCTGATACTTTTACTATATTCCACTGGTAGTTAAATTTATCTTGGGGTACGGGATAGGTTCATAGGAAGCATTGCTTCAGTTACGGCTGCTTTGTTATAGATTAGAGTGTCGGTGGTACATTCCTTCCCAGGTTGGCTGGATAGGTTGTCCTTGAAGATGTCTTGGAATGTGTTATGTGTTTCGGATGTTTTACATGTCTTTTCTGTCTTGCAGATGGGGTCTTGAAACACTGTGGCTGTAGTTTGGAATAGGTGGGCGTAAGGGAGAGCCTTCTTGTCCCTATTTGAAGGTTTAATTTTGTCTTTTTCTTTGTAGATGATGGTGTGCTGAGTTCCAGTGGTGAGATAAAGTGAGTTGCAGATGATCATGCTTTGGTATCGAATAAGAGGTGGGGTCACTGGGTGAGTAATCAGAAATGGATAGTTGAAAAGGCAAGCACAGTGATTCGGAAGAAGAAGAAAGAAGCACAACCAATTTTTGTTTACTCTAGAATAAGTAGTATGTTTTATGACCTCGTTTGATTGTCATAGTATGAATGGATTTGCTGCATATTTAAATCTGAATGCATGTTTCAGTGGAAGTCCTGATCACTTGGGTGGGCACACTGACGTTACAGATGAGTGTTGAGTAATTAACAGTCAATGCTCTGATGGAAATGGACTTGAAAGGTAATGGGTTTTGTTTTGTGGCTATTTTGAGTGCTGGAGGGGCTATAGGGTAGTAGATAATTTTATTCAATGGTCATTAAGGCTCATTACAGTTGGGGCAGTGGTGATTTCTTGCAGATGTAGGACATGTTTATTTGGCCAGTTTGAGTAGGTTACTTTGGTAGGGTTAATAGTTGATGTAGTTTAATTTCTACATGAGGGATGGGGTTGGCATGTTACTAATCTTGTATTGACCAGGTGGCATAGGGCATTTTTCATTCTGGTGTAATCTGGTTTTGACCTGAGGTATAGGGCAATTTCAGTTTGGTATATTGCTGATGGCATTCAAGGGTGTTGATAGAGTAAAGAGGGGTCAGACTGCTAAAGCCATTATGGGGTTTAGGTGTCTTACTTTTGATATGGGTAGTTGGTGTTGGCAAGGCCGTTGTTAAATGGCATTTTGAAGTTTTTCAGGTTCTGCATGTCAATGGGCAAGTAAAAGGAATTTTTTGGGAAGGATGATATGCAATTGCTTTAATTTGGTGGTTGGGGTTCAGTATTCTTGCTCCAGTGGCATGTGATGCTTTGGTAAGCATTAGGTAATTGCCAGAGGCTGGTAATGTCCTGGTAATTATTGTACACCGAATGATGTTTGGCCTTATCCCCTAAGGGTGGCTAGCTGATGGAAATTGGTGGTGAGGGGGAACAGCCTGGGCAGGCTGGTGGTGGAGAATTGGGACAGGCTTGTTGTCTTTTGTTCCCCCCTGGTGTCTGGTGGTGCATTTCAAGGAGTTTTGTTGAACTGATAAGCAAGCCAAGGTAAGGATGCTGCTTATTTGGTCTAAAAGTAATTCTGTGAATGGTTTATGAAGCTTCATAAGTAAAGTAAGTGAGCAAAGGTATGGATGCTGCTTACTGGACAGGATGAGCAGGTACACCGTCCTGATTAACATTGCAAAGATGTTTATGCTGTGTTTAGAACTGACTACACTATGTCCAGTTGTATTTAACAAATTTTGGTAATCAAAGTCATGTAATGGAAGTTTTAATAAAGGTCATCAAATGTTATTCGGTGTGTTGTGTTTATTGAAGGGGACCGGGACAAATGAGGCTTGGAACAAGCCAGGTTGTCCTGGGACATCTTCAAGGGGGTGTTAGGTGGATATTGGAATTCAATGGGTTGGGAAGGTGAAAGGGTTAAACAGTGGGAGGATTGATTGGAAGGAAATGAGATAAGGGTGGGAGGTGCTTAAGGGATTTAGATGAGTGTAGCTGAGTAAGTAATCACATTTTGGCGTGAACTTACTACCCTCCCACCCTCCCTTTTTTGTTGGGGGATTCATGGGATTGTGGTTATTTGATTCCGGTAGATGAAGAAGAGGGACAGGCTTGCCCTCTTCTGTTCCCCCTCTGGTGTCTGATTGTGCATTTCAAGGAGTTTTGTTGAATAGATAAGTAAGCGAGGTAAGGACGCTGTTTATTTGGTTGGAAGGTAATTCAGTGAATGGTTTATGAAGCTTCATAAGTAAAGTAAGCAAGCAAAGGTATGGACGCCGCTTACTGGACAGGATGAGCAGGTACGCTGTCCTGGTTAACATTACAAGGAGGTTTATAAGTAAAGTAAGCGCGCAAAGGTATGGACACTGCTTACTATACAGGATGAGCAGGTATGCTGTCCTGGTTAACATTATAAGGATGTTTATAAATAAAGTAAGCGAGCAAAGGTTTGGACGCTGCTTACTGGGCAGGATGAGCAGGTACGCTGTCCTGATTAACATTGCAAAGATGTTTATGCTGTGTTTAGAATTGACTACACTATGTCCAGCTGTATTTAACAAATTTTGGTAATCAAAGTTTTAATAAAGGTCATCAAATGTCATTTGGTGTGTTGTGTTTATTGAAGGGGACTGGGACAATTTTATTTGGTGGATTAATTTTATATTTTCTATCTGCTTTCATGTAAACATTCAGTATTATTTCAGGCTTTCTGGGTTTCAGATATAGTAGTCTTAAGGATTTTGGTTTCAGACTTACACTCTTCTGACATTTAATATATTCACATAACACTTCTAATTCTAAATTTCAAAATAGATTCAAATGCAACATCTGTTTTTAAGATAAACATTAGACCAATGACTTGTAGTAGTTGTCTTCATGCATCTTCCTACATAATGGCGGCTATAAAACATTAGAGAAGAGTACAGTACTTAGGTCAATAAGTCATAAACTTTCAGGATTGCACTCATCTCTACAACTGCATGGCATCCGAGTAAAAATAATAAAGACAACTGGTTCTGATGACACTGTAGGAATGTAATGGAGGACACTTTTACCAGTAACTATACCCCAGTACCCCAGTTCATTGGGCAACATTAAATAAAAATAAACCAATTGGTAGAAAAATAAGTTTGGTTTGGTACCTATCCATGTGCATTGTAAGTTGAGTAATAAGCTAAAATTAACAGCAGCTAGCAAGTATTGTTGCTTTTTTATAACTAAATGTCCACATTTTTTGTTAATTAAATAAAATACATCAATTAAGTTCTTCATCAACAAATAACATTGATATACAGGGAAACAAAAACAATTTAACTTGCACTTACAGTAGAATAAGTATACACATGGAAAACAAAAAAAGCATGATTCAAGTTAACATTATATCTAATCAACCCATTACATCCAGAGAACCATTTTTGAGACCTGAATTAAAAGTCTGAATGTTCTAACCTAAAAGCTTGAAAGGTTTGAGGCAGATGTAGTCTATCTCAGTTTGCTTTCCTCCACAAATGATTAAAAAAGTAAACACTTAGCAATATCATATTACATAACAAGAACATTCCTCACCACTAACAGCAGTGAGGGGCGTCCATATAGGGAAAGGATAATACCTTTAATACCAGCACCTGCAGAACTGCATGGATAAGGCAATCCCAAGCAAAACAAAGACTCTTTGTACCAAAGGCAAGCATCCACTCTGTGACCCCAGCCATAAAACAAACTCTACAACAAAAAGGGGGGTTACTACAAGATAGAGCAAAAAAAGACAAAAAAAAGACATAAGTAAACGCTCATAAAACTAAGAGCTCTCTATAACAAAATCCAAAGCAAATTTAAATGAAAATAGCTAAAATAACAAAAGACAAAAATAAGGTTAGCTATTCTTTATATAAGTTAGGAAACCTGGGAGGAAAGACCCAGATAGCCTCAGAACTAGTTCAAAATGATGAAGATTACTGATCCCAGACATTGCCAACATACTGGCTGACAGGTTCAGTGCAAACTCCACTTAAGTGAGAACTGCTCTGAGGATCATAATGGACAGACTTTGGATCCATCCCCAGTTTGGCTCAGTCACCAAAGCTAGCTGATGAGGCGGTCCATACAACCTACCTCCTCGATTCCGAGAGAGCCTTGATACAATACACTCGGGTATGTATTGAAACTCTCAAGCTTAAATGTTAACCCATACATCACAAGATGGGTTTGAAGGCAGTCCCATACATTTCACTCCCTTCGATCTGGCTTAAGGCCTTTGATACAATAATTCCACTCGGTATCAGAAAAACTCATCAGTTTAAATGTTAACCCATACATCACAAGATGGAAGGCAAAGAACCCACAGGCATGTCAGACTCAAAGCCTGTCACCACAGGGCTCCTGGCCCACTCTTCTTTGGCATCATCTACTTTTCAGTACAAGCAAACACAGGAGGTTATGGCTGACAAAGTTTGCAGATGACTCCTTCAGAAGGGTCTCACAGAAATGGATAACTGGTTAGGAAGACCTTTTCTCATCTAGATCAAGGAGGTCCTCATCAGACCAATGATTGAGCACGTTCCTCACCCAAAAGGATAAAGGGTCTCAAACATCTGTGTCTATGCTACTTGGAAAGGAACTCCAGCTCTCTTCAGTCGCTTACCGCTTTAACTCAGGGTGACCTTTGCTAAACATAGCCAGTCAACCAAACCGTTTGATGAATATGCTTCCTCAAAAAGGACCAATGGATGGGAGATGTAGATACACAAACAGTACAATTTCCCTTAAGAGCGCACAGAGATCACAGTCAGTATAGGACTGGTTTCTCCCTTTCTCTCCAGGTCCCCAATAAGGCTCCCCACTGGCACAGCTATAGGGTCCAGATCTCAGCCTAGTGGGCAAGCTAAAACATCCAGCACCCTCTCTGTCCAACCAGTGCTTCATGTCCCTGCCCAAGTAGCTGACACACACACACACACACACACACACACACACACACACACACACACACACACACACACACACACACACACTTTGAGATAAGAGTTATATACAACCACACAGACACTTCTGGGGAAGGCTGGCATAGGTTCTCCAGCTGTGCCCCTTTTACCCAGAATATACAGTAGTACCACTTGCCACCACCCACTATTTATCAGCTGCTAAAAGGCACTTATTAAAGGGTGTCCAATTATTACTGTGCAATATTATTATCCAAAAGGTAAGTGCAACTGAACAGGCAAGGCTTACTGGAGTGGCTTGTCTAGTATCACTAAATACATGCAATGTACCCTTAGAGCTTAAATTATCTCTGCACAAAACAACCACAGTTGAAATGTTTAAAAATATTTAATAATAAATAATAAAAACACAAGACAATACTTCTTATTACACAGTGCTAGTCAAGAGTTCAGAGATCACAGAGAAATACTTAAAATAATACAGTAGAAAAGTTCTGACATCAATACAGAAAAAAAAAAAACTAATGTAATCTTGTTAGTTCCTAGCAGTATCTAAGAGAAAACACAGTTCTAAAATAAACTTACATATAAAACACAGGCAGAGCGCTGGTGAGTTGGATGTTCTCAAGACAAATTCTCAAAAATGCCATCATTCTTTCTGTCCATAAATTGATAACACAGTACCACTGATTCATTTCAGATTACATCATTTCTTTCTGGTTTCCAAGCTAACAGAAACTCAGAGGTTAATAGCCCTTTTGATCTTGCAGCTGGTCAGAAAGCCAGATTAATAAAATAAATCATACATGTAAAGTCTAGCCATTAACTCTGGCCTCAAAACAATAGGCAGAATGCTTCCCTCTAGACATCTCGGCTCCAAGTTTTAGATCAAAGAATTTCACAATTTCTGACTTATCAGCTTTCTTACAGTTGACTGCACTGTTGTTACATTTTTTTCAGTTCAACATCCAATACAGTCTTTTCACATTTAAGAGAACAAGCCTGTGGCTTACATTAATATTTACAAATGACAGAATTATCTACAAAATTCTATCTAGCTAGGCTGGCAGCCTTCACTGATCTTCACACAGAGAGTCTGTTAAAGTTTTCTTTCTACCATAAATTAATAAAATGAAGCAATTATCAATCTCAGGCATCACACCAAGGGAAGAGCTCGAATGAAACATGTTTAAAAATCCCTAGCCCTCTTTGCTAATGAATGAGATACATGGAAGGACAAAACTGTGGTCAGGCTGTTTTGGAAAAATACAGTAAAATTATTTTTAAGTTCCGAGTGCAATTGGCTGCTACTTAAACTGTAAAATTATTTTTGATGGACACTCTAAATTGGCCCTAGGCGTGAGTGTTTGTGTGTTCCGTCCATGGAAGGTTGGGTGCCAGGCTGGCAACTCGACACCATAAAACTCTACTGCCAATCATGAGCGGACAGGTGATCTGCTGTGGCGACCACTGACTGGGAAAAGCCAAAAGAAGAAGAAGAAGATTTCAGTATAAATGATTAGACACTATATGCAAGTTTTCCTTTGTGTTTTTCTTTTATTTATACAAGTAATTACCAGGAAAGCACTTAATGAATTTTTTCAATTAACATATCTGCCTGGTATCTACCTAAACTGTCTACATATATTACTCTCTCTGCAGCTGTGCCTGTGCTATTAAACACATCTTTGTTGTACTATGTTATGATGTTACTCTGATTTTTTTTAAGTATTGCTACATTCCTTGTAAATAACTCTATGCTAACTATATTTCTCAAACGTATTGTTACTACATTCTCAAAATACTGTACTTTTGCCTTGTATATATTCATATTGTATATTTCTCTGTTTTTGTTGTGTTAAATATCTTACAACTGGAATTGTTAGGTTTTACTTCTATTAAATTACTTTCCTGGAGCTTTTCTCCTCCGGTCTCCACTGAAAAAGGGCTCTCTGGGCCCAGTCGGACTAACCCAGTTAATGAATGTAAAAATAAATAAAATAAGTATGTATGTACGTATGTATGTATGTAAATATGTACATGCGTATTTACTGACAGGGTTAGAACACTTAACCTAATGGACCTTTCACGGGTTTGGCTCATGAATGACTCTCATAGGGAAATTACAAACATTATCTTACAAGGCATAAAATTTAGCAGCTGGGAATCATTTATAGTAGATGAAAATGTACCAGTTGAAAAATTAATTTAGTAAATAATGAAGATGGCCATATGCAAGTAGCAGTCAGTAAAATCAAAAAGGTGTGTAAAAGTAGAGGGCTTAGCTAAAGGTAGCTAGTAAAGCATAGTACCAGGCTAACTGCCATTGTGGGCCATTTTAAGGCTAGCCAATTATTCCATTTGTGAATCAAACCTTGCACCTTGAGTCTGTAAGGAAAACATCCTGACCATTATGCCAATCCGCTACCCCCCAAAAATGTTACTTTTCAACTTGCACACATAGGATCATAGGTGAATATCAGGTTAAGTGACCTGAATGGTCATTTTAAGCCTAGCCAATAATCTAGCATCAAACTCAACCCCTGTACTTTTGGCTCATGAGCCAAATACCTTATCCATTATGCCAAACCCAATGTCGTCTCTAGCTACTGACATAAATTAAAATAGCAAGTGATGCATGTTCCTTCCTTTATGGTCATCATTGGCAAGAAAGAAAAATAAGACGGCCTTCCCATACCATTTATAAAGGATGCCAGTATCAACCTGCTCACCAGTTCACAGACCATTAAAGGCAGTTGGAAGGAGTACTTCTAGCACCAGATAACAGGACATTAAAGGCAGCTGGAAGGAGTAATTCTAGAATTAGCTAACAGGACAGTAAAGGCAGATGGAAGGAGTACTTCTAGCTCCAGTTAACAGGGCAGTAAAGGCAGATGGAAGGAGTACTTTAGCACCAGTTAACAGGACATTAAAGGCAAATGGAAGGAGTACTTTAGCACCAGTTAACAGGACATTAAAGGCAGTTGGAAGGAGTACTTTAGCACCTGTTAACAGGACATTAAAAGCAGATGGAAGGAGTACTTTAGCACCAGTTAACAGGAGATTAAAGGCAGTTGGAAGGAATACTTCTAGCACCAGTTAACAGGACAGTAAAGGCAGTTGGAAGGAGTACTTTAGCACCAGTTAACAGGACAGTAAAGGCAGATGGAAGGAGTACTTTAGCACCAGTTAACAGGACAGTAAAGGCAGTTGGAAGGAGTACTTTAGCACCATAAAGGCAGATGGAAGGAGTACTTTAGCACCAGTTAACAGGACATTAAAGACAGATGGAAGGAGTACTTTAGCACCAGTTAACAGGACAGTAAAGGCAGTTGGAAGGAGTACTTTAGCACCAGTTAACAGGACAGTAAAGGCAGTTGGAAGGAGTACTTTAGCACCAGTTAACAGGACAGTAAAGGCAGATGGAAGGGGTACTTCTAGCACCAGTTAACAGGACAGTAAAGGCAGATGGAAGGAGTACTTTAGCACCAGATAACAGGACAGTAAAGGCAGATGGAAAGAGTACTTTAGCACCAGTTAACAGGACAGTAAAGGCAGATGGAAGGAGTACTTTAGCACCAGTTAACAGGACAGTAAAGGCAGATGGAAGGAGTACTTTAGCACCAGTTAACAGGACAGTAAAGGCAGATGGAAGGAGTACTTTAGCACCAGTTAACAGGACAGTAAAGGCAGATGGAAGGAGTACTTTAGCACCAGTTAACAGGGCAGTAAAGGCAGATATAAGGAGCACTTTAGCACCAGTTAACAGGATAGTAAAGGCAGATGGAAGGAGTACTTTAGCACCAGTTAACAGGACAGTAAAGGCAGATGGAAGGAGTACTTTAGCACCAGTTAACAGGACAGTAAAGGCAGATGGAAGGAGTACTTTAGCACCAGTTAACAGGACATTAAAGGCAGATGGAAGGAGTACTTTAGCACCAGTTAACAGGACAGTAAAGGCAGATGGAAGGAGTACTTTAGCACCAGTTAACAGGACAGTAAAGGCAGATGGAAGGAGTACTTTAGCACCAGTTAACAGGACAGTAAAGGCAGATGGAAGGAGTACTTTAGCACCAGTTAACAGGACAGTAAAGGCAGATGGAAGGAGTACTTTAGCACCAGTTAACAGGACAGTAAAGGCAGATGGAAGGAGTACTTTAGCACCAGTTAACAGCACATTAAAGGCAGATGGAAGGAGTACTTTAGCACCAGTTAACAGGACAGTAAAGGCAGATGGAAGGAGTACTTTAGCACCAGTTAACAGGACATTAAAGGCAGATGGAAGGAGTACTTCTAGCACCTCCTGAATTTGGAAAACCCACAGAAGCTGTATGGCCTCATAAAGTCCCTACAACCGAAGAGGATAAGGAAAATAAAGTCATGGAAAGCAGTAGGCTGAGATGAGATCATGGCAGATGTGATCAAAATGATGGGTGAGGTAGGGAGAAATGGTTCGAGAGGGTGCTCATAAAACTATGCAGAGAAAGGCATATCCCAGATGTCCGGAGAATAAGAATTCTGGTGCCAGAGTACAAAAGTGAAGGGGGACATTCACAACTCTGAGCAGTACAGGGATATCAAAAACTTGTCAGACTGCATGAAAGTTCTTGGACAGTGACTGATAAATGAATATATAAAGTATCAAAAGTAAGAAGGAAGCAGATACAGATCAAGATTTAGCACAACTGAACCAAAACTTGCAGTGAGACAGTGGTAAGGAAGGTTGAGAAGAGGTAGAGATTTACTTTAGAAACAGTCAAACTTTTCTAAATCTATTAGGTATCTTGGGGGATGGAGGTAAGAGATGGGACTTGAGGAGATGCTGAAACAAAGTGGAAAGGGCAGTGAAGGTAAATATGTGCACTGCAAGTAGTAACGAGGTTGCACAAAAGAAATGTCACAGTTTGGATGATGCATGTTAAAAATATAAAAATAGTTCAGTCAGAAAGTGTGGGCTGCTAATTGACTAAATAATACTGTAAATTTGATCCATGTGCAACGGGCACGTTTTAAGCATTTTTTTTTCTAACTTGGTTAAAGATGATAAAGTTGCACTGGGTTGGGCTCTCTGACACATTAGGATCACCAACTCAGTTTGAGTCATATTGATCTATCTTTAAATGCAGTTTAAAATAAGCTTGGTAAAAAAGCTTGAACTGATAAAATATGTGTTAATTCTCTGATGCCTGTTTTATTCTATGCAGTGATGTAGGGGATATGGGTCCTGAACTGGAAAGCCATTTAAGTCCATCTCAGGAAAAATGTGCATATTACACATATGCACACACACACACACACACACACACACACACACACACACACACACACACACACACACACACGTAAACACACATATGAGCACTCAGACATACACACATGCACATGTACACATAGACAGATACTTGTGCACATGTGCACACACACACACACACACACACACACACACACACACATATACAAAGACTTATCCCTAAACTTTAGAGAAGTGTGACTTTACCTATTAATGTGCATCTGGGATGCTGGTGAGGGAAGAAATTTGGACCTTGGTGAAAATTATGGGCACAAGGATTGCAGATATCACACATACACTAATTTGTAAACTGAATAGCAAAACTGGGTACTTTTGAGGCAGCAGTGCTAGCAATCTCACTAATATGCTGCCCGCACACAAGAAGATAAAATTATGCTGAATTAAAATTTTGCAATCTATGTTTATGGATTTTAATATCTATATCATTGTGATAATGAATTGACATCACATTTTTAAACACCTATTCCTCAATGTTCTGCATGCGTACACATCCAAGCATAATTAACTTGAATTCTGTTCTAGTTTCTGTGGAGTAACTTTCAACACCACAGTCTCTGATCCAGTAGTGACAAATGAGCAGTGGATTGGATAGTAGTCTGAGACAACTGCGCAGTGGATTGGATAGTAGTCTGAGACAACTGCACAGTGGATTGGATTGTAGTCTCTTTCAGCAGAATGCAGTACTTAAATGTATATGCTATATTAATGAATTATTCGGCTAGAATAAGAGATTAACATCACAAGTTGTACTGAGAATGTGCCAGAAGACATCTGACAAATCTGAATTCTAAATGTCTAATGCAATGCTTGCTGAAACAGAAACCGTTATCACCTAACTTCAAAATAAGCAGATAGAGTGTCATGGAAAAGACTTCTGAAACCATGGCCGGCCTTAGGCATAGGCGAACTAGGCAACTGCCTAGGGTGCAATACAGGCCAGCCTCAAAAGGATGCAATTTGAAGGAATGACCTAGTTTACTTCTTTTCCCATTTTCACCATCTACTGCCCATACTGTAGGCTAGCAATTGCGCCCTCCCCCACTTTGTAGTACAAAGCATGAATTTCCACAGTAGTACATAGCAAAGCACAGCCCCCTACTATGTTCTTCGATTCCCTCCCCCTGCATCTATGTGATAAATGTAAGTGGCTACACTTGTTGAGCATTATTTAAATCATCCAGTCAGTGATGCTTTTATACCACTGACATCTCTGGCTACTGCTCCACTCGAGTGTATATAGCTTAGCTAACTCCCACCTCTCGTTCCATTATTCATTGACAAGATAGAGGCGGGTGCATCTATTGGCTTTCGGTACTTCCTGGTAATCTCTGGATGTGAGTGACTCATTGGCGGTCTGGTTCTCTACAGCATGCGGGCTACATAAACAGGCAGTGGTTTTGGGATTTTTGTTTTGTGCCTCATCTTGGCCCTCCCTTGCTTGGTTCATCATTGCTTGCTTTTGCTTGGCTAAGGTAAGTTGGGGTCCGGGGAGTAATATGTGTTCACTTTGCTCACAACCAACTTTTCCACGCTTCGGTTATTAAGTGATAATTTAACAAAACTCTTGTTCTTGTAATGCCAATCTAGAAAACTTGTGTCAGAGAAAGAAACCTGTGTGAGCCCTTGGGCAGTATTTAATGGAAGTGTGACCAAAAAAAAAGGTGTCAAAAGATGTCTTGTTTCTTATTACAAGATGTACAGTGTGTGCATTTATTTCTGTGAGTTCTGTATTATGGCTAATGATTGTAAATTATTATTTAATCAGAATTTTAATACAGAAATTGTGACTTCCTATCAGTTTTCCATTATAATGCTAGGATTTTATATCTGAGAAGAAGTAATTCGTAAATTACAAGGAACTTGTTGTGTAGTCTTAGTTTAATCTTACAGTTGGCGTGCTGTGAGTTATTTATTTATTCTCAATGTTATTCACTGACTATTGTGAAGTATGACGTGAACATATGGAAAGCTGCTTGAGATGCTTTATACAGTTTCAGCCAGAAAATGATCTAGTGCAGTCCAGATGTATGTCAGTCAAGTCTCTTTTAGTGTACATTGACTGCAAGGTGATCGCTGCCAGGGTTAGCTGTGTAACCTTTCCTTTGAAATGTTGCAAGATCACCCAGGATATCAGGCTGCTTTGCGACAGGTTAAAATATGCTTATTTCTAGTAATATTATTATGCAACATAAAATGACATACATTTTCGTCCCACTTCATTTAGATGATGGCAGCACACTGACATGTTTACACTCTTTTTTTTTGTCTTGCATTTCATTTTTAGCTGGAGACTGGAGTACTTCTCTTAGATTTGTAGTAGAACTTTGACATGTATGCACTGTCTCTGTGTGGCACTTAATTGTTATTTTGTTGTTCATTCTTATTTGCAGTACTATTTCATTTATGAACATTCTACTTTAAATAGTTGTTTCATGACATGATAAAGCAGACTAACAGTTTTAGAGATGGTGCCGATTTCTGTTTGTCATAGTGTCTAATTATGCATTTTAAGCAAACTATCTTGGAGGTGACCGATTGCATAATGTACTCAGGATGCTTCTAGCTAACTGGCCCATGCAGTGTTGAAGTTTAGGTACTTATATTAATCTGGGGTGGACTGGAGAATCAAAGTCATTCTCAAGTACCCCCTTATTATGATCATTAGGGTTGGGGAATCTAATTTTTAGACATAATGGGGAAGACCAGCATACCTCTTAATCCTTCAAATCAGCACAAGATGGGCAAAGCTAAAGATATTGGGGGACAAGGGCTCTAAAATGGGGACTGTGAAAGTTGTTAGAATATTAGCTTTTGCAATATTAACACTGCTTTCCTTTTTGGCCTCGGGGTCAGCATACAGCTGCAGCACCACCAGATTACAATGTGTAGCTGTCTTTGAAGTATGTGGACTTGATGGTTGACCTGTGAAGAGCATGAAGCACATTAGGGTATATAGTAATGTGTTAATGTAGGCAGTCATGCACAGTGCAGAGTTGATGCTACACTAGACCAAATGATAACTTCTACACGTAAACATCAATGCACCTTGCAGCAAGCAGTTAATACTGTCTTTCATGACTGTAGATAAACTCTCTACACTAGCAACAGATCAAGCAGGTTTACTAAAGAGAATTCAGCCTTGAATTGCAGTCTTAACTACACTACAAGGTGTCTGTTACAGTATGACTGATTTTTCATGCATTTAAACATTGAAAGAACTGGAGTGGCTTTTGTGGGAGTGACCATCTGTGTGGATGGCTCAAACAGGGGTATTTCTTGAGTATGGTGTGGGTGGAGCATAAGGGGTGCCAGACCAGTACTTCACCTTGGGCGCGGTTTCAGCTAAGGCTGGCCCTGTCTAAGACTATAATGAAAAAACTGCAATTATTTCTTTTAATGTGCACATCACTTTCTCAACAATCCAAAAAGCAGAAATCAGGCTTCCATACTTTGTTCTGTCCTCAGGGACCTGCTTCCCACTAATACTTCCATAACTGTAGATGTGTAAATATGTTACAGATAACAATATTCTGTTGTATGTTATAGACACAGAATCCCGTTAGAGATTATGACATCCAATTTAAAGCAGCAAACTCCCAAGTCATTTCTTCTGCAGCAAAGTCAGGAGTAAATGATTCAGGAAACTGACTGTTGTAATAATAGCAGGATTTCTGGTGTTTCTAATCAGATAAAATGTAAGAATAATCTACTGTTCCTGAATGAATAACTACTAAAAACTTTGCATTCAACTCCATGTAAGTACTTATCTCCTAGAACTTCCCATATCCTCTCACAAAAGAATATAATGCATTTAATGATTTATTGGGCACTCCCTGTACCTTGTGAAGAAGAAGAAGCATGCATTAGAAAAAATATAATATTTGAAGAAACTCAGTTAATGGGATCACAGATTATCAAGACATACATCTTAAGAAACATTTGTTAATAGCTGCACAGTTAATATCTTAGTATCTGTTATGCAGCCTCTAATACTGAACACTGGTTAAAGATGCCCTGTATATCAGGCTGCTATATTATAAGGGTTTTGGCACCAGACTGGAAGGATATCCTAAATAGTGTATCCTTCCTTCTCTTAAGGGTGTTGATTGGATTGCCACCACAGGACTGAGTGAACCTGTTTGGGCTCTGTTTTGTGAAGAATGGCGATAATTTCATCATAGTTTAGCTCATTGTGCCTAGGTATTGACAGATGGGGTTATTTGACAGAATCTTGGAACCAAACAAGCCAAACTAAGTACAATGTGCATTAAATACTGAAGATAACATGTCACACAGCATTAACAGAAGTGGCTATATATATTGAATGCATGTGAAAAGGCATTGTCTTGCACAGAAAATAAATGACCAAAGTACACTTGCATGTGTGTGTGTGTGTGTGTGTGTGTGTGTGTGTGTGTGTGTGTGTGTGTGTGTATGTGTGTGAGTGTGTGTGCGTGTGTGTGTGTGTGTGTGTGTGTCTGTGTGAGGGTATATGCATGTGTGTGCGCGCGCGCACGTGTGCGTGTGTGTCTGTGCGCATGTGCATGTGTATATGTCCGCGCTTGTGTGTGTGTATGCATGTGTCTGTGTGTGTGTATGTGTGTGTGCATGTGTGCATGCATGTGTATATGCAAGTGTGTGTGTATGTGTGCGCGTGTGTGTGTGTGTGTGTGTGTGTGTGTGTGTGTGTGTGTGTGTGTGTGTGTGTGTGTGTGCTTGCATGTGTTTATATGTGCATGTGTGCATGTGTGTGTGTATGTGCATGTGCGTGTGTGTGTGTGTGTGTGTGCATGTGTGTTCATGTGTGTGTGTGTGTGTGTGCGCACACACGTGTACATGTGTGCATGCATATATGCTTGTGTGTGTATGTGTGCACGTGTGTGTGCGTGTGCATGTGCGTGTGTGTATATGTGCATGCATGTGTGTGTATGTGCGTGTGTGTATTTATATGTGCATGCGTGTGTGTGTGTGTGTGTGTGTGTGTGTGTGTGTGTGTGTGTGTGTGTGTGTGTGCATGTGTACATATGTGTGCATGTGTGAGTTTGTTTCTTGTCATCATCCCATTGTACATTGTGGCAGGTCAGCAGGATGCTACATGGCATTATAACAATTTACATTTCTCTCGGTGATATATCTTTATAAATAACTAAGTGCATTGATGGTTTAACATCTATTTTCATCACAATTTCAAAGTAACTATTTATTTATTTATCTTTGTTGACCAAGAATGTCCAATTGGTAAGAGCCCATTTTCAGTGCAGACCCAGTAACAAAATTTCTGTCACAGTACATTTCAGACTGTTCTCAGAAAAACAGCAGTTTTATTTCTCAGAAAAAATAACAATTACAAGACAGGCATATATATACAGGCATATATATATATATATATATATATATATATATATATATATATATATATATATAGTAAAATATTTACATCAACAATTATAAATCTATACAGTTCTAGTATCTCTCAAATCTTGCAGGAAGTAAATTAATTTATACTGTAGAAGGGAAAAATGTTATTTTATTTATTTTATTTTGCATTTGTTAATCGTGAAAGTCTGACTGGATACATGTCCTTTTTCAGCGGAGGCCCAGGGAGAAAGGGTCCAGTTGACAAGTAACTAGGCATACATATAACAAGATAAGGCACACAAACAACATCAGCACATAGCAAACATACATTGAGATGCAGCTATACATGAAATAATTACATACATTGAAATAATAACATATATTGAGATACAGTTCTACATGAAATAACAGTTAGTTTAGGTTTATTATACAGTATAAGCCATATTAGGATATATCAGGATACATCTTAGGTATTTACCTATTTCCTGGATAGTTAACATGGTAAAGATTAGTATCAATAGTAGGGTAGTTGAAGGTAGGTAAACAATGCTATTGGCAGGTAAGTGAAGAGAAAGCAGGATCAGCCAGGGGACGAGCAGAGGTAGATTTATTGGTCCATTAAGTGTGACTTAACAACTTTTTTGAAAGCTGTATGAGAGGATTCAAGAGTTAAGGTTGATGGCAGAGCGTTCCATGATTTAGCAACGTGAGTAGAAAATAAAGAATCCCCAGCTGAGATATTTGCTTTGCAGGCCTTAAGTAGAAGCTTGTCACTTGATCGGAGAGGTCTTGAGGTGGTCTGATGCATAATTATGTTTTTTAGTGATGTTACCCTGTCTGGTTGATTTAGTATCTTAAGAGCAAATGCAAGTTGGTTGTAGTGGAGGAGGTGGGGAAATTCCAGCTAGTTGAGCTTTTTGAGAGAAAGACCGTAATGGGTTCAAATAGTCGATCTAGTGGCAAATCTAGCAATTTTATTATAGCATGCGGAAAGTTTGTTTAGTTCAGACTTGGATAGGTTAGTTAGGATGGGGGATGCATGCAATAGAGTTGAAAGGAGATGAGAGCAAGTAATGGTTGCTTTGGCATTATGGGATAGGAAGGATTGATTCCTGCAAAGGCAGCCCAGTTTCTTATTTGTATTTTTAATTATCTGATTTACATGCAAGTCATATTTTAGGTTGTTATCAATTTCCACTCCCAGCAGTTTAGTATGGGAGTCAGGGGCATTTAATCTGCCATTGCTGGAAGTGATACTAAAGGTTGGAAGTGGCTTGATGTTACGGGTGGGGGTAAACAGTAACAACTTGTTTTTTTAGGATTTAATATTAGGCAGTTGTTAATAAGCCAGTTTTCAATTGAAGTAAAAGTGGTTTGGGTAATTGTTTGCAGTTCAGATACTGAGGATGCAGAGCAGATAAGAGTAGAATCATCTGCATATTGGATGATGTTGGCATCAGGACTGGCAGTATTCAGGTCATTGATGAGGATGAAGAACAGCAGGGGGCCCAGAATAGTACCTTGTGGAACCCCTATGGATACTGGGAGTATAGAGGATAGGCTTTTCTGCCACTGACCTGCTTGTTGTCTTCCCTCTAGGAAGTTTTGATACCAGGCAATAGAACCAAAAAGCTGTAAGGAACCACCACGATGTAGAACGAAGATTTATTTAAAAAGAACAAGCGCTTTCACGCACCATCCCGGTGCGCTTCATCAGGTTACAATCAATAATGAAAACTCCCATCCTTATATACAAAAACTCCCATCAATTAAACATTCAATTCATCAATTAGAACAGTTTAGTAAGGTGCTTTAAAGGGGAAATGCATCCCATACACCCACAACATTTTAAAATGTTCATGTATATTCTAAAAACTCCTTTTTTAAAAGATGCAAATAGCAAAAAATAGATAATCAATTTAATTCTATATAGGTCTATTAAGAAAAAATATAACGTTCATGACACAAATCTACTTAATTTTTATATATGAATCCTTTTCTACAAAACCACTTACTTGATAAAATCACGCAACTATATACATATAATAAATAAATACTGCAAAAATACAAGTAGGGTTGCAGATAAAATATATGTAGAGAATATATATCATTCATTCCTAAATACTGATTATATTAGTAATTTCATATTGATAACAATAATAAAATGTGCATTTTGATGTGTTAAACAAGTAGTAGAAACACACTATATAAGTAATGCTGTATGTTGCATGTTTATATATCAACAAAATCTGATAAAGCAAGATAGAATATATAAGCAATATCCAGGACTGGTCGTAACTAATAAAATGGGTTTATATTTCAAACAAACCATTATACATGCAACAGTTTAATTGCAGGACCAAACCAAAATGTATATAAGAGAAAGGGAAGGGATAACAAGGAGGGGGAGGAGGGAAAGGGGAAAGAGGGTGGGAAAAAAGGGAAAAGGAGATCTAGAATGGTCACAAATTTCCTAATAGAGCCGGTCGAATGCTAAGTGTTGAATTCAGACCGGGTTCTATGTGAGCTCGAAAATTTAATATCCATCTTAGCTCATTCAACTCAAGGGTATCTATTAGGTCACCTTCTCTTCTGTTCTGGTGTACCATTTGTATCACTTTATATTTAAATATATGCTGGGGAAACTCTTGGCAATGTTTCGCTAACACATTGGTAATATTCCCCTTCCGGATGTCATATACGTGATTGTATACACGATCTTTAAACCTACGCGAAGTCATACCTACATAGTATGCTTCGCATGAATCACAAGTAGCTAAGTATATGACATTACTTGTATCACAGGTGGCATAAAAAGTTGGCTTAAAAGCTATATTTATGCCTGGAACCTCAAAAGTCTGAACTGTAGATACATACTTACATATGCAGCATTTCCTACATGGATATGTACCTTGCTTATACCTTGCTCTAATGTCCTTCTGCTGAAGTTTCATTTTTTCATTGCATAATAATCTTTTAAGATTTAGACTATTACTAAACCTGAAGGCTGGTTTATCCCCCACTATTTTAGATAAACCAGAGTCAAGAAGCAAAATCTTCCAATTAATTGTTATAATATTCATAATATGATTCACATAATTTGTATATTTAATATCAACTGGTAATCTCTTATTATTCCTTCCAACATGATGGTTAAATCCCCCTTTTTTCTTAGGTATTGAGGTCCCTAAGACTGTTGATGTTAAATCATTCACCAGAGTTAGTGGATAGCCTCTATCCACAAAACAAGTTTTCTGAAAATTTACTAGATGCAATATATCCTCCTGTTTACTACAAAGTCTAGAAACTCTAGTCATTTGCCCCTTCACTACATTTCGGAAAATGTAGCGGGGATGCATGCTGTCAAAATGGAGAATACCATTTCTCCAGCATGGCTTCCTGTATAGCGTTGTGGTTATTTTATTATATTCATCCTTAAAAATACTAATATCCAAAAAATTCACCCTACAGATGGAATACTCATAGGTGAATCTTAAGAAAGTTGTAGTTGATTCCATATATGCTACAAACTCATATACCAGGCAATAGAGTGATTGCCTAAGGCCAGGTTTTGTAGAGAGTGTAACAGTTTTGAGTGGTTAACCATGTGAAAGGCCTTTAACAGGTCTAGGAAGAGTGCAGATGATAATTTACCATTATTTCTGTGAAGGCTGGTGGTATATGTAAATGTTAGTAATGCAGTAGTTGTGCTATGGGCTGGTCTGAAACCGTGTTGGGACTGGGATAGGAGTCTATTCTTGTTGAGGTATTGCATGAGGTGCTTGTGAATGCACCATTCCAAGATTTTGGCTAAGGGAGAGTGTATTGTTATAGGTCTGTAATTGGATATGTCAGTGGAACTACCACCTTTGTGCAGGTGGATTACATGGGCAATTTTCCAAATAGGAGGAATAGTTGATTCAGTTATTGATCTATTAGTAAGGATTGCAACTGGCACAGCTATGGCATCTGATGTAATTTAAAGTAATTTAGCTGGGAGTTGATCAGCAGCTAGGGTTGTAGGTTTTAGTTTGGAAAGTAGTTTTCTGATATAATTAGTTGATTCTGGTTGGAGGCTAAAATAGAGGTCTAGTATAAGGGAGGTTGGAGAAAGATTGGTTGTGTGGGATTGTAGTTGGTTGGCAAGGGTTAGTATGGCTTTTGTAAAATATGTATTAAAGATTTCAGCTATGTCATTTGGTTGGTTGTTTTTGGTAACTGTTGGGGATGGGATAGTAGTTTTGCCTGGTTGCAGTCCCTTATTTATCCCTACCCAGAATATTTGTGGGTTTATTTGATATTTTATTTGTAGAATGTAGTTTTTCCTTATCCTGGTACACTGATTTTTTTGTGTTATTCCTAAGTTCATGGTAGAGCTGCTGGTCTGTAGTGCATTTCGTTTTCCTCCAGTGACTCCAGAGTCTGTTCCTTTGTGTTATTTTTATTTTGGTTTCATTTGTTAGCCAAGGTGCAATTTTTGGCTTGGATCTAATGGTCCGAGCTGGGGCATGCCTATCTAAGATAGACTGGAAGATGGCAATGAAGTGCTGAACTGCCTCTTCTAGTGTTAGGTGGTAAAGTATAGCCCAGTTATAGTTTTTAAGTTCTTCATTGAACTTAATGGGGTCAAAATATTTCTTGTTCCTGATGGTTTGCAGGACTGGCATGTGTTTATGGTGAGGCTTGAGTCTTAGAATAAAGGTGGGTTGGTGGACACTTATATTATAGGGGAGGGTCTCTGATGTATAGTGGTGAGGGGTGTTATTAATGAGGATCCATTCTAAAGATGCTCTGTTTTTTACTTCTGATGTATATTCCGGTAGTGGTATTAATTACTTGTTTGAAGTTATATAGGTTTAGGTGTTTGGTTGGGTTTATAGTGGAACAGGTGTTCCAGTCAATGTTAAAGTCTCCTATCAAATAGGTTTCCTGGGGGCTGGTTTCAGATAACCATTGCAGAATATTTTCAAGTGTGGTTATATTGTTTCCAGGGGGAATGTAGCCACATATTTATATGTTTCCTGCTGTTGATTCTGAGTTTGGTGACTACGATTTCAGCATTAATAATTAAAGGGATTTCTGTAGTTATTTTTATGATCTCAAAGGATATTTTAAAGAGTATTGCAACCCCTCCCCTTTTCTACCTTGGCAGTCTGCTCTATAGATGTTGTAGCCAGGTGGGAGCATTGAATATCAGATAATGTTGGCTTTAGCCACGTTTCAGTAAGGCCAATAATGTCTGGAGAGTAATGTGACATAAGGGCATGAAAGTCATGGATCTTTTTTGCTAGGCTTCTAATGTTCAGATTTATGATCACTAGACTGGTGGTGGGTCTTGGGATATTTGGTGTTCATTGTCCAGACTGTTATTGTTGGGAATTTGAATTTGTGTAGGTGGGCCTGGGTTTGGGTGGATGTCGCCGTGTTGTGGTAGTTGGCTATACACTTTCATGAGTAGTTTGTATAGTTTAATAAGTAGAAGTGTATATCTATTTGTTAATGGTGATTTGGAACTGTCTGAGATTATCTATTATTGTAAAGAAGCTTAGGGTTCTTACATTTCAGTACAGGAAGGTACTAGGCTAGCTGCCCGTGTAGGTGATGTTAAGCCTGATCAGTTCCCCCAAAGTGAGAATCCAATGCTGTGCCTTGTGATTGTGAGGAAAACACTTTCACCATTAAGCCAAACACCAACCCAAAATTGAGAATGGGGGGCACTTATGAATGGCTGCTAGCAGACAATTCTCATATGATGAATGGTCTGGTTATCTTGACAGGATGTATAAATTTCAAGACTGTACACAACTTAGAGGAATGGACAATTATTCCTTGTCAGACAGCCCACACATGACATGATGAGTGCTGCATGTATAATTTTTATGATTTTATAGCAGGGCAGTATAGCGCGTGGGCCTGTGTGTTTGTGTGTGTGTATGTTTGTGTGTGTGTGTGTGTGTGTGTGTGTGTGTGTGTGTGTGTGTGTGTGTGTGTGTGTGTGTGTGTGTGTGTGTGTGTGTGTGTGTGTGTGTGTGTGCTTTCTCAGTAGTGACAAAGAAAGACATAGTAGGAAATGTGTTAGGGAAATGCAGATAATATCACTGTCTGGTAAGAAAATATACCAAAGACTCACATGATGTTTGCACAGACTTATGTTGCATTCAAAGGATATATAACCATAGCATTACTATATAGTGTATATGGACACAGCTGGGTACCATAACATTACCATGTAGTGCATATGGACACAGCTGGGTACCATAACATTACCATGTAGTGTATATGGACACTGCTGGGTACCATAGCATTACTATGTAGTGTATATGGACACTGCTGGGTACCATAGCATTACTATGTAGTGCATATGGACACTGCTGGGTACCATAGCATTACTATGTAGTGTATATAGACACTGCTGGGTAGCAGAGCATTACTATGTCATATATATGGACACTGCTGGGTACCATAGCATTACTATGTAGTGTATATGGACACTGCTGGGTACCATAGCATTACTATGTAGTGTATATGGAAACTGCTGGGTACCATAGCATTACTATGTAGTGTATATGGACACTGTTGGGTACCATAGCATTACTATGTAATATATATGGACACTGTTGGGTACCATATCATTACTATGTAGTGTATATGGACACTGCTGGGTACCATAGCATTACTATGTAGTGTATATGGACACTGCTGGGTACCATAGTATTACTATGTAGTGTATATGGAAACTGCTCAGTACCATAGCATTAGAATGTAGTGTATACGGACACTGCTGGGTACCATAGGATTACTATGTAGTGTATATGGACACTGTTGGGCACTCCTAAGACGTACTTATGCTGGCACTGCTCAATGGCAGTGTAACATCCACCTTGCGGTTTTAATCATGGCCAGTAGTGAGTCATGGACTATTTTTGGCAATGACTGCAGAGAGGACTTCGTCATGCATTAAAATGATCTCTGGTATCTGGTCACTGGTGTGAGTTTTACATTGTCACTGTCTTGTGGATATTCAGTAATGCCTGTGTGCACACTACACATTTGTTATACGTAGCAATTTGGCAGTGTGTCCTTCTATCATATGTCATTTCTCTGATGTGCTGATATTGCTGCCCCCTTGTATTTTGCTGAGAAAAACAACAGCTTTGCACTCAGATTTGGTTGCTACGTGAAAAGTTAGGTGTGGTCAGTCTTTGCTACTAGTAGCATGTCTGTGCCTTATGATGTGTGATGGTTCACCAAAGCTTATTCCATACTTGCAAGCATTTTGTGAATTGCACATGGTTTTGGTATATGTTTTACTTCATTATCAGCCTTACATATTTGCACACTATATTTATGATTACAGAATGGTGACAATAACATGACACATAACTTAATCATCTAAAACTGTCCTGCATTTATGTTAACTAGATTGTCATATGTTATATGACACTGAATAGAGCAACATTTGCATGCTTTCTGAAGGCAACACACATGTTTATCTTATGTCATCATACCTATGTACCTAAAGCTGCACATACAAAATAATTCAGGAAGCATTTATTACATTAATTTATTGGGTCTGCTCTCCAAGGATCTTCTACAAACTACCTATGTTTGTTCATCTTGTGCATATTTCCATTTTATTGTAGCAGCTGGACATTGAAGATTCATTCATGACTAATTACCTACAAGCAAACAACCATTACTGCTAATACTACATTTTAGCTATTTTTAACATGAGTATACCTAGCTTTTACAGATTACATTTTTCAATTGATTGCTTAATTTACAAGGCTTTGGCTTTGCACACAAATAAAATGTTTTCAAACTCCCACGAATAAGGCACGACATAAACATAGCTGCAACCAAGACTGAGCACAATATTTTAAGACCAACACACTGAAGGATAAATTTGGTTAATTAAGAAAAAAAAATAAAAATTCCCAGGCTCAGGACAACCCTTGCACTGTGAAAATGTTTCCAATTGCAGCCTTGAA
>NC_056726.1:157946193-158191193 GCF_019279795.1 Protopterus annectens | reverse complement strand
TAAGAAGTTGCATTTCTATTTCTATGGGAGAATATTCTATTATAACTTATCATCTGCATCTGGGATATCAGTATGTTCTGCTGTGGCAGTAAGATAGGTCAAGATATGAATTCAAGAGTTGATAAGGAAAAGAGACGAAACACAAAATAACAGAAAGTATTTCAGTGGTTCAGACCTAAAGAGACTATATCCTAGAGTACTTAAAGAATGTGATGATTTACTAACTGCCCTCTAGTATGCCTTATGACAAATGACATAATCACAAAAAATGTGCAACTGAAATGAGAAGCCAGTTGTTGTGAGGTTAGTATTGAATGGTGTGACTCTGAAATAGTTCAAGAAAAGCAGATCCACAAGTCTAACGTAATAAGTAGTAGAGAAATTGATAAAACAGCATATGAGAGTTTATAAAGAGGAATTATACAATTTTGTAAAAAGATTATATACTGAAATAATTTCATGTTATTGTGATACATTTATAATACTCTTGACATAGGTCACATGGTGTGCCTTTTCCAGAATTTAAGTAACGCATTTGATAATTAAGACCACTGACTTCAGACAGCTGACCTTATTTGTATATCGCACACAAGAGAAAATCACTGTTTAGAAAAGGGTATGATATTCAGAATAATGGGAAGTATTTAAGGATGTTCCTCTTTTATAAACTGGGACTGATGCTTTGTAACATCTCTGTAGCTGGTGTATCAGTTATGCATTGCATACACACATACTAATAAGCAGGCAAAGCTAAAATGGCTAGAGTAATGCAATCACATAAGAACAATGATGATGTGCATAAATATATGTAAATGTTACAAATAAGTCTTGGCTAACATTTCTTAAGAAGTAAACATGGTTTTAACATAATGCAGTTGAATAAAATACAAAAACATAATTATTGAATGGATTTCAAAAATGTTGAAATGCAGTTAGCTAAAAGAATAAAACTAAAGAGCCAATAATATAACTCTCAACCGACCAGATTTCCACAGAAAGCTGAGATTTATGACTTATATTTTTGGTTTGTTCCTCATAAACTTTGTAAGTTTTTTGTAAATCATTGAGGACTGAAGACACTAAATAAAGACAGACATCTGAGTTTTAGACTTTATGTCCTTTAGAAAATGTACTCTAAAACAACACTTTTTTTCCAAGCAATTTTCTGACTTTATTATAGTAGTATTTAAAACCCATCTCTATTTTTGCTCCTTTTCCCCCATTATTTTTGGCTTTGTCCAGATTTTTGCACTTTGTAGTTGGGAGGTATGGCCAATAACAGAGAATAAAGCCTGATTAAAAATAATAGCAGGTGGCAATTTACCAATCAGAATCATCTTGATCTAATTGAGATTAAGATCTTTAAATAGATTTGATACAATGTGGCCATCCATATCCTACACTTTCTTATAGTAACGTGTACTGTCAGCCAGAAGTTTCAGCATAGACTGTAAATGAGTCTTACTTAATGTCTATTTAAAAAGGTAGTAATGTAAAGCTATGCACATAAAAGTAAATAATAGAGCAACTACGAAATATGTAGGTGGTATGCACCTGAATCGGACAGAAGAAAAATTAAATCTTAGGGTACTGTTGACTAACACAGCAAATCTTATAAATCACTACATAGTAGTAAGATTAAATGTTAACAAGAAAAATGGCAATAATAATAATAATAATAATGATGATGATAATAATGATAATAATAATGATAATGATAATAATGATGATAATAATGATGATAATGATGATAATAATGATGATAATGATGATGATGATAATGATGATAATGATGATGATAATGATAATGATAATTGATGATGATGATAATGATAATAATGATAATGATAATGATAATAATGATGATAATGATGATAATAATGATAATGATAATGATAATAATGATGATGATAATGATGATAATAATAGCTACTAAGATGAACATTTGTTCATTAATTTTATCCTAATACAAAGCTTTAGTAAGGCTTCATATTGATTTTGATTATGAGATTCTTGGCTCTGTGTTTAGAGAGAAGAAAAAGTAATTAGGAAGAAAAAGAAGGCTACTCCTAGATCAGCTGAGGAGTTTGCAAATATAGTTTGTCCTATATATTTGTTGTCAAAATATCTGAAATTGTACTTACTCAACTACAGATCTATTATATGTGACATACATTATGTAGTCATTCATTTATTTATTTTAGCTATTTATTTATGTTAACTGAAGTGAAATAGTGATTCGTGTGGACCTATTTCATGTTCGGCCCATGAGGCTGCATAAAGTGCAAATCCAATGATACACCTGATACACACCTCATAACCAAGTACATTCATTGATTTAGGTTTACATTGAATACACATCTGTATTCTTCACTTTCTCTACAGTGACTAAAAATACTGAACAATGTGAAAGAGTATTAGCTACTCAGCAGACACTTACAGGGTTAAAGAATTTGTGCTGTGTTTGTAATGCAACAAGTAGAAGACAAAATGACAAATATGCATGTCTTGTCACATACTTTAAACACAAACTAAGAAGGCACAATTCATATTCTTTGTTAACAAATGCAATGCATTGAAACTATGTATGACAGAGTAAATAACAGGTTTAAATGTTTACAAATAATAACAACATGGTCTATATTTATAGAAAAAGAGAACAGTATTTAATTTCAGTAGGAATGCCTCGCATTGGTAATAGTTGAGTTCAGAAAATACGGCCAGAAGTATAGAGAATTAGTAAATCCCAAATGTAAAGTGTGATGGATTAGGGGAAGGGAGGAGACAAATGACATTTGCAAGCAGGAATAATCAATTAAGTATCCTAAATAGAGGCATATTTATTTCAGGTAGCTGAGGCTATTGGATGAAGCTACTTAGAAGATCTGATAGGTTACATTAATATTGTACAAATTGTTCTGGTGAAACCATTTATTGTAGGTGGGCTTGATGTTTTCTTCAGACTTCAATGTTTCTGATGGTGAGAGCGATGAATGCCCATGTTGTTGGGCTGAGAAATGAATTAGACTGGTTAATACAGTGTTTTTGGTAAGGGGGCTAATGATAAAGGATAATTTCCCAGATGTGAGTGGATGCTACATGGTCTTTTTTAATGAATGTCTAATTGATAACTTGAAAAATAGTTACATTTAGAGCTTAAATAGGATGGAGCTTAGTAGGAGAATGGATCTTTATTGTATTGAAAGGCATTTTGCTTTCCTTAGGAATAAAGAGAGACACAGAAACAACAAGCATGGATTATGAAATTGCAGTTTATATCTGAAGTGGTTTAAAGACAGTTTAAGTCCTTTTAAAAAGCTGTGACAATGTTGATAGTCCATATTCTATTTATGTCTACAGGATTCCTTTGCCTATCGCTTCTCTGGTATTTGGGGTAAGGAAATGTGGAATTTTCCAAGACCAAAACAGTAAAATTTCAATCTTTGATCCAGAGAAGTTAGAATTTGAGAGTTTGGTCTAATCAGATTAAATTATTTGATTTCCAGGGGGTTATTATTGTGCTCAATAATATGCCAGTCTTGGGGAGCCAATGTTAAATTTATAGCTAGTCATCTTTTTGCTTTTAGAAGACTTAACTCTTAGTTTCCTTCTGGTTGGCCAGTGTGCAATCGTTCTCATATCATCTTATAACTGGCTCTTTGTTGTTTCAGGGGCTGAGTCTGTCCTGCAGATAGCCATGTAATCAATGTAAAGTAATATGGAAATATAAAGACAGTCGAATGGAAAAAGGTTATGTACAGAGAAAAGGGAAGGGGGGATAAGAGAAAACATGGAGAATGCCTTGCTGAAAGGTGATTCAATTAGGTAATGGCAAACCCAGCTCTAAAGGTAACACTATCTGCTGTCCTAATTTGGGACATAGAAAACTAACTAATAAAAACTACTACTGACAACTACTGCTCTAGTAAATCAAAGGTTTTAGTGAAGTTGAAAAATACTCTTTCTATCAGTCAACTTTTAATATTTCATAGGCTATCATAACTTAAGGTGTGGGTAACTGTAGCTGTACTCCTGTCACAACCGAAGCCATGTTGTTTTATTGAAAGAAGTCCATGAGTTTTAATGTATTCAGCAAGTTGTATACATCCTAGCTTTTCTATACTCTTGCCAAGTGTTGGCAAGACAGAGACTGATCGGAACTCTGGGGATGACTTGGCTTGGGTGGGGCTGGGGGTGGAAGAGGTTTAACTATGGTATTTCTCCAGATTTCTAGGAATGAGCTCTGGCAAAACGATAGGTTATAAATATGTTTTAGGGGGATAGTGACATAATCTGATCTAGCTTTGATGAACCAGTGGTTCAGGATATAAGCACCTACTGGAGTGCTGATGGGAATTTTATTTAGTCTTCAGTCAAGAGAAGACCCTTGATGGACCATATTGGATCCATTTTTTCGTGAATTGTTTTTGATTCTCCCTGTGAACCTTTTGTATGAAGAACATGAGCTGCTGAGTGTTTCTGTAAACACTGAATAAAGACTTGCAATTATATGATAAAGGAAAATAAACCTGATGTTATTGTTATGTTATGAGCTGCTGAAGAATACAAAGAGTAGACATGACAATGACAGTTATACCACTCAACTTTCTAGATTTTTCTTCAGACTTTTTTAACATGTTCCTCATAATATTTCTGTTTTTCTAGCAATCACTGAGGAATGAAGTCACTAAATGATGAACAAACATTCACATTTTAGACGTCATATGTTTAAAAAAAAATTCATGCTAGTGTAAAACTTGTTAATCAAAGAATTCTCTAAGTTTAGATGAACAATAATTAAAATGAATTCCTAATTTTGGGCCTTTGTCCCGCCATGATTTTGACTTTGTCCAACTTTCTTGTGCTAAGAGTTTGAGAGCTTTGATATGTGTAGTTCATTTTTGGGTGCTTTAGGAAAATACTAGTGTTTGTTGCATTTTAAGAAATAATTGTATTGTGATATAAGAGGGCTACATTCCTGATAATGACCAGACATTCCAAGTTTGATTAGCAGCTTAGGTGGTGAAAGTAGCAGCGGGTAGGAGTGAATGGCAGTTGCCAGGGCACCTACTCTGGTGAAGGAATTGATGATACAGTGGCTATTTTTCTGCATGTAAGTGGACAAACAGAAATATAGACTTGGTTTACTACAGTGTTGATGGACACCCTAATTAACATGTGAGTGCAAAAACGCACAGCATGAGGTGGGCAAACTATTGCCTTATACTGATGTGGAAGTGCCAGTTTCAGAGACTAAGGAGTGTGGAGGGTTAGGACTTAGCAGAAAAAACCCTGATGGTTCCCTAAATGACATACTATGCAGTCCTGTATTGCAGAGAATGGATGAACTGAGCAGTCTCAGGGGACTGATGTCTGGCAGGCAGCAGGCAGGAAAAGCATACAATAAAAATAAATAACGACTCATTTTGAAGAAGAAATACATTTGCATTGCTGTTATTAAGACATACATATAGTTTTTCTCATGGGGGTCTGCTAGTATTGTCACATGCATCTCTAATTTGCTGGATGTCAACATCCATTTTGTTTCCATTTTGGAGTCTTCAGTGTGAAAGCAGTCTTATTTTTCAAGATGACATAATTACTGTAGTTATACACTATATGAGGAATTCACAACTTTTGCATCACTGTCACCCATCTGGGAGCATATCTGTCCTTCTGTCCCTTATTTTAGGCAGCTCCTGACTCCTGCCCCTTGCATGTGAGAACATTCCTTGAATATTAGCTAGCTCTGCTTAGAGATTTATACCCTTTAGAATATTGTATTTTCTCATTCATTAGCTTTGAAAAGACATAGAGAGCTAGTTCAAGGGAAGCAAACTAAAGTTCAGTCAGTGTAGCATGTCCTAGAAGGATAAATTATACTAGCTCAGAGTTAACAGCTTTGAACAAGCAATGGACAAGATAGTCCATGACATAAACATTTAACTGCCCCAAGTAAGCTGCATAATGTGGAGAGGTATTATCTATCAAAGGAATTATGCATGAAAACAACAAGAATACTCCCTGTAGACAGTATTTCAAGAGGGATGTCAGTATTTTTTAAAACAGAAAAGGTGGTGAATGATTACAGCATTTCTTTTAAGGTGATGATAGGATAGACTATCATGAGACAATTAGAGAATGCATGGGAGGACATACATAATACAGTTCTTATACGGAGTAAGCACTTGCTTAAAAAGGACTGGCTGATTTTCTATTGATAAATATGAAAAGTAAATAAGCTAAGCAATCTCTTTGTGCAATTTGGGTGGGCAAATGTAGGTTTCTGTGGCTCTAACAAGAACCTCACTTTTCCTGTCTTCAATGTAAAAATAAGGGCAAAAGGATTAATTTAAGCTACACTCAATGTTTTGAAGCTGTATAACTGCCATGCTTCAGAAGGCTCCAAATGACAATCAGCAGACGTTATGAACAGCAGTCAATGCCACTAAATTATTTATTGGAAAGGATTCTCCATCTGCACTTAAGGTGGGGTGTTAAGAACAAAATTGATAATGAAGCTCTATTGGTACCTTACTAACACATGAAGAGTAGAAGCAAGTGATATGCCTCATGATGAAATGTCAAATAGTACTTGTCAGACAAATGTCACCAGCTTAAGGAAAGACATTAAGCTGTCTGCTTGAGGGTAATGGGTGTTGGGAGCTTGTTGGAGCTTGTTATTTTTTATACCTACTGGAGTCTTGTAGAATGTTATGAGCAGAGGTGAAGGAGATATTCTATTAGTTCTTTTGGCTATGACAGCCTTTATTGGCATTACCTTTAAGAGTAGACAGTTAAAAGTGTCATGGATATTTTCTCATCAGAACAGATGTCTAACCCTATTGCTACCATGAGAATTTCCTGTATTACTGAACAATCAAGTGTACTTTTAGGTTATGCATCATGGATGGTGTATACACAAAAGTGAATCCTACCATATGTTTCACATTAAGTAATCCAAAAAAAAAAGGTGCAGGTTACACTTGTAGATGGAAACATAGTTTTATTTAGTGCTTTCGTCAATCCGTGAAAATGACTTCTTCAGGGTATTCTACAAGTGTAACCTGCACCTTTTTTTTGGATTACTTAGTTTCCATTCAACGTGGTTCAATATGTTTCACATTACAAATGGTTGAATATTATGGCAAATAAATAGTAGGGTTTCCCTATCAGAGAAGACACTTGTCTACTGATTAAAGACAGCTAATATAGCAATATGCAAGGGAATTCTTGCATGAATTTGTTTGTTTGTGGGCATGTTTGCATATGAATATATGTGTTTTTGTATATGCAGCTGAACACACATTTCTTACTACTATAGAACAGCAAACAAAGTTCAGCTTTTAAATTTTCTTAACATCAATGCTCATTAAATCTGACATGTTTCAAAGGATGCCTGCACTAAGACAAATATAGTGGAAAAGTGTGTGTGTGTGTGTGTGTGTGTGTGTGTGTATATATACTCTTCCAAAGGTATACATTTCTGAAAAACTGTATGTCAAAGAATATCCTCCATGGAACATTCTGTAACTGTAGAGTTGGAAAAAAACTAGTGCTGGAAAACATGCATACATGCGAGGACATCAGATCAGGAGACATATCTATGAGTGAGTGTCTTTCTTAGAAATTCCAGCAAAACATACGAGCCATCTCAAATGTTACATCACAAGTGCTGTTCATAAATGATCTTGTATCTCCTGTATAGTTTGCTAAGCCTGAGTGGTCAAGGTGCCTTTATAAGATGGTGTGATTGCTTGGAGACAGGCGTTATGACATTTGCTGACTATTAGGTAACTTGACTCTCAGATGAACAGGATAACCTAACTCTTCTTTTTTTTAAGTAGCAAACAGATAACCATATTTGTGACTAAACTGAAATTTGGTGGTGAGGTTGATTGTTAGCATACATGGCCTGTACTCTGTCTGCCATGCCAAACAGTAAATTAATAAAAAAAATAATCGAGATTAAAAGTATCTGGTCACTATCATGTCCAGATCCTCTGTACTTCTACAGTGGGTTCAAATAACTACAAGTAACTGTTCCGAAGGCAGACACTCAAAGGTTAGTAACACATCTAAGTGTTGCAGTATAAATGCAGTTTGATATATTTATCTGACAGTTTACATTAGTTAATCTTTTTTTCTTTAAGTGTTCACCAGGTAAAGATCTTGATGCCTTATACATTCTGCCACTGATGTGCTGTACAGTCAAAAAAATAGTTTTTGTTGTTTTGTATCTCCTTTGCCTTGTTCATCAGTATGTAAAACTAAACAGAATGTCACTTGTGGTACCTATTTATACAGCTTGTATGTTCAAACAATTCAATTCCACATGACTTGAAAACTCAACTTGTTTGTTAATCCTTTTCCCTGGTAGCGGAATCTGGTTTCCAAGGATAGGAGAATAGGTCACTTTAAAAACAATGAGATTCTTTCAAATTCTCCTTTAGCCTATAATGAAACATTAGTAAAATAACTGTGAACTTATTTTGTGATCTATGTTTTTCTCTCTGCATGAATATTCTTTTCAATTTCCTTTTTTGATATGCAATTATCAAGTTGAATTTTAATTGTTATAAATAAGTTTGAAATGCAAATAAAGATATTAGAAAAAAATAACTACAGACAATTCTATGTGATGAAGATGTGATGTATATGAGGTGTGCCTCTATAATAAAGTTACTGTATAGGAACCATCATTACTGTCTTAAAGAAATGTTTGGAACTGTGTTAAGGCTTGAAAATCCTATTAATTCTGGAAGCAAATTTCAATCAGAATTTATGGTTTGATATACAAAAAGAATTTATGTATTATACATCTGAAAACAATATTTTTGCTATTTGTAGGAGGATATATTCTATTCCTACCTTTGCTAGCCAACTCGCAAAACTTTCATCAGTGTAAAATCGAAAGTCCGCATACTTTCCCTGCCTTTTACCTAGGATCAGACTGGACTGCACAAGGCTGGTCTCCACAGTTATGGCACCTCAACTGCGTCAGACTTTATCTGCTAATCTAAAACATAGTTTCCCCTTTCATAAGTTCAGAACTTACTTCAAAAATACTTGTTCAAAGAAGCAAGCAAGTGGTAAATGTTTTCACCAAATGGATATCACCTGAGATATTCAACCATCTATATCTCTATGCATTGTTACTTATACAAGCTATTGTCTACAAATCTCATGCCCATACCTGCTCGCTTCCCTCTCTTCATTTTTATATCCATTCTTTTTGATTGCAAACATTCTAAATAAGTATTACACATACCATTTTCAGCTGATTGTATTTAATTTAGGTTTTGTTTTATGGACCGTTGCTATGCAGAGAAAACTACTTTGTTGGTCAACACAACATTTTTTCAATGTGATATAAAATATGTTCACAATACTCTGTAATTGTCAAGTTTAACTTCATTATGTTGCTCTTGCCAGGGCTGTGCCTGAGACTGGACTATGGGAATCACTGCTATATACTTTAAAAATTAACATAAGCCTTAATTTTTCTTTAGTTCTGTAATGCAACTACAAAAGTGATAATCTGAGCAAATGTCAATTAGCAGTACTACCCAACAAGCTACATCCCGTATGGACTAAAACCACAAGAATATGTTTAATTCCTTTTTGGTTGCCAGTTCCTAGACAAATAACATATTATTTTTACAGGGCAATTGGTGTGTTCTAGTGTCATCCATAAGACTATGTTTTTTTTTTACTTTGAAAACTGAGCACCATAAAAAAGATCTTGAAAACACCTGCTTCACAGAAGCCTTGAACACCATCAGGACCTGTTAAAACAAGCAACAGTGAAATGTATAAGTTAAATATCGGAGTTACAGACTAAAATACAAAGTGCTGAGCATGCTGTCCTTGGATGGTACTGCTGCTGTAATCTCCAAACCATTTTTTTAAATTTTCTCTACCACTTTTAACACAACTTAACAAGCAAATGCATACATACATGTATAAATACATAAATAAATAAATGCCATTCAGAATACAGCCATGCTGTTCCTTCTAGAATAATGCATAGATATAGTACTATGTAATACTTATTTTTTGTGTTATACACTGTAATGTCATGTCAGATATTTTTGCTGTTATCAGACATTGCAATCTCTGACAACATGTAACATTTAGAAATCCCTGGTAACATGTAATATTCAAAAAAAAACTTCTTTAATAGAAGCATATTCATGTAGAACATGATATTTCAGTGTACCTATTACCCACAGGTGGAATGTTCAATAATATTACTTTATAAAAAAATATATTTTATTTCCAGAGGCCATACAATACACACACAAAATGTACAACCATATTGTGGCAAAAAAGTGCCCGCTGTTGTATTAATTTCTCATGCTGACAGGGCTTGATGTCTTATGATAAAGATCTCCTTTTTATTATAAGCTGGAATGTTGGATGAGATGCTAATTCAGAGTACACCAATGCTGAGCTCTGTGGTCAAAACTACATTTGCAGAATGTACTATTGATTTAGAATAATACTTATTAAAAGCTAATTTCTGGCACTGAGAGGTGAGAAACGTGGTGTGATTCTTAGAGATTTTGCAGCCTTTTGTTATTGCTCGAAAAGTAATATATTTTCTGATTACAGGAATTGTATTAGGGCAAGTTATGTCAGACTATATTACAATAAACATCCTTCAAACTATAAAAAAGTCCACTGCTTTCACCTATGTATCAGAAATGTCCATTGTACTACCATATACAAAACAGCATGTATTCCCTACCCCATAGCAAACAGAAATGGACACACACACACACACACACACACACACACACACACACACACACACACACACACACACACACACACACACACACTTGGTCTTCCAAGATATTTCTACTGTTGATTTGCAATCAAGCAAGCAATAATGCCCAACAGGGTGTATTTTAATATGTAATTAATACCCACCCAGGGGTGTTGTGAGGCCCGAAGCTGCAGGCTGAGGGCCTTTCCACCCCTGGAAGGGCATTAATTACACATTAACACACAACCTGAAGGGCATTATTGTGCTTAGAGAATAGGCTATCTGTAAAATCGTTGTGCTTTACTTACTTATTTATATTTGTTTATTACTATATTATTTTTATATATATATTTTGGATGTAAAATAGTTTCTCCACCTAATGTTTCAAAGCTGCTGTAGTATATGTAAATGATGTTAGAGGAAGCATTTTACATTCAAAATATATCATTTAAAATATCTAGATATTTGCTTTATTTTTTAGTCCCTTATTGCTAAAAAGGTTTATTAACAGTCATTGAGTATTGAAGTCCCTAAATAATGACTTACATCTGACTTTCAGGCTTTATTTCCTTCAGAAAATTCATGTTAACAAAATTTTGTTATTTAACTTACTTTTTATAACATTTAAAATCTGTTCCTATTTTGCAACCTTTGTTCCCCCTTTATTTCGGGCTTTATCCACATTTCTTGAGCTAAACGGTAGAGAGATAAGCAAACCTCTTATCTGCTGCTGCCAGTGTTCTGTCTATCTCACTGTCTCTCCCTATATCACACAGACACCACCCCTCCTCACACACACACACACACACACACACACACACACACACACACACACACACACACACACCTGTACTTCAGAAAATGCATGCTAACACAAGACCTATTATTGCAGCAGCTTTGTAATTTTTTAAACAGGAATATATTCCTGTTTTGAGCCTTTGTTCACCTTTTATTTTACATTTTATTCAGTTAAGTTATCTAAGAGGTAAGAAGTACAGAAACCTCTTGACTGTTGCTGCTGCCAGGTTGGATCGCTTTCACTCTTCACTCTCTCTCCCTCTCTCTCTCTCTCTCTCTCACACACACCTCACTTTCATGCATGCATTCATACACACAGACAGAAACATAAACACACACATGTCTGCACACACACACACACACACACACACACACACACACACACACACACACACACACACACACACACACACACACACACACACACACTTTTTCGGTTATATTTTTATTTTACACTTCCTAAACAGCAAAAGCACTGCTTAGCGAATGCAAAATAATGGCTCGATCATTCTTGCTTTCACTCACATGCATGCATACACACACACACACAGACATAAACACACACACACACTTTTGTTTTTCAGTTTTCTTTCCTTTTTTTAGCATATTTTATACTCACTAAACAGCAGAAATACTGCTTAGCAATGGTAAAATATTAGCGGCTATTAGGTTTTTGCAGTCCGAGTTCCACAGCAGCTCGATATGCTGTCATGAACTGGTGGACTCGTTTTTCAGTGGGCATTACTTGTACATTAATACCCTGCTGGAGAACGTTTGTTCTCCAATCACTGTGCTGATGTACAGTTTGCCCATTCTCTAAATATATTTATATTGATTGGCTATCTTTCTCTATTTAGCCAGATCCCAAATAAAGCAATACTGAATATTTAACATTGTAAATAAGAAACATTTGTTGACTTTTTAAGCCTGCCATGATTTCAGCGCACAGAACACAGAAATCTTGTACACCTTTAATCCTTAATGGTAGTTTGCATATCGGAAGAGATGTGTGAGTGCAGGTATGTGTAATCTGTGTGTGTGTGTGTGTGTGTGTGTGTGTGTGTGTGTGTGTGTGTGTGTGTGTGTGTGTGTGTGTGTGTGTGTGTGTGTGTGTGTGTGTGTGTATAGCTATAGATATGTATGTATGTATGTATATATATATATCTATATATATAAAATACACACACATGTATTAACCATTCTAACGTAAATCAAATAAAATAACTTGGCAATGACTTTCTATTTATAAACAACAAACTCAAAGACTAAAGTCTCCAGGAATAGAACATGTATTAAGTACATTCAAATCATGATAGAGACTTCATCAGAATCTGATTGTATTTGATTTTTAAGTCTTTAACACATCCTTCAGTTAGCTAAAAGCTCAATTGGGTTAACATTATAACATATATGAACACACAAAAACACTTGTACTGAGCAGTGTATTGGCTTTGTAAGCTCATCATTACTGAAGCCATCACACAGTTTTCAAGGTCAAACTATGTAAGGGTACCATGTTTTGATGTTTGTATGTATACCACTACATATTTTCTTAATAAATTAATTATTTTATTGGAACTGCAGAAAGATTGCATTTGAGTAAAAAAAGCAAAATTCACAATATCCAGGCACCTGTTTTACTAGACTAGCTGTCCATATGAGAGTTTTGGCCATAGCAAAATAAGTAAAGCCAACTTGTCATCTGTACCTGCATCGGAAGTCATCAGCTCATCCTGCATTATCCCAAGCCACTCTCAGGTAAAGTAATGGCAGCAGCTCATCCTGCATGATCCCAGGCCACTCCCAGGTAAAGTAATGGCAGCAGCTCATCCTGCATGATCCCAGGCCACTCCCAAGTAAAGTAATGGCAGCAGCTCATCCTGCATGATCCCAGGCCACTCCCAGGTAAAGTAATGGCAGCAGCTCATCCTGCATGATCCCAAGCCACTCCCAGGTAAAGTAATGGCAGCAGCTCATCCTGCATGATCCCAAGCCACTCCTAGGTAAAGTAATGGCAGCAGCTCATCCTGCATGATCCCAAGCCACTCCCAGGTAAAGTAATGGCAGCAGCTCATCCTGCATGATCCCAAGCCACTCCTAGGTTAAGTAATGACAGCAGCTCATCCTGCATGATCCCAAGCCACTCCCAGGTAAAGTAATGGCAGCAGCTCATCCTGCATGATCCCAGGCCACTCCTAGGTTAAGTAATGGCAGCAGCTCATCCTGCATGATCCCAGGCCACTCCCAGGTAAAGTAATGGCAGCAGCTCATCCTGCATGATCCCAAGCCACTCCTAGGTTAAGTAATGGCAGCAGCTCATCCTGCATGATCCCAGGCCACTCCTAGGTTAAGTAATGGTAGCAGCTCATCCTGCATGATCCCAAGCCACTCCCAGGTAAAGTAATGGCAGCAGCTCATCCTGCATGATCCCAAGCCACTCCCAGGTAAAGTAATGGCAGCAGCTCATCCTGCATGATCCCAAGCCACTCCCAGGTAAAGTAATGGCAGCAGCTCATCCTGCATGATCCCAAGCCACTCCTAGGTTAAGTAATGGCAGCAGCTCATCCTGCATGATCCCAAGCCACTCCTAGGTTAAGTAATGGCAGCAGCTCATCCTGCATGATCCCAAGCCACTCCCAGGTAAAGTAATGACAGCAGCTCATCCTGCATGATCCCAAGCTATTCCCAGGTAAAGTAACACATATGATTGGTACAGAATGCCCTCTCTGCACAAAGGCCTGCTAGTAGAGCCCTGGTATACTTCCTGACAGATTTTTGGGAATAATCTCTATAGCAACCCAAAACAACACTGCTGGCTGATCTTAAAATGGAAGATTAGGAGCTGCACTCTAATATCTTCTTGAAGTGCTGAACTCATCACTCTGTTATTGATAGAGCCTTTTGGGGAACCTCAGCTCGTCTGCTTACTTTTATGATCTCATTGTTTATGTCTTTTTCTAAAACTAATGACCATAGGTAAGGATGCCTTAGGTCTTAAAAGGGGCTATCGAAGCTCAGCATCCATCTTCATACATGAAATACTCTGCCTCAGAAGTGCCAGTTGAACTCAGCTCATAAAGTATGTTTTGATGTCTTTGTTAATTAAGCAAAATCTAAAATGCATTTTTAATTAAAATTCAATTTCTTTTTAGGATGTTTTGTGCTAAATACACATACACCTGCAATGACTTTTGTCTGGTTGCTGTTAGTCAGGTTTTTTGAGAAAAAATATTATTAGTGTTTTGTATACTGTTTTGTACTCTGGTGTTTCATCGCTTAATGGATAGCCTGATTGCTTTTGATGCTAAGAAGACGTAAAGGCTTTCAGTTCCTTCTGTTCTTTCCCCACGCCAGATACCTGAAGTCATATTCCAGTAGACAATAAATTTAACTTAACTTGTTAATATAGCTCATATCTGTATCTATAGCTATCTACAGTGGATATAAAAAGTTTACACACCCCTGTTAAAATGACAGGTTTCTGTGATATAAAAAATGAGACCACAATAAATTATTTCAAAATTTTTCCCACCTTTAATGTGATGTATAACCTGTGCAATTCAACTGAAAAACAAACAAATCTGCTAGGGGAAAAATATAAAAAATAAAAAGTGTACAATACACTGGTTGCATAAGTCTGCACAACCTTAAACTAATACTTAGTTGTGTGTGCACAGCCTTAAACTAATACTTTGTTAATTACAACATTCAGTCTTCTTGGGTACAACATTGGTATCAATTAAAGAGACTCTGATTAACCCCAAATAAAGTTGATCTATCCTAATAGGATTTTCCTAACATTTACTCAGTTGCCTGCTACAGCAAAAGCCATGGTTTCCAGAGAGCTTACAAAGCATCAAAGGGATCTAATTGTTAAAAGGTATGTCAGGAGAAGGGTACAAAAATTTCCACACCATTGGATATACCATGGAAAACAGTAAAGGGAGTCATCAAACAAGTGGAGAAAATATGGGACAGCAGTGACATTGCAAAGAACTGGACATTCCTCCAAAATTGATAAAAGACAAGATGAAAACTGGTCAGGGAAGCTGTCAAGGGACCTATAGCAACACTGAAGGAGCTGCAGGAATTTCTGGCAAGTACTGGTTGTGTACTACATATGACAGCAATCTCCCATATTCTCTATGTCCGGACTATGGGGTACGGTTGCAAGATGGGTGCCTTTTCTTGCACAGAAAAACATCCAGGTCCAGCTACAATTTGCAAAACAATACATCAAGACTCCCAAAAGCATGCGGGAAAATGTGTTATGGTCTGATGAGGCACAAGTTGAACTTTTTGGCCACAATTCCAAAAGATACATTTGGCACAAAAACAACACTTCGCATCACCAAAAGAACACCATCCCCACAGTGAAGCATGGTGGTGGCAGTATCATGCTTTGGGGTTGCTTTTCTTCAGCTGGAATTGGAGCTTTAGTCAAGGTGGAGGGAATCATGAACAGTTCCAAATACCAGTTTCTTTTAGCCCAAAACCTTCAGGCATCTGCTAGAAAGCTGAAGACGAAGAAGAATTTCACCTTTCAACACGACAATGATCCCAAGCATACATCCAAATCAACAAAATAATGGTGTCACCAGAAGAAAATTAAAGTTTTGGAATGGCCCAGCCAGAGCCCAGACCTAAATCCAATAGAAAATCTGTGGGGTAACCTGAAGAGGGCTGTGCACATGAGATGCCCTCGCAATCTGACAGATTTGGAGCACTTTTGCAAGAAAGAGTGGCCAAATATTGCCAAGTCAAGACGTGCCATGCTGATAGACTCCTACCCAAGAAGACTGAATGCTGTAATTAAATCAAAAGGTGCTTCACTTATTTAATCATTTTTCACAGTTCACTCAAACCTCTTTTCCCTTCCCCCAAGTTTTTTCCAGCCCTACAGTTGGTATATATAACTTTACAGGCTTACGTCTGCAAGTTACATATTACACATATTTTGATCTTGTACATCATATAACATCAAACAGGCACTTTTCTGTTTGTGGAAATGAAGATCATATTATGATCTCTTTCATAACAGAAGTTGAAAAGTCTTGTTGGCAGTGCATAAACATGATATTATAAAACTGAAAAGTATAGAGTGCATTCATGAATGTGCCCCAGGCAATAGCATTATTCTGGTGTCAGAAAACTGTTAAGATCCATAGAATAGAATAGAATAGAATAGAAACTATTGGAAAAGCATTGGCATAACATGCATGCGTCATGTGCAATTGCTAACACTGATCTTGTAAGAACCTATCTTCCACTACCCTGCTGATCTTTAAGTAAACTAGATGCATTAATGCACTGAGCATAATCGTTTTGGAAAGAAACAAAATATTCTGCCAAATTTTATGTAGATAATGCAATCAATGACATGTAAGCAAACACTAAAGAAAAATGTAATATAGTAAAGTGTCAAATATGGAGTAATACCTATTAAAACTTAACATATTCATTCTGTGCAGGAAGAATATAATCTATATTAAATAATTCAGACATGCCATACAGTTGAGTTATCTTTAGCCATCAAGAGAGTAGCAAAAGTTCAGCAAGGCAGTATGAATAAATTACATTTCAGAGCTGGCACAGGTTCTGTTCCTTGTCAGTGCTGCTGTGCCTAATCTATAGTCATATTGTCTGTACACTATGTAAACAGTGATTGTAATGCACAGGAGCAAAGGTGCCTTTGGAAAAAGTTAATTATAATAAACTAAACATAGATTAATTCATCACTGAAAATGTTCCCATTTCATCTAAAAGAACAGACCCACAAATATGCTAACTCAAAAGTAACAGTACAGGGTATGTTAAATGTGCTCTCATAGTCTTTACAACAGAGTATAAACTGTTGACTCTGCCTTGTCTTGTAAAGCAACATCTACACTTTAATCTGTGATTTTTTCTTTGTTTGAAATCATAGTAGTATGATGAATTTTCAAATGCAGATGTGCCCACTGAAAAATAAGTCTTTTGCTTCATAGCACCATAGACAGTTAAAACACTAGTTGCCACTTTATGCGCTAGCTAAGCAGTGATTTGCTGTATAGTGAGTGTAAAATTAAAAGAAAAAGTAAATAAAATAAAAGTGTGTGTGTATGTCTGCATTTGTGTGTGCTTGTGTGAGTGTGAAAGTAAAGCAAAAGTAAATGAGACAGGTAGAGAAAGAAAAGGCATAGGAATAACGGAAAAACACGATCAGTTAAGAATAACTGCATGCACATCTATGTGTATGTGTGTTAAAGAGAGAACAAGATGGACTAAATGAGAGAGAGAGAGAGAGAGAAAGCAATGTTTTCGGACTGCAGTAGGCAGTGTATCAGCAACATTTCCTTAATACTCTTGATAATAAAATGCTTGCTGATTCCAAACCTGTTTGCTTAATGGCACTGTTTCAAGATTGTACCCTCTATAGGACCTGTTTAGCAGTACTACTTTTGGTTTAGTCCCAGAATCGACGACAAAGATGTTTCAGGGTGAACACAGCAATATGTAATAATAATAATAGTAATAATAATGGAATGAAATAAACATAGCTATGGTGCTTTTAAAAATGACTACACTTCACTCTACTGGCAGGTTCAAATTCATAGGGATCATTGCTATGGCAAAAAAAAATATGAATGAAGCTACCACTGTTGTGGGGATAGGAGGACCATAACTCTCAAGCATCCAGATTTTCACAGAATGCCCAGATTTTTGCCTTTTGTTTATCAGATTGTTCCTGATAACATTTGTATTTTTTCTGGCAAATTATACAGGATTGAAGTGGACTAAATGGTGACTTACATTTGAGTTTTACACTTCTTATCCTTTAGAAAATGCATGCCAACACAAATCATGCTATTCTAGCAGCTTTCTAAGTTTAGAAGAGCAACATCTAAAATCTGCCCCTAATTTTAGACCTTTGCCCCCTCCCCATTATTTCGTAATTGTCTAGATTTCTTGAGCTGTGTAATTAAGAGGTATGGGGGAAGAAAGGATAAAAAGATAGCAACAGATTTGAAGCATTGCTGATATAAAATCAGAGAGTTGCTAGAATAAAGTGACTTGTTTTACTAAGCATTTTCTGAAGGAAATACTGTCCAAAACTCAAATGAATGTCATTATTTATTGACATCACTTGCCCGTGATTGCCAATAAACCACAAATATGATGAGTAAGGGACCAAAAATGAGATAAATATCTGGCCATTTTTTGAAAATTTTATATTTTGGATGTAAAATACTTCCTCCAGTGTCATTTACATATACAGCAAGTTAGAAACATTTGCCGGAGAACAATTTACATCAAAAGTCCAAAAACTAAAAATAAATATATATTAATAAAAATAAATAAGTAAAACTCAAGAATTTTACTGATGGCCTTCTCTCTAAGTGAATAATTTCCTCCAGGGTATGTGTGTCTGTGTTACTGTGTAAATAACACAATTCCAGGTGTGTAGATGGCCTCCACCTGTGTCATCAGGCCTCAGAACACCAATGAGCGGGTGTTATTTATACAGTAGCACACATTCTGCTGGGTATTATTGCTTGTTTAACTGGAACTTACCTACATGAGCTACATACAGCCTTTGCAGTGGTGTATTTAGTACAGAGAGAAGCAGGAAACCTACAACCAAGTATGAATGGCACAGAAATCATTGCAGAACCCCATTCATTAACATCACCTGAATAACTTAAATCTTGTTAACCATGGAATAATACAATATCATTTTAATCAATTTTTTCACAAAACATGAATGAAAATTCATATTTTGGAGGATTCATCTTCATTTAATATTAACAAAGCAACATTTATATTGCAGACCTGCCATTGTTCTATGTATTCATTTTTTCTGACATGGTGCAAATAATTGTAAGAGAAGACCAAGTTCATTTATGGGCCTATCTTTGCCTACTGCCTTAGTAAATGTAATAATGTTCCCTTATCCATGATACAGCTAGACATTATGATTGTCTTATGTTCCTGATCCAGATCTATTAAATGTTAACTGAAAAGTTAAATGTTGAAGAGACTAACCTCCATGTTTACTAAAGACCAGGCAGGGGTATCTCCAGATCTGACTGACAAACACTGTCAGGCCAAGAAGGTAGCAGTTAAAACCCTAAGTAGAGCAGGAGATCAGTGAGACCATGGAGAGCAGAAGGGAAGGACATCATGGGGTGATTCTCAGTAGAGACTGAAAAGTTGATGTTTTCATTTGAGGACATTCTAAGTAGGTAGAAGAATACTGAGAAACTCTTACATATGAAGATGGCTTTATTTAAGGGTGCAGTGCCAGGAGCAATTTGTTTCACTGGGTCTGTGTCTGCACAAAGGTCACTGCAGCAACTAAATAATTCTAATATGGCAAGGCTATGGTAGTGGATGATCTCCTGCTGCCATTGCTGAATGTTCTGGAGCTCATAGAATGGCATTCTTAAGAAATCCATTTAATACACTATTGAAGATGGAGACAGTAATGCTCGTCTGGGAAACTGAAGTGGCCATCCCTATTTTCAGAAAGTGGACTGGATAATATGTTCCACTTATATAAGCATCACATTCCTCAAATGTCCTGGAAAAAACCTATGCCAGGGTGCCAGAAAGACGTTTATATCCTGTTGGGTGAGCCTATGATTCAGGAGGTGTAATGTGGATTGCATTGTAACTATGCAGCAGTGAAACTCCACTTTTTCTTTGCAAAACTATTGAATATTTTGTGGATGTTCAAGAGTTTAGTGTAAATATGTTTTATGGATTTGCAAAAGGAGTATAAAAATGCGAAGTGGAATGCTTTGTAGGAGGCGCTACAATACGTACGTGCTCCAAACTTCACTGTTTCTCGCAATTTGCTGTATATATTTGTAGAGCTAAAGTTAAGTCCTGCATCCTCAGGAGTAACAGGAAGGTATTCAAAGTGGGAGTAGGACTTCCTCAGACACATGTCTTGCCTTCCCTCATGATTTTCCAGAACAGGATAACATATGAAATGTATACAGTTTGGGTACTTTAGGACTGTATCATTGTTGTTTGCAGATGATGTCCTGTTGTCTTTAAGATTCCACAATCTCCACCATGCAGTGGAGTGATTTGCTACTGATTGAGAAGTGGAAAATCAGCACCTTCAGAAGAGTTCATTTTTACTTCTGGAAATGGTTGCATCAAGAGACTGTATGTTAGAGGGGATCGGGTTTTCCAAGATCTGTTTAAATATCATGGAGTGTTATTCATAGGTTGAGGGTGGACAGTACTGTGAAACTAAGAAATAAGAGCAGTGGCAACAGATACTTCAGATGCTGTACCAGACTGTGATGGCAAAGCAAGAGCTGAGACATATGACAACTCTAGCCATTTTCCAGTTAGTGAATGATCCCATCTTCACATCCAGCTATGAAGAATGGATAGGGACCAAAACAAAGATGAAATTATAGATGCTAATGCCAGTAATTAGGTACCTTAAGAGCTTTTTTGGGTTCCTCCCTACCAGAGTAAGCAGTGTGGAAGTGCTAGGAAATCTTGAGAAAGAGCCACTGCTCCTACTAATGGAAAAGAATCAGATGAGCTGATTTGGATATGTAGTGAGAATGTTCTCTACATTTATTTATTTATTTATATTTGTTGACCGGGAGTGTCCGACTGGACGTAGGTCCATTTTCAGCGGAGGCCTGGGGAGAAAAGCCCCACAGTTAAAATAAGCAGACAGTAGTTACACTGGATTACGTAGCGATTAACAATTTACATAGCAATTACTTACAACATATTTACAGATGAAGAACATAGTACATCAGTAGACAACTACAATCTTTATCTGTGAAGTACATAACAGACATTAACAAATGTTACAATAAGAAGTTCCTGTTGTATAATAAGTACTAGGCTTATGAGCATCTGAGCTTGCTATAATCAAGGTAGTTAGTGGAGTGGAAAGAAAGATAGTGGTTGGGTGGGGTGGGTGATATTAGAGTGGGAGTTGCAAGGGCATAGCCAACATGTTTTTAGGTGCGCTTTTAGTAAAGTTTTGAAGTGGGTGCATGATGGTACGGAGGTAATTGTGGGTAGGAGGGAGTTCCATAATTTGGCTATGGTGCAAGAGAATAGTGCTTCACCAGCAGAGTTATTGGCTTTAGTGATCTGCAAGTGATTTTTGTTGCTGGATCTTAGTGGTCTCGTGGTGCAATAGGGTTGGAGTAGATTCTGGAGGGATGGGACATTTAGTGGATGGTTTCCTAGTTTGTGGGCGAGTGAGAGTTGATACCATTGAAGGAGGTGAGGGAGTTCAAACAGCCCAGTTCAGCAAGTGAGAGACAGTGGTGACTATGGTAGGATGCCCCTGTGGCGAATTTGGCAATTTTGTTGTAGCAGGTCTCTAGCTTGTTTAGATTGCATTGCCTTAGGTTGGTAAATATTGGAGAGGCATAAAGTAGGGTGGAGATAGGGTGGGAATTTGCTATTGAAATCTTTGCTGCTTTGGTGAGACGTTGCTTATTTCTGTATAATGCTCCTAGTTTTTTGTGGACTTTTTTATGGTCATGGATATGTGAATGCCAAATTTTAGTTTATAGTCTAGTCCCACTCCTAGCAATTTGGTGTGTTCAATTGATTATATAGTGGTGTTGTCTTTTGCTGTGATGTTAAAGTGAGAGTTGTTTTGAGTATGTTTGGTGGGTTGGAAGATGAGTAGTTTAGTTTTGTTTGGGTTGAGTATTAATTGGGCATCAGATAACCAAGTTTCAACAGAGGAAAAGGCTTCCTGTGTGACTTTTTGCAGTTTGGGTAAGGAGTGGGCTGAGCAGATGATGGTTGAGTCATCTGCGTATTGTATGAGTGTGCCATGTTTGGTGGCAGAGGCTAGATTATTGGTAAAAACAGAGAAGAGTAGGGGTCCAAGGATGGATCCTTGGGGAACCCCTATGGAGACAGGTAGTTGGGGAGATATGTCATTCTGCCATACAACGGATTGTTGGTGGTCAGACAGGTAACTCTGAAATCAGTTGGTGACTGATTGTGAGAAGGATAGGTTATTGAGGACAGAGATAAGTTGTTTGTGTGGGACCATGTCAAATGCTTTAGATAGGTCTAGGAAAGTAGCAGAGGAGAGACAGCCATTGTTTTTATGCTGAAGGATAGTGTTAGTAAAGGAGAGTAAGGCAGTGGTGGTGCTATGGTTTGATCAGAAACCATGTTGAGTATTGAAAAGGAGGTTGTTAGTAAGGAGGTAGTCTGAGACCTGAGAGTGTATGCATCTCTCTAGTATTTTGGAGAGTGGAGAGACAATAGCTATGGGGCGGTCTGTGGAGGGTCCACCTTTGTGGAGGGGAATTATATGTGATACTTTCCACAGTGTGGGAACGTAACTTTCTGACAGAGATCGGTTAATCAAGATGGATACTGGGTAGGCCAGAGCATCAGCTGTGATTTGTAGGTATTCACTTGGTCGGTGGTCTGCTGCTAATTTAGTGGGCTTAAGTTTAGTTAAGAGTTTTTTTATTTTGGAGGTAGGTACAGGAGAAAAATAGAAGGCAGTGGGGAGATTACTAGTTGAAGGTGTGGGTTGGAGGGGAGGGGGGTTGTGTTGTTTAGCTAGTGATGGTATGGTTTGTGTGAAGTGTGTGTTGAATGAGGTAGCAATATCTTCTGAGGAGTGAGGGATGTTAGGAGGAGGGGTACTGACTTTACCTGGGTGGAGGATGGAGTTTATGGAGGACCAGAATTGTTTGGGGCTGTGTTGGGAGGAGTCTAGGGCAGACTGGTAGTATTGGAATTTGTCCTGTTTTATTAGCTTTTTGACTCTATTGCATAGTTCTAGGAATTTATGTCTAGTTGAGGGGGGTTTGGTTTTATCCCTGTTTTTCATTTCTGACTTAGTGGTTTTCTGTAGCCATGGGGAGGGTTGTGCTTTGATTTTGGAAAGTCTTATGGGGGCATGGTAATTAAGGATGCTCAGGAAGGTAGTATTAAAAAATTCAACTGCATCATCAAGACTGAGGTGCTTTAGAGGATGCCAGTTACATTCTTTGAGGGATGAGATGAATGTGAGTGGGTTAAATTTAGTTTTTTATGTATTTCACGGTAGATGACAGGTTTAACTTGGTATAGGTATTTTTTGAGTAGGAATGTTGGGGAGTGATCACTGAGGCTATCTGATAAGCAGCCTGTTTATATATGACTGGGGGCTCTTACTGACTAGTATCCAATCCAGGGTAGTGTGCTTGCTGGAGTTTTTATTTATCCTGGTTGGTGACTGGACTAGTTGGGTGAAGCCATGAAGGTTTACATGATGGGTTGGATGGTTGCCAGAACAGGATTGCCAGTCAATATTGAAATCACCTAAAATGATAGTTTCTTGGGGGAGATGGTGGGTAGACCAGCTGAGGAGGTTTTCTAGTGGAGGGATGTTTTGGCCAGGTGGGAAGTAGCATCCAATTATGTTGATGGTTTTGTTTTGGTTTATTTTGAGGTTGGTATATATTATTTCTTCATTGCCTATTTGTGGAGCTGATGATTTTAAGATCTGGATGTTTAGATGCTGTTTAAATATTATAGCTACACCGCCTCCTTTCTTATTTAGCCAGCCTACTCTTAGTATGCCATAGCCTGTAGAGAGTATTTGCTCACTGGTAATGTGAGGTTTTAGCCAGGTTTCTGTCAGGATGACTATATCTGGGGACTACAAGTCTATGGTGGCATGGAGTTCATGGACTTTGTTGGATATACTTCTAATATTTAGGCTTAGTAGAAGGAAGTTACTTGGTTTTCTATTGGCTGTTATATGGGAGACGTTGTGGTTTCTAGTCTGATTTTGAGGAGCTGTGTGAAGTGTTTCAGGGAAGAGAGACTCTGCATATATGGTGGGACTGTGTCTCTCAACTTCTTTCAAAATGGCGATTACACAAGCTGAGCTGGAGATTATTGGTTATAATACAACATTTTGTGATCTGTTAAGTTTGTTACTTCTGTATCCCTCATCAACACAAATTGTAAATTGCCGGATGAACAGAGAGGTCCCATGTTGAAGATCATACCATCGGCAGTGATACATGTCACTTTGATGGCAGCAGTGCGATTAATATCTAAGGCCTAGGTATAGATGGCAATGCTGTGACTGATATCTAAGGCTTAAATATAACTACAACCATCAAACTTAATGAAGAAAATGCCTGACCAAAAGTAGACCACAGACTAAATTCTTTATTGCAGCATAAATTTCACACTTCTGGCAGCTCAGTAATTTTCCTTCTGAGAGAGTTCAGGAGAAAACAAAAAATTGTACTAAGTATTCAAAGATAACTATAAAGCAACAATGAATGGTGGCTACAGAAAGTAAAACTGAACGTTTGGTTATTGCATTAAATAAATATACATATATAAAAGTTCTAATACTAATTGTCTGCACCCACCCCATAACACACACAAAACAGATCAAATCTGCAGTTGAGACCAACATACTTAAACATAGGACAGTTAACACAACATGAAAGCTATAATATATACAATGTCCAAATGCATGCAATACAATGTAACAATTTATAGGCAGCATTGAAATCACTCATTATCCTTTAAGTACAAGCAGCTTTAAACCCCTTCTGCTCAGAGTAAACAAACCACTATTTGAAGCAGCATGCCACTGCTCACATCACAACTACCACAACCAAACCATCATGTGAACAGAACAGGGGTATAAGCTGAACCCTTCTTACCCACACACACAAACACCTCTGCACACAATCCACCTACATAAGTGAAAGGGAGGGTGGGATTTGCACAACAAACCACACCAAAAAACTAAATCACTCTACCAGCTACTACTAGCAACTCTAAAAACTCCTACTGTGCCTACCTCACTTCCCCCAAAACTCCTTACTTGGTCGAACACTTAACCCTTTCTGTCCTATCCTAACCTGAAGCTGCCAAATAACTTCCCTCAGACAATTCACCTCCCCCTTTCTCCTTTCCAATTTTTGCTTAACAACCATTGGGTGTTTCCGAGCAAATATGTCTCCAAGCAAACTAGATTTCACCAAACACATTCCTATTCTTTAATGTCAAACTTAATTTAAAACAGACCAGTCCAGATGTGGATTTAGCCCCTGCTCTGATAATGTTTTAAACTTCAAAATCATTTAACTGCAAAGTTTACAACAGCTGTTTTGACATCTCCCTTTCTATATAAAGTCAGAACTGCAAGGACAGTAGGCGTCAGAGAGCTAAAATTGTCACCTTATATTTTGTGACAATGAGTTGCTACAGAATTGTCCAGTTAGAACTGTATAATACTCCATTTATTTTACAACAATACAAATTACTCATGAAAGGGCAAACTTTACAATTCTGCAACCAAATGTGCTGATTAAAGAACTAATAACATTTAATAGATGGAAAAATAATGAGTGATCACATTCTGCAAACTTAGTCTCTTCTATGGAAACATTTTTTAGACATAATGGATCTTAGTCTGGCCAGCTGAGTGATAAAATACCTGTGCTTCAAAAAACATTGCCTAAGAGTAGAGGATAGCACAATATAAGTGGAAAAAAATTAGAATTTCTTTCTGTTTCCCTGATTCAGATTTTGCTGATGCATTTTGGTTTTATCCCTGAAAAGGTTCCTTGCAGAAGATGAGAAATGCATGTTCATCTTGTCCATACAACTCTGAAGTTCAGCTACCATGTAGATCTTATCGGGTCTATATCAGTTCAACGAAACAGCACATCATTGAATACAACAATCTCGAACTTCTAACCACGAAATCTAAACACATTGAAACCTCAGAACAGCAAATTTTTTCCCTGGGAAAAAATTCGCTGTTCCGAGAAACACACACACAACACAAGCACACCAAAAAAAAAACAGCAATCCACACACATATACTTAAAATCCTACATCTAACCCTACACTAAACTGTACATACAGTACTATCTATCCACTATCCTTAACCCAAAACCTAACACTAAGGTGCGTCACTATTGCACACTCACTTCACCCGCGCCCTAACCCTAACTGACATACCCTGCCCTAACCCTAAAGTCTATCACTATCACACACTCACCTCACCTGTGCCCTAACCCTAACTTACATACCTCGCCCAAACCCAAAAGTCTATCACTATCGCACACTCACCTCACCCACGCCTTAACCCTAACTCACATACCCCGCCCTAACCCTAACATCCACACAATCACACACTTACCTGAACCCAACCCGTAACTTTCCAGCACATTGCTGAAAATACAGAAGCCACAGAAATGGACAACTGAATTCTTTCCCTAGGAAAAATGTTGGTTATTTGCAGCTTCACTATTTTCACTGTTCACTGTTTTCGGTTTGATATTAGACCATTTGAAGTATTAACACTTTGATGATCTAATATAGACCTGATCTTATCTAGTAATCTGCTCTTAAAGTTCAGCACCAGAGTTACAAATTCATCTTCCCTAAATGCATTTATGTATGCCCTGTATAATTCATAAGTACTCAGTTGTATTTATTACTTCTTGGTGTAACTCATTCTAAGCCTTTTAGTTTAAGCACTTGGGCTTCAGACCAGTTGTTTTACATTAAGAAGGTTTGTGGTCTGCACTGTAGTGGCAGGACAGGTAGCTTACATCCTTCTAAGTTGGAAACTGCTGATTGCGGGCTCAGTGTCAGTTATTCTAAAAGTGTATTAATTCTGGTTTAAGCGCTTGGGCTTCAGGCCAGTTATTTTACACTAAAAGGGTTCATGGTCTGCACTCTTGTGGGAGGAGAGGCTGGACTCTGCCCTTCTGAGCTGGGAATTTCTGATTAAAGGCTTATAGTGCCTGCATATTTGAACTGCTTCTTACTGAAATCGGTACACCTTGTTTGCTGTAGTGTAGACTAGATCCAGGCCTGCTGAATCTAGCTTTGTTTGTATAACTAGAGCACTAATCCAGGCATTCTTCAAAGTATTCAATTGTATTTATTACTGCTTGGTAGTAACTTGATTAAGGTGTAGCTATCATTCTAAGTCTTTTGGATTAAGCACTTGGGCTTCAGACCAGTTGTTTTACATTAGGAAGGTTTGTGGCCTGCACTGTGGTGGCAGGACAGGTAGCTTACATCCTTCTAAGTTGGGAACTGCTGATTGAGGGCTCAGTGTCTGTTATTCTAAAAGTGTATTAGTTCTGGTTTAAGCACTTGGGCTTAAGGCCAGTTATTTTACATTAAGAAGGTTCATGGTCTGCACTCTTGTGGGAGGAGAGGCTGGACTTTGCCCTTCTGAGCTGGGAATTTCTGGTTAAAGGCTTATAGTGCCTGCATATTTCAACTGTTTCTTACTGAAATTGGTACACCTTGTTTGCTGTAGCATAGACTAGATCCAGGCCTGCTGAATCTATCTCTGTTTGTATGCTTGTTGTTTGTTTGCTTGTTATTTCCCTGAAACGCTAATACCACCTAAAACGCGGATTTCAGCGCTTCTGTGGATCCCTAGTGATATCTGCATTGCTTACTGTACTCATTTCCTTTTTTCACTTAAAAGAAAGTTACTGTTTGTCATTTTTGCATTTAAGTTACCTGTAATCCATTGCATTTATGTTACCTGGCACTTGCTCACTAAAGGCACTTGCTCACTAAAGCAATTATATAAGTCAGCACTAAAAAATTAAAAGCACTACACTCTCACAAAGTCCTCTTGAGTACCTTGTTCCCCATTGGCCCTTTTTTTCAATTATAAAGGAATTCCCAATACTATTCTAGCATGTCCAAAGGTCAGTTGTCACTCTTCTCTCTGGTCCAGCTGGTGAATCTGGGAATCTTGAGGCAATGTTACAACTGCCTCATGTACACAGACAACCCTCTCCTCCTCCCAACAAATTCCAACACATGTGAGAGATGCATCCATATAGCCAAACTGGAGGCTAAGCTCTCTCAACTCAGTACTGGTGTAACCAGTCAGGAGGAGAAGGAAACCACACTCAGTACAATTCCAGTCTCACATAGACCTACCACGACAGCAAACCAAACACATAAACACACAAAAACATACTCGGAGGCTCTAAATAAAAATCTGCCTAGGCAGCAGAGACCTCCAAAGCAGACACCCAAGCAACTGCTGCCCCAAAACAAAACACGTGCAACACATAGCTCACAAAGCCAGTGTGCCGAACAGTCACAACCCTTAAGGCTAAACAGCACACCTGATACACTTGTAAAAGGTGACTCTATCGTCAGGCACACTGACGTCCTGCTCACCAAGCTGAACAAGGAGAAGGTCACGGTGAGCTGCCTGTCGGGCACTAGGATCCACCACATATCACAAGCACTCAGGTCACTCCAAGGCAAGTACAAATATGACTCAGTCATTGTCCATGCTGGTGTGAATGACCTGAGATGTACCTTCCTGGAGTACATGAAAGGAGACATAGAGGAGCTCTCTGAGCATGTGGCCCAGGCCGGTATGACCCTGACCTTGAGTAGCATCTTACCCTCACCAAGAATGATGCCACAATATGAAGACAAGATGATCAATTTCAACAATTGGCTTAAGTATTGGTGTCATTCAAAGGGGATCCAATGCCTGTCAGCCTGGGATGACATGCTCGACAAGCCACGATGCTTCGCTAGGGACGGCTTGCACCTGTCACCCCTGGGATTTTGGATATTGGCAAATGCTCTTGCTACCCCCATAGTGCCTTTTTTAGGCAAGGCTCAAAAGACAAACCCACCTCCATAGGTATGACAAGGGATAAGAAACTAAGAGTAATGCTACTCAACGCCAGAAGTCTAAACCTCAAGATGCACGCACTCGAAACTCTCCTTAGCATGGAGAACATCGATATCTGTGCAGTAACAGAAACCTGGTTCATGGCTCCCGAGAGCACCCCAGCACTACCAGGTTATACCTCATACCATGCTTTTCGGCCCCAAAACTTGGACCGACCCACAGAAGTAGGGGGAGTATCAATATTCGTCAAAGATACACACACCTCCAGGTTAGTGGCACAGCACGAAGCATCAGAGACTATCCATGTGCAACTAACAGTGGGTAAAACTGCCTTCCAGTTTATAGCCTGCTACAGACCACCCTCCCTAACCCAGGAACCCCACTAGGCCTTCCTGAGAACACTGGAAAATATGAAGGTCTCTCCAAACACCATTATATTGGGCGACTTCAACTACCCAAACATAGACTGGGAGCATTACTCTAGCTCCAACACCCTAGCCCAAAGGTTCCAAGAATTTATAAACTCAAATGCTATGGAACAACTTGTTCCCACTCCCACAAGAGGGGAAAACATACTGGACCTGATCATCACCAACATGGGGACTCTATGCTCCAGACCAGAAGTGTATCCCTCACTGGTAAGATCAGACCATAAACTAATCTCACTGGATATTCACATCCCGACACCACCCCCTGCCCAGAAAACCACAGTGAAAAACTTCTCTAAAGCAAATTTTACTCTCCTCAAAACCGAGGTGGAATCCTTCAAAGCCCCTGGGCCTGTGGAAAATACGGCCCAGACCGCAGAATCCTTTATAAATGCATTCTATGAACACCTTCAGGAATGCATGGATCATGCCATCCCAAATAAAACCAAGACCCAATCCTCCAAAGGCAGACGTCCTGTCTGGTGGACCCCAGCCATAAACAAACTATACAATAGAAGGAGGAAGCTACTAAATGATAGAGCAAAATTCCAAAAAGGGAAGGCATCTCTGATCAGTATTAGCAAAAAACTACGGGCACTCATAAAATCGTCTAAGGCCAGCTTCGAGAGAAAAATTGCACAGGACACTAAGGATAATCACAAGGCTTTCTTTAGTTATGTTAGGGGCCTGGGTGGTAATTTCCAGATATGCTCAGAATTAGTCCAAAATGACAAAAAAATACACCAAACCCACAGACATTGCCAACATCCTGGCTGACAGGTTCAGTGCAAACTTCTCCCCCCTCTCCCCACCAGAAGGGCAAATATCTATCCCAGCAGAGTGCTGCCCCCCTGACATCTCAGATGCTCAGGTAAGAGCCGCCCTCTCCAAAGCAAAAAGCACAGCATCAATGGGACCAGACGGTGTCCCGGGCTGCGTCCTACATGAACTCCAAGAAGAGCTAAACCCAAACATAAAACTACTGTTCAATCTCAGCCTTACTACAGGATATGTACCCAAAGAGTGGCGAACAGCAACTGTGGTCCCGCTCCACAAAGGTGGTGCCTCAACGGATCCTGGAAACTATCGCCCCATAAGCCTGACTAGCTTGGTCTGCAAAGCTATGGAAAGGATCATCATGGACCTCATAAATAAATATATTGGGGATCTACAGACACTGGATCCTACCCAGTTCAGCTTTGTTAAGAGCAGATCCTGCCTCTTAAACCTGGTTGATTTCTTTGAAACAGTCACGAAGGCCATTGACGAGGGGAAGGTGGTCCACACAGCCTACCGGGACCTCACAAAAGCCTTCGATACAATACCCCACTCGGGCATTATAGATAAGCTCACCAGCTTAAATATAAACCCCTATGTCACTAGATGGGTTGCAAACTGGCTCAAGGACAGAACCCACATGGTTAGAATTGCTGGAGCCATGTCAGACTCCAAACCAGTTACAAGTGGTGTCCCACAAGGCTCTGTCCTGGGTCCTCTCTTGTTCGGTATATATTTCTCGGATGTACAGGCCAACATGGAAGGACTGTGGCTGACCAAGTTCGCAGATGACTGCAAACTGGGCGCCATAATCGACTCTCCAGCCGACACAAGCATCCTCCAAAAGGGCCTCATAGAAACAGACAACTGGTGCCAGAGCCATGGCCTCAAGCTAAATGCCAAAAGTGTATAGTCATCCCTTTGGTAAAAACAAAGTGCCCACAAATTACCACATAGGTGGTAATCCATTAAGTACAGAAGAAGTAATTAGGGACCTGGAGACCCAAGTTGATAGCAGTCTCTCATTTGACAACCATGTGGCCAAAGTGGTTAGAAAAACATTTTATATAGCCCACCTAATCATGAAGGGATTCACATCTAGATCAGGGGAGGTCATCGTGCCTCTTTACTCATCCCTCATCAGGCCCATAATTGAGTACAATGCCCCTTTTGGGATGTACCTTACCAGACACCTGCAGCAACTGGAAAGACCCCAAAAGTACCTCACCAAGAAGATCAAAGGGCTCAAACAGATGCCATATGCTGCCCGGTTAAAGAAACTCCAGCTCTACTCAGTGGCATACCACCTGTTCAGAGGCGATCTGTGCCTGACGTATAAAGCCATGTCCAACCCGGAATTAATGGACATGCTGCACCTCAGAAAATCCAAATCCCATCGAGCTACACGCTCGAGAGACTTGAACCTCAGCACTGAAATAAATAGGACATGCTGGAGGGACAGATTCATAACCCAGAGGCTCCCTTCACTCTGGAATAAAATCCCAGTCCAGGTTAGGCAGAGTCCCTCATTGACTCTCTTCAAGAGGAATCTTGATGAGTGGATGGGAGATCGTAGGTTTACCCGGGTATCACTTCTGTGTCACTGTTAGACAGAGGCACAATATACTAACCTCAAAAAAGGGCATAGCAAAATTAATTTAAAATGGGTGGCGAAAGCCAAACACATTCTGGCTAGGCTTATAAATGCCCTAGGGCAGATAGCCTAGTATGAACCTATGAACCTTTGTAGTATAAAGATCTGATCAGATGGGAGAGTGGTGACTGATAGGATGTAACAACCTGTTAACCATGGTGTGTATTCTATAAAGCTTACTTATCAGATTGCAGTCTAGTTACTGTATTAAGTAAATACAAAGAAAATGAATCCTTGCCTCTTGCTCAGCTTCTGTTAATTTGAATCCTAAGGCACTGATGTCAAGATTTTGCAACAAACATGCATAATCAAATTCACCAATCACCAGTACAAATAAAAATCAAGTCATCGATATAGCATCTATTAAATGTATATTTTCTACACAGTAAATTGTGGGGTACATGACTTGATCCTCTAAAGTTTCTTAAAAGTAATTTCATAGTTTTGGGAACAGTGTTCCATTAGTCAACTAGTCAACTGCAAATAAAAGTCCTGGTTCAGAAGAAAATTATGTGATATAGACAAAAGTGTAATGTGCTGAGAGCAAAACTAAAAGTTCAACCCACCACAAGATGTCATGACATAACACATATATCACCATGGTGATGGTCAGAAGCACTAAAGATACTAACATCCATTGTAGCACAAAAAAAAAGTCGTTTGCAAAGTAATGAATTTAAGTTTTTGAACTAAGTGAACTGTATTCCTGAAGGAGCAAAATAAAAACGTTTCAAGAGACTATCCAAAAGAGATGATATATAAATTATATGTGTAACTAATAATGTCAGAATCTATGGGATATGCAAGTGGATTATCAAGTGATTTATTAGTTTATATGGTTAAATTCATGAGTTTCTTGCTAAGTATGAACTCTACAATTACAGCGTTGAGGGCTAAATTCTGAAGAACATTTAGATTAACACTGTATAGCATGAAAAACATCTTAACCATCTAAGTTATTTAGACATATACCTTTTCATATTCAGAAAAAGAAAGGAAAAGAACTATTAGTCTATTATGAAAAAATTGGGCAGAGTAGTGGTACAGTGGTTAACGTTGTCGCCTCACAGCAAGAGGTTCTCCAGTTCGATTCTCGGCAGGGGTGCCTTCTGTGTGGAGTTTGCATGTTCTCCCTGTGTTCGCGTGGGTTTCCTCCAGTTTCCTCCCACATTCCAAAGACATGCATCTGGAGCATTTCTCCCCAGGCCTCCTCTGAAAACAGGCTCTGTGGAACCTAGTCGGACTTTCCCGGTCAACAAATGTTAAATAAATAAAAATTGTGTTTTGGGCATAATACATGCTGAACAAAACTTACTTGCTAATAATCATTATTAGCTGTAGACACAAAGACCAGTCTGTGTATGAGTTACAAAGCTTATGCTGTTCATACATAAATGTATGCACTGACACAAACATATTAATTTAGGGAAGTATAACCTTACTGTAATACTCTGCTAGCGAAACATTACGAGATATAGCACATAAATTGTTTTCAAATGTTACCTCGTCACAATCATATAGCAGTGATGAGATGTGCAGCTTTAAACCGTCACAGAGAGAATATTATCATATACGCATTTTTATTCTCATATACTATGTTAGCCTCTTAGAGACACTTTTAATAAAACAAGTACTTTCTGGCTTTAAATATGCATATTGTGTTTGTCTTAATAAAAATTAATAGGTATGACATGTGGGGCATATTCTTCTACATCATGAGCCTTGACCTTACATTATTTCTTCAAGCTTATGTGATCATATATAAAATAATCAAATTTTGTCAGATAAAACTGAATGTTTAATAGAAGATAAAAATAGGTCAAAAGGACGATTTATAAAACATGATTAATGCTTATGCAGAAGGAACTGCACCCTCTATCTTCTTTATCTTTACAGACTACGTATACTAAATCCAGGGTCGCACTATATTACAGAGGGAAAAACAGCTATTCATTTTATTCTGTTTGTGTCACCCCAAAGTTCAGGGGATGTTCAGGGAAACATTGCCACCTTTAGAAATATTGATCGCCTGTTCCTTCTTCATGAATATTGTTATGGTATCAAATTCTCCAGCTTCATTGTACTTGATTATTTACACGGCATGCATAAAGTCGATTTAGAGCTTTTACATACTGTTTTCTCAGCTACTTCATTACATTACATTGTTTGTGCAAATATGGGATACATAACCATCATGAAGTAGGAAATACAAGTATCCTGAAGACCATAGTTCTATTGGTTAGTTTTGTATTATGGAAACCAAAGATCCCTCTAATTGTAGGACAGCTGTTGCAAACTAAATAGATTTGCAGCTGAAGCTACAGCTGATTCTATGTAGTACTTATATGGGATGAGGTGGTTTATAATTGTATAACTTGAAAATGCACACCCTTGTATAGTTCATTCAGTGTTATTTATAGAACTGAAATGAAGATATAGTATTTATTTGTACTTTTACTACTTGAATATAATTTCTTTAAAGGCATTTTTTTTATTTAATTTTATCCCATGTATAGTCTAAGTTATCTTAAGTTTTATGAAATTATACAAAAGGAAAACTGAATTAACTATTCAGTTTACATCTATCTATCTGTCTATCTATCTATCTATCTATCTATCTATCTATCTATCTATCTATCGATTGTTTGCCAGAGAAAAGCATTGACTCAGATAGGATATTTTCATGGTCATCTTGAGTGGATAAATGTTATCAGACAGAGCAGCAATTTATCTTACTGCAATACAATATTCAAGCAATATAAGTCAGAATACAAGAAAATGAAAAAAAAATCATTGATGTACAGCAGCAAACCACACCATTAACGTATTACATTCTGACATCATCTGCAGCAAACCACACCATTAACGTATTACATTCTGACATCATCTGCAGCAAACCACACCATTAACGTATTACATTCTGACATCATCTGCAGCAAACCACACCATTAACGTATTACATTCTGACATCATCTGCAGCAAACCACACCATTAACGTATTACATTCTGACATCATCTGCAGCAAACCACACCATTAACGTATTACATTCTGACATCATCTGCAGCAAACCACACCATTAACGTATTACATTCTGACATCATCTGCAGCAAACCACACCATTAACGTATTACATTCTGACATCATCTGCAGCAAACCACACCATTAACGTATTACATTCTGACATCATCTGCAGCAAACCACACCATTAACGTATTACATTCTGACATCATCTGCAGCAAACCACACCATTAACATATTACATTCTGACATCATCTCTTGAAATAAAGCTTTTGAGGTTATACTTTCAATCCCATAAGACTTTGAAAGACTAATGTTTTGAGGTTTAACAATCTTATTCGGAAATTCTAGATACTATGCAAATATCAGTTATCTACCAGATAGTACAGATGTTTAGAGGCTAAACAAGTGCCTCAGACTGCTTAATAGTGAAATAAACTGACTGATATTGCTTCCAAAGCTAACAGAAAGACTGACATAAGACAACATTTAAATTGGTTTTGGGTTTTAAATGCTTTTGCTTAGAAAGACTGTAAACCAGCCCCATAGTCTTTGTCTCTTTGGCATTTAGGTCTCAATACAAAATTTATTACGGCAATATTTTCTCAGGATGATCATGCTCTTATGCCTTTTAACACAATATTGCTTAAAGATACTTCCCAGTTAAAAAATACTTTTGACAAGGAAATAATGGAAGACCATCAAGATTACTGACCTTTCCATAAATGGGGGTTTGAATCTGGCATTGACTGACAAGTTCACAGGGATAAGAATGGCATAAGGGGACTTACCCACTGTTGTGGTAGCTCAGAGTTTATATATATATATATATATATATATATATATATATATATATATATATATATATATATATATATGTGTGTGTGTGTATGTGTATATATATATATATATATATATATATTTATATATATATATATATATGGTTCCCATTCAGAAGCCTGAAACATCATAAGCCTGAAAATCAAAATCCTGAAACCAAAAGCCTGAAAATTCAGAATCCTGACAACTCAAAATCCTGAAAGCCCAAAATCCTGAAAGACCAAAATCCTGAAACTCAAAATCCTGAAAACACAAATAATGCTAATATGTCACTATAAAGACACTAATATCTACCAACTGACCCTGACCCTAACCCTAACCCTAAGGTCCGTCACTATCGCACACTCACCTGACCAGCCCTAACCCCCACTCACTTAAACCGCCCCTAACCCCAATATTTGTCACTATTGCATACATGCCTAACCTGCTTCTAACCCTAACTCACTTAAACCGCCTAACCCTAAAATAAAACCAACCGCACACTTACCTGACCCCAACGCATGACCTAACACCACAGGGCTAACAATAGCAAAGCCACAATGACATCAGTATGTCTATTTTGTGTTTTCAGGATTTTGAGTTTCAGGATTTTGGTCTTTCAGGATTTTGGTCTTTCAGGATTTTGAGTTTTCAGGATTCTGAATTTTCAGGCTTTTGGTTTCAGGATTTTGATTTTCAGGCTTATGATGTTTCAGGCTTCTGAATGGGAACCATATATATATATGTGTGTGTGTGTGTGTGTGTGTGTGTGTGTGTGTGTGTGTGTGTGTGTGTGTGTGTGTGTGTGTATATATATATATATATATATATATATATATATATATATATATATATATATATATATCAGCTGCATTTTGCAACAGCAAATGCTCACAAGAACAAATGTGGTGTTCAGTAGCAGCAAACATTGAGATAAGTGAATGCATTGTTTCTATGTGTTTTAGCTTGCTAACTGGTTTCTGTGGCAGATCATTGTGTGGTGAGACAGGGGAATTTACCCTTACCATACTGTTTGTTCCACCTTGGTTGTGGTATATACAGTTAGCAGGAGATGGGGATAATGGGTAGTGGGGCCTGCAAAAGATAGGATTTTAATTTTTGTATTTTTTGATAATTTTAAATTCAATCTAACATGACGGCTGTTTTTTGTGTTGGTTTTTTTTTGTTTGCAGTAAAAATAAGTAGCAGGGTATGTGAGGGTGTGGGGGGGGGGCTTTCCTCCATTACCTTTTATTTTGATTATGTGTATTTTGATGGTTTCTGATCTGTCACTTGAATATCAATCAGTGGGTTGGTAATTTAGTTAAATAGAATCATGTGTGTATTTATATATACACACACACACACACACACACACACACACACACACACACACACACACACACACACACACACACACTCATATCTATATCTGTATATCATCATCAGCAGCACCCTTTTTCCGATTTTTTACATGGTGTCAGGGTATCCTGTCAATTATCGTCATCTCTCTTGATTCAGTGCCACACTCCTACCTTCTTCAGCACTTATGCCTGACTGTCGCAGATCTTCTTTCACACAATCCATCCACCTCTTTGCTGGATGTCCTCATATTTTCTTTCCTTCTTCGTGAGTGCCCCAAATCATCTTCACCAGCTTCTCTTCTGTTTTTCTGCATGTCTCCAAAACACTGTAATCTGTTCTCTTTGATCTTTTCTGCAATTGGAGCTAATTCTTTGCTAGTGCAACTCCTTTCTTAGCTTCTTTGTTAGCCAACCAGTGTTCCTTCCTAGCGTGGTCCGTTTTTTCTATCTCCCACTTCTTTTCTGCACACTTTCTTTCTTTTGATCACTTCCTCGACTTCTGCATTCCACCACGAGCTTTCCTTATGTACCTTATTTCCATATCTGGCTAGGCCGGACACACAAACACACACACACACACACACACACACACACACGCGCACGCACACACACACACACACACACACACACACACACACACACACACGTGTGTGTGCGTGTGTGTGTGTGTGTGTGTGTGTGTGTGTGTGTGTGTGTGTGTGTGTGTTGTGTATACACGTAGTTTTACACTTATTGGCAGATTAGTGAGTCCTGACTTCCTTAGTCATTACATTTATTTTTTTTATCTGAATTTTAACTTCCTCATTATTTTAAATAGAATATAGCAATTATAAAGTTACTAAACAGGCCCTTTATTAGTTTCCACAGGTTTTATTAGTAAAGTGTCTTCTGGGTGTTTGTCTGCTCAAAATATATAGCTCCATGGTACTTTTTCACCTTATTTTCCTTATAGAATCAGTTTATTAATGTATTTTTGTATTGTATTAAAGATTAAGTTGAAATTTATAAACATGAGACTTTTTTTTTTATTTAGTGTAATCTTAGTTTAGAAGCCTAAAAACAAGTCTGCTTTGCTTGTGGAAGTTCCTTTCCAGACTAGCTAGCTGTGTGTGGGGAGTGCCTTCTGTGTGGAGTCTGGATGTCCTCCCCGCGGTTGGGTGGGCGTTTGAAAGACATGCGTAAATGGGCGTGCCTTCATTAAAGATTGAACGTCGAGCTGGCACCTCGGCATTTGTGAAAATCTACTGCCAATCATTAGGGGACCACAGTTCCACTGTGGCGACCCTTAACTGGGAAAAACCTAAAGACAAAAAACAAGTAATAATGCATTTCATGCTGAACAGTTGATTTATTTATTATGGAGGAACTTGATATGTAGTTTGTTTCAGCACTGTAAAGGTACTTTCCTCACATTAACCTGAATAGGAAATAAGTAATTATTTTTAGCTTATTCTTTTTTATTTTATTAGATTTAATTTTTATCTTTTAAATTTAGTATGTTTTGGAATATTGAGTTATATTTAAGTAGAATATGGTGTTTTAATGTGTGTGTGTGTGTGTGTGTGTGTGTGTGTGTGTGTGTGTGTGTGTGTGTGTGTGTGTGTGTGTGTGTGTGTGTGTGTGTGTGTGTGTGTGTGTGTGTGTGTGTGTGTGTGTGTGTGTATTTATGCATATATGTATGCATTTATATCTGTGTATATCTGTAATTTGCACAAGCAGAGAGTGTCAACATTTAGGAAGTAATGTAATATGTTGAGTTTAGGGGATCATTGATAGAAATGAGTGTAAATAAATAACTGATAACACAAATAGGATGTAGATCTTTTAAGATATGCTAGGACTGCAGAATTCTGTAGATAAAAATATGCTACAGATACATGTTTTTTATCACACCAAAATGGGCCTTCTGCTTGGACGAATTTGTTTGACCTTTTCTTCTGCTGATGCTAGAGTCCTGCCAAAGCAAAACTGGAATTCCAATAACAAGTGATGCTGGGGAATTCAGATATCTCCAGTAGGTTCATAGGTTCATAGTTATATTCTAGCCTAGTGAGCTCTAGGGCCCTTTTAACCCATACATTTAATTTATATAGGGGTGATTTAATGACTGCCTCTGTCCAACAAAGACATAGCAGCTAGACTAGGGGTGAATTTCCGATTACCCATCCATTTGTCCAAGTTGCACCTAAATAGGGATAGGGAGGAACTGTGCTTCACATGGACAGGGAGCCTGTTCAAGAGAGTGGGAAATCTCTGAAAAACACTTCTGTCTGTCCAACATGTCCTACTTATGTTGCAAGCAAAATTTAGGTCTTTTAATCTAGTAGTTCTGATGGCTCCAGAGATGCCTTGTATGCCAGGCAAAGTTCACATCTCAGAAGTCTGTTTGATACCGAATAAAGCGACAAGACTTTTATCTGATCATCATAGGACATTGTATTCACTCCCCGCATTCTTTTAGTAAGGAATCTTTGTGGGCAGTCCAGTTGCTGCATGTGTCTGGTCAGGTACATACCAACTAGACCTATGAACATATGAAACATGTCTGATACCTGCAAATCTTAAAAAAATAAAGCAGGGTATCTATGTGAGTTGTAACTATAGCATGTGATAACTAACCCAGTGAGAGATTTCTACAGTTTTTGGGTAGATGAGCACAGCTGGCTAGATCTTTAAGCTATTTCTATCCTCCTGGTATTTTATATTACATGGGAATTCAGCCATATTTGTCTTTTAGACTTTTGAAAATTGTAAAAAGCTCTCAAGCTCTCATCAAACTAGAACCAAAGAAGTCGGAGTCATTTTGCATCCAGGGAAGTACATTCAAACTGATATACTTATCTTACCATTTAAATCAGTGTTGTTTCCCACCCACCTGACCTTTCTCTGTTGTGCTTTTAAACTCAGAGGCTCTTGAGCTTCTATCCCCTGTCGTATATCTGTCCTTGGAAGCTCCTCCCAGCCTTATCACCTGTGTACCTGGCCTTGGAAACTTCTCCAAGTCTTATCACCTGTGTACCTTGCTTTGGAAACTTCTCCCAGTCTTATCACCTGTGTACCTGGCCTTTGGAGCTCCTCCCAGTCTTATCGCCTGTGTACCTGGACATGGAAGCTCCTCCCAGTCTTATCACCTGTGTACCTTGCCTTGGAAACTTCTCCAAGTCTTATCACCTGTGTACCTGGCCTTTGGAGCTCCTCCCAGTCTTATCGCCTGTGTACCTGGACATGGAAGCTCCTCCCAGTCTTATCACCTGTGTACCTTGCTTTGGAAACTTCTCTAAGTCTTATCACCTGTGTACCTGGCCTTTGGAGCTCCTCCCAGTCTTATCGCCTGTGTACCTGGACATGGAAGCTCCTCCCAGTCTTATCACCTGTGTACCTTGCTTTGGAAACTTCTACAAGTCTTATCACCTGTGTACCTGGCCTTTGGAGCTCCTCCCAGACTTATCGCCTGTGTACCTGGACATGGAAGCTCCTCCCAGTCTTATCACCTGTGTACCTTGCTTTGGAAACTTCTCCAAGTCTTATCACCTGTGTACCTGGCCTTTGGATCTCCTCCCAGTCTTATTGCCTGTATACCTGGACTTGGAAGTTCCTCCCAGTCCTATCATCTGTGTACCTGGCCTTGGGAGCACCTCCCAGTCTCATCTCCTCTGCTCATCTTACTGAGCACTGACAGATGAAACTGGGAAAGCTTGAGTTGTCCTCTGTTCCATATGTTATCGGGTTGTTATTACTTATTTAAGCTGGGCATAAAGTCAGCTTTATCTTGATACATTTATTTCTGCAAAACTTTTGTCACTTGTCTCATTTTGTATCAAAAGAAACCTGATCAAGGATCTTAGTGTTGCAACTTAATTTTCAATTTTTTGGAGAATACTTAATTACTGCAAGATGTGAGCATTGCTTATACATTATACTGTTTTTCCGTCTCCATAAGTAGAATTAATTATAAAAGTTGACTGTTTGTATTTTAAGAAAAAAGTAACACCCAAAGCTGAAGGTAGCTTGAATAGAAATAACAAATCCACATACATGTAAATTCCAATATTTTAATACAATTAGGTGAGCGCTTTCACAATGATCACCATTGCTTTATCTGACAACTTAAAATCAATTAACCACCATTTAAATAGGCACGACAAAATTTAAAACAACCAATCAGATAAGAAGAAAATTCTTCATTAGCCTTCCTAACTTGACAGTTAAAGTCATCCCTACCTATACATTTATATACATATATATATATATATATATATATATATATATATATATATATATATATATATATATATATATATATATATATATATACATTACTACAAAAGTCCAAGCAGCATATAAACAATTAATTACATTTCATTGCATAGGTCACTTATACAGTTGTATGTTGACACATAGAACATACAGAAATATTCAGAAACTACTTCAATTTCCTAGACTTTAGAGCTGGTTTAAGGGGAACAGAATCGTTCAAACCTAACCCCCTACGTTCTCCTAGCCTCAGGATCCACTGGAGTTCTACACATTCTATTTGATTTACAAGATCACCCATCCTACTATTTATTGCCTGGACATGTAACACCTGAAACAACAAGGTATGTTCCTCATTTGTCAGTAGGGTATGTTTAGCTAGGGCACTGTGCTCCAAGCCCCTTCTTGTACAATATAAGTGGTCCCTAATTCATTCTCTAAGACGATGATTCGTCTTTCAAACAGAAAAATGAAAACATATTCTGCAGTGTGCCACATATATCATGTTGGATGGATTACAGTCTGCTCTGGCTTTAAGTTCCCACAAATGGCCTGTCCCTGGATGCTTACAAAATCTCAACTGATCCACATACATACAGTATGCACAATTTCCACATGTATGTGTCCCGCATATAACATTCTCTTCCACTCTTCTTATTCTATGATAGTATAACTGCTGTTTCAAATTCTGCTTGTTTTTATAAATGAAGTGAGGTCTTGTACCCACAACATTACTGGTAAAGCCAGAGCAGACTGTAATACATCCAACGTGATCTATGCGGCACACTGCAGAATATGTTTTCATTTTTATGTTGGAAAGACGAATCGCAACGATTGCAATAGTGGCAGTATTCTCATTTTTGTTGCAAGATTTCTCCTTCTGTGCTTCTACAGTTGTTTACTTTCCAGTTTTGTTGCAAAAGTCATATATTCTGATTATCATTTGCCAGCTTAAAGTTGCAGTGCATTTCTGTTTCTTAGATTTGCTACTTTGGATATATCTGCTATTGTATCTCCTCTGTTACAGCTATCCCAACCCCCACTGATACATTTATACTCTCCTGTTGCTCCCTACTGTTGGTACAGTAATTTTAGGATTTCCCCACCCCACTGTAAATGTAAAGTAATTGACCTGGTGCTCATTCGTAGGACTCAGTGAACTGTGATTTGTTATAGGTTCAGAGGTCAGAGCTCCACGGTTGGCTTTATGTGATTGATTCCGTCTCTAGCTTATCTGCTATAACTTGCACAGATCTATTCCTACCCAGGGCCTTTGACGCAAAACTCTAATAAGTGCAGAAAGCCCTGAACTATGAAAAATTATCTTTTCATCAAAAGGCAGGAGGATGGGGCTGCACTTAGTGCACCACTGCAGTTGGACTTGCCTGCAATGGGTTATCTGTGCAACAGCTGTTTCCCCTATAACAGACCTGCAAAAATCTATACAGCCTTAGAAATCCAGGTCTGAGGTTCAAATAACACGTACCAATCTCAAAAAAACACATCTGCAGTAAACTGCTGACAAGATAACTAGGCATTTCCCCACTCACAAGCTGACAGCAGCTCTCTTACAAAAAGTTTTTCAAAAGACATGCATCTGGAGCATTTCTTCCCGGGCCTCCGCTGAAATCAGGCTCTGTGGAACCAAGTCAGACTTTCCCGGTCAACAAATGTTAAATAAAAAATAAAAAAAATAAATAAAAGTATTCACTAAATTCACCTATCAGAACTTTAAAACTTGAAACATTCACTTCTCAACTGCTTTAATTAAAAATATCAAGTGAAATAAAATGATACTTCATTAATCTCTCAATATCAGTGGCCACACATACAATTGCATGCATGCATGTGTTTAAGTGTTCTCTATCTCTGTCTGTCTGTGCCTCTCTCTCGATATGTATATACTGTATATATATATATATATATATATATATATATATATATATATATATATATATATATATATAAAGGTTTATTCCCACTTGGCTTTGCAGATCTGAACAAAATGTGGAGTATCTCCTGTTGTTTTATTTAAGATTTCCAGTCTATGCAGCCCCCTCAGGATATAGGCTAACATAAATAAGGGCATGTCTACAAGCCTCTCCCAAGCCAAGATTCCAACTCTGTAAGCAAATTCTTACATAAGATACACTTCACAATTTTGCCCTGAATAGGACCTTTCATTCCATATTTTGGGGTTACATTTCTGCACTCTTCCTGGTGCACTGTCATCAGGCATCATGAATCAAATCGCAGGTTGCAGCCACAGGATGCAACAGTTTTCCAACAACTATATGAATTCATACATGTATAGGATGCCATGAGTGGACAATACATTCATTATTTTTTTGTTTGTTATGCTTACCTAATGGGGAGTGCAGTGTTTGAGAAGAAAAATCAAGCTAACAGAAATTATCAAGGCTTGAACCTGCAGTGCTTCAAAAATATATTACATTTTATTAGTTTGTTTTTAACAAAATTATGCTAGCTGAAACATTATCATACTCTGTAGGAAGTGCTTCATCTAAAGCATGTATTCTAGTTTTAATGTTCCTGTTAGCAGCACTCTCTTTGGTATTAGTAGCATTAAGCTTAGCAATGGGGTCCCTCGCCCAACACACTTGCAAAACAATTAACACATTACTTGCTACTTTTTGATTTTTTTGCTTCAGACAAGCTGTTACATTTATGACTGCAGTTTTAATTTCAGAAGCAGAGAAATCAGTTCAAAACATTGTATCATTAACTAATGGGTTGAGTTTTAAACATTGTATCATTAACTAATAAGTGTTCTGCTGAAGTTACTAATCAGTTTTAAACATTGTATCATTAACTAATAGGTTCAGTTTTAAACATTGTATCATTAACTAGTAGGTGTTCTGCTGAAGTCACTAATCAGTTTTAAACATTGATCATTAACTAATAAGTTTTCTACTGAAGTTACTAATCAGTTTTAAGCATTGAATCATTAACTAATAGGTTCAGTTTTAAACATTCTATCATTAACTAGTATATGTGCTGAAGTTACAAATCCTTCTAAAACACTGTATCATTAACTAATAGGTTAAGTTTTAAACACTGTATCATTAACTAATAGGTTAAGCTTTAAACATTGCATCATTAACTAATAGGTGTTCTGCTGAAGTTGCTAATCAGTTTTAAACATTGCATCATTGACTAGTAAATGTGCTGAAGTTACTAATCATTTTAAAACACTGTATCCTTAGCTAATAGGTTTAGTTTTAAACATTGCATCATTAGGTAGGTGTTGTGCTGAAGTTACTAATTAGTTTTAAACCTTGTATTACTAATTAATATGTTCACTTTTAAACATTGTATCATTTACTAATGGGTTCAGTTTTAAACATTGTATCATTAACTAGTAGATGTGCTGAAGTTACTAATCATTTTAAAACACTATCATTAGCTTATAGGTTTAGTTTTAAACATAGCATCATTAGCTATGTGATGTGCTAAAGTTACTAATCAGTTTTAAACATTGTATCATTAATAGGTTAAAATTTAAACATTGTATCATTAACTAATAGGTTTAGTTTTAAACATTGTATCATTAACTAACAGGTGTGCTGTTGAAATTGCCAATCGGTTTAAAACACTGTATCATTAACTAATAGGTTAAGTTTTAAACATTGTATCATTAACTAACAGGTGTTCTGTTGAAGTTACTAATCAGTTTTAAACATTGCACAATTAACTGATAGGTGTTACACTGAAGTTGCTATTCAGTTTTAAGCATTGTATCATTAACCAATAGGTGTTCTGCTGAAGTAATCAGTTTTAAACATTGTATCATTAACTGATCGGTGTTCTGCTGAAGCTACTAATCAGTTTTAAACATTGTGTCATTAACAAATAGGTTTTGTGCTGAAGTTACTAACCAGTTTTAAACATTATATCATTAACTAATAGGTTCAGTTTTAAACATTGTATTGTTAACTAATTGGTGTTGTGCTGAAGTTATTAATCAGTTTTAAAATTGTATCATTAACTAATATGTGTTCTGCTGAAGTTACTAATTAGTTTTAAACATTGTGTCATTAACTAATAGGGTCAGTTTTAAAGTCTGCATCATTAACTAATAGGTGTTCTGCTGAAGTTACTAATCAGTTTTAAGCATTGTATTAGCACTAAAGCGCGAATGGTCAGAACAGCAATTTCTTTCCCTGGGAAAGAAATCGCTTGGCCTTCCCCATGTGTTTTCCCCTTTCCTCACTGCAGTGCGATCTTGGAGTTGGTATATTAAGTTAGGGGTGGTGTAGGGTGCACAGCCCCCCACATTGGAGGGGGTGTGGGGGGTGAAGCCCCGCACATTGTAATGTTTAAAAGTGTGTGTGTTTGTTAGTGCTACCAATTTCTTTCCCATGGAAAGAAATCTGTGCTCTGAGCGTTCACGCTTTAGTGCATTCACTGTTTATGTGCCAGCAAAGAGGTGTTTGATTAAACACCTCTTCGCTATTCTGATATAGACCCCCACCCCTTGAACAGTTTTGTTTTACTGCTAAATCAGGCTCGAGCAGAGCATTGAATTATTCTTTATTTCATATATTTGGTTTATTCATATTAAAACTTAAAGTTGTATTTCTTATATGTCAAGAGTTAGTCCAAACCAAAATTATTCCTAAATTTATCATAGTCTGTGCAATCAGTTTCTTCAATACCCATGTACAATTTCAGTGACTGTCCTGCCAGCTAGGATGACTGCAATGGCCATCTGGTGCTGTAGTTATGCAAGCCATTGGTCTGTCACTATCAGTGATTCCACAGTTTTGTTTAATAATTACCCTGTTATTGCAGTCACCAGTTAGACACCAGAAATAAAAATTCTGCTGTAGGAATTAGTAGCCTAAGTACAAGTTGCATTTGGCAACAGAGGTACTGAATGGATTAAGACACTGGCGACAGGACTTATAACACACGTTTATTGTCAGATGTTAAAAAGAAAATCATAGCCAAGTTGGCTTTGCAGATGCTGAGAAAATACACAGTAACTTTGGTCAATTTTATTGAGGACTTGCAGTTCACACACTCTCTCTATGAAACAAAAGTCGAAAGTTGCAAACCTCTCTTAGCCATACTTTCCTCTGTTTAAACAAGTAATTCTACAAGGTGCCATCAACAGATTAACTCTAACTGGACTTTTTCCATTTTACAATTTCCATGTTCTACCTTTAGTTGACCCACCAGTGAGCAAATGGCCTACAGCTATTATTTATATATATATATATATATATATATATATATATATATATAGAGAGAGAGAGAGAGAGAGAGAGAAAAAGAGACACACACAACACACATGCACACACGTGCACACACACACACACACACACACACACACACACACACACACACACACACACACACACACACATATGCATTCCTAATAATTGAAATAGCTTGCTAAAGATAAATTTGTCATTTCTAGCAGCATTTTTTTATTAACTTAATTAATTTCTCTAACTGTAAGTCAGGGTGATATGTAGATAAGATTAAAACGATCATTGAGTAGCATTTATCAGGTAATGCTTTATGTCAGGGTGATATGTAGATAAGATTAAAATGATCATTGAGCAGTATTTATCAGGTAATGCTTTGTGTCAGGGTGATATGTAGATAAGATTAAAATGATCATTGAGCAGTATTTATCAGGTAATGCTTTGGGTTAGGGTGATGTAGATAATGGGATTAAACATTGCATCATTAACTAATAGGTTAAGTTTTAAACATTCTATCATTAACTAGTATATGTGCTGAAGTTACAAATCCTTCTAAAACATTGTATCATTAACTAATAGGTGTTCTGCTGAAGTTGCTAATCAGTTTTAAACATTGCATCATTGACTAGTAAATGTGCTGAAGTTACTAATCATTTTAAAACACTGTATCCTTAGCTAATAGGTTTAGTTTTAAACATTGCATCATTAGCTAGGTGTTGTGCTGAAGTTACTAATTAGTTTTAAACCTTGTATTACTAATTAATATGTTCACTTTTAAACATTGTATCATTTACTAATGGGTTCAGTTTTAAACATTGTATCATTAACTAGTAGATGTGCTGAAGTTACTAATCATTTTAAAACACTATCATTAGCTTATAGGTTTAGTTTTAAACATAGCATCATTAGCTATGTGCTGTGCTGAAGTTACTAATCAGTTTTAAACATTGTATCATTAATAAGTTAAAATGTAAACATTGTATCATAAACTAATAGGTTTAGTTTTAAACATTGTATCATTAACTAACAGGTGTGCTGTTGAAATTGCCAATCGGTTTTAAACACTGTATCATTAACTAATAGGTTAAGTTTTAAACACTGTATCATTAACTAATAGGTAAAGTTTTAAACATTGCATCATTAACTAATAGGTGTTCTGCTGAAGTTGCTAATCAGTTTTAAACATTGCATCATTGACTAGTAAATGTGCTGAAGTTACTAATCATTTTAAAACACTGTATCATTAGCTAATAGGTTTAGTTTCAAACATTGCCTCATTAGCTATGTGCTGTGCTGAAGTTACTAATCAGTTTTAAACACTGTATCATTAATTAATATGTTCACTTTTAAACATTGTATCATTTACTAATAGGTTCAGTTTTAAACATTGTATCATTAACTAGTAGATGTGCTGAAGTTACTAATCATTTTAAAACACTGTATCATTAGCTTATAGGTTTAGTTTCAAACATTGCCTCATTAGCTATGTGCTGTGCTGAAGTTACTAATCAGTTTTAAACATTTTATCATTAATAGATTAAAATTTAAGCATTGTATCATTAACTAATAGTTTTAGTTTTAAACATTGTATCATTAACTAACAGGTGTGCTGTTGAAATTGCCAATCGGTTTTAAACACTGTATCATTAACTAATAGGTTAAGTTTTAAACATTGTATCATTAACTAACAGGTGTTCTGTTGAAGTTACTAATCAGTTTTAAACATTATACCATTAACTGATAGGTGTTACGCTGAAGTTACTAATCAGTTTTAAACATTGTGTCATTAACAAAAAGATTTTGTGCTGAAGTTACTAACCAGTTTTAAACATTATATCATTAACTAATAGGTTCAGTTTTAAACATTGTGTTGTTAACTAATTGGTGTTATGCTGAAGTTATTAATCAGTTTTAAAATTGTATCATTAACTAATATGTGTTCTGCTGAAGTTACTAATTAGTTTTAAACATTGTGTCATTAACTAATAGGGTCAGTTTTAAAGTCTGCATCATTAACTAATAGGTGTTCTGCTGAAGTTACTAATCAGTTTTAAGCATTGTATTGTTAACTAATAGATCTTCTGCTGAAGTTACAAGCATATCAGACGTGGGTCACTTTGCAAAGCCATTCTTATACCACCAGTCAAACCCTCTTTAAACTTGTCTAGTGCTAACATCTTGAACAGGGGTCTATATCAGAATAGTGAAAAGGTGTTTAATCAAATGCTCTTCATCGACACATAAACAGCAAATGCACTAAAGCGCGAATGGTCAGAACAGCAATTTCTTTCCCTGGGAAAAAATCGCTTGGCCTTCCCCATGTGTTTTCCCCTTTCCCCACTGCAGTGCAATCTTGGAGTTGGTATATTAAGTTAGGGGTGTGTGGGGTGCACAGCCCCCCACATTGGAGGGTGGTGTGGGGGGCGAAGCCCCACACATTGTAATGTTTAAAATTGTGTGTGTTTGTTAGTGCTACCAATTTCTTTTCCAGGGAAAGAAATTTGTGCTCTGAGCATTCACGCTTTAGTGCGTTCGCTGTTTATGTGCCGGCAAAGAGGCGTTTGATTAAATGCCTCTTCGCTATTCTGATATAGACTCCCCCCCTTGAACAGTTTTGTTTTACTGCTAAATCAGGCTCAGGCAGAGCATTAAATTATTCTTTATATCATATATTTGGTTTATTCATATTAAAACTTAGTTGTATTTCTTATATGTCAAGAGTTAGTCCAAACCAAAATTATTCCTAAATTTATCATAGACTATGCAATCAGTTTCTTCAATACCCATGTACAATTTCAGTGACTGCCCTGCCAGCTAGGATGACTGCAATGGCCATCTGGTGATGTAGTTATGCAAGCCATTGGTCTGTCACTATCAATGATTCCACAGTTTTGTTTAATAATTCCCCTGTTATTGCAGTCACCAGTTAAAGACACCAGAAATAAAAATTCTGCTGTAGGAATTAGTAGCCTAAGTACAAGTTGCATTTGGCAACAGAGGTACTGAATGGATTAAGACACTGGCGACAGGACTTATTATATAACACACGTTTATTGTCAGATGTTAAAAAGAAAATCATAGCCAAGTTGGCTTTGCAGATGCTGAGAAAATACACAGTAACTTTGGTCAATTTTATTGAGGACTTGCAGTTCACACACTCTCTCTATGATACAGGCTGTCTTTGAAACAAAAGTCGAAAGTTGCAAACCTCTCTAAGCCAAACTTTCCTCTCTGTAAACAAGTAATTCTACGAGGTGCCATCAACAGATTAGTCTAACTGGACTTTTTCCATTTTACAATTTCCATGTTCTACCTTTAGCTGACCCACAAGTGAGCAAACGGCCTACAGCTATTATATATATATATATATATATATATATATATATATATATATATATATATAGAGAGAGAGAGAGAGAAAGAGACACACACACACACACACACACACACACACACACACACACACACACACACACACACACACACACACACACACGCACACACACGTGCACACACACACACACACACACACACACACACACACGCATTCCTAATAATTGAAATAGCTTCCTAAAGATAAAATTGTCATTTCTAGCAGCATTATTTTATTAACATAATTAATTTCTCTAACTGTAAGTCAGGAACAGGTTATTAAACATGATTTTTTGGATGACTATCTATATCTTATTTGTGATATGTAGGGTTAAGGTGATAAACTTATAGGTTCATAGTTTTATGAGTGGTTTACTAAGCTTGCAGCTTAAGTGACATTTGAGCAGTTTAGTCAAGTAGCACACTTATCCTACTAATGTAAGGTGATACATAATTCTCCTGAACTTAAGTATCTAGATTAATTTTATTTTACAGTAAAGCAATAAAATCTTCTTCAGAATGTATGTATCACTTTTTGTGTGTTCCCACAATGTGCATGTGTTTATATAGATAGACAGACAGACAGAGAGAGATATACACACATATCAGCTTTCTGTCCTCAATCACTGCAGTACTTAAAGACAAAAGACTTCAATGTTTTGGGCCACATTTTATTTATATTTTGCTTCCTTTTTTATTGATTGCTTTCAATACATATAAGTGACTGAATCCAGTAACCCAATTTAGTCATAACATGAGAATAGTAAAATAATGAATTCAAAATTAAAATTATATTTCCCCACAACCTGTACCAGAATAACTGAATCACCAGTTTTACAGAGAGAAATGAAACCTCCATAACATTTCTTCAACCACTCACAATGGAAAAGAAAGATTCATAATACATAAATATACACACACACACACACACACACGCACACACACGCACACACATGCACACACACACACACACACACACACACACACACACACACACACACACACAGACACACACACACAATGCATAGCAACAATTCTCAGAATTAAAAAAGTAAACTGTATAAACAATGATACTAATGATATCATAGGATACCAGATAATATATTAACAAAGAAAGTGGTAAGCAAGCAACTCCTGTTTATTCACAATTTGACGTATGAATAAGAAAATGATCTCTGTTAAGAAACAGCATTGCAAAACGATCATGGAGCAGTATTTATCAGGTAATGCTTTGGGTCAGGGTGATATGTAGATAATGACATTAAAACGATCATTGAGCAGTATTTATCAGGTAATGATTTAGGTCAGGGTGATATGTAGATAATATTAAAACAATCATGGAGCAGTATTTATCAGGTAATGCTTTGAGTCAGGGTGATATGTAGATAATGACATTAAAACGATCATTGAGCAGTATTTATCAGGTAATGCTTTGGGTCAGGGTGATATGTAGATAAGATTAAAATGATCATGGAGCAGTATTTATCAGGTAATGCTTTGGGTCAGGGTGATATGTAGATAATGACATTAAAACGATCATTGAGCAGTATTTATCAGGTAATGCTTTGGGTCAGGGTGATATGTAGATAAGATTAAAATGATCATGGAGCAGTATTTATCAGGTAATGCTTTGGGTCAGGGTGATATGTAGATAATGACATTAAAACGATCATTGAGCAGTATTTATCAGGTAATGCTTTGGGTCAGGGTGATATGTAGATAAGATTAAAACAATAATTGAGCAGTATTTATCAGGTAATGCTTTGAGTCAGGGTGATATGTAGATAATGACATTAAAATGATCATAGAGCAGTATTTATCAGGTAATGCTTTGTGTCAGGGTGATATGTAGATAAGATTAAAACGATCATTGAGCAGTATTTATCAGGTAATGCTTTGAGTCAGGGTGATATGTAGATAAGATTAAAATGATCATTGAGCAGTATTTATCAGGTAATGCTTTGTGTCAGGGTGATATGTAGATAATGACATTAAAACGATCATGGAGCAGTATTTATCAGGTAATGCTTTGTGTCAGGGTGATATGTAGATAATGACATTAAAACGATCATTGAGCAGTATTTATCAGGTAATGCTTTGGGTCAGGGTGATATGTAGATAAGATTAAAACAATCATGGAGCAGTATTTATCAGGTAATGCTTTGTGTCAGGGTGATATGTAGATAAGATTAAAATGATCATTGAGCAGTATTTATCAGGTAATGCTTTGAGTCAGGGTGATATGTAGATAAGATTAAAATGATCATTGAGCAGTATTTATCAGGTAATGCTTTGTGTCAGGGTGATATGTAGATAATGACATTAAAACGATCATGGAGCAGTATTTATCAGGTAATGCTTTGTGTCAGGGTGATATGTAGATAATGACATTAAAACGATCATTGAGCAGTATTTATCAGGTAATGATTTGGGTCAGGGTGATATGTAGATAAGATTAAAACGATCATTGAGCAGTATTTATCAGGTAATGCTTTGGGTTAGGGTGATATGTAGATAATGACATTAAAACGATCATTGAGCAGTATTTATCAGGTAATGCTTTGGGTCAGGGTGATATGTAGATAATGGGATTAAAACAATCATTGAGCAGTATTTATCAGGTAATGCTTTGGGTCAGGGTGATATGTAGATAATGACATTAAAACGATCATGGAGCAGTATTTATCAGGTAATGCTTTGGGTCAGGAAGATATGTAGATAATGGGATTAAAACGATCATTGAGCAGTATTTATCAGGTAATGATTTGGGTTAGGGTGATATGTAGATAAGATTAAAACGATCATGGAGCAGTACTTATCAGGTAATGCTTTGGGTCAGGGTGATATGTAGATAATGGGATTATTGACTTTGTCAGTATGTACTAATTTCAAAAGCTTGGGACCTTGAATAGTGAAGGTCTTGCAGGTCTTGCTAATACAATTTATTACATGAGAATGAACACTTCAAAAAGCTGTAATGAAGAGATGGAGAAAATTTGTTTGTTAACCCCTTTACTGCTGATAATTTCCTTCCCTATTTATAATTGCTTTTTGCTATCTTTGCTACCTTCATATCTATAATGTGGCTTGAAAAATCTCAACACTTTTCAAGAAAAATTAGGAAATATTCAACTAAAATTGTGGTTAAAATGTGGTCATGGCTTTGGAGGAAATTCAATAGATGCATCTTGAATTCTGATGTAAACATTTCATTTTTTGATATATTGTTGCATAATAGTGTCCGTACGGCAACTGCACGGCTCAAAACAAAATGCAAAAAATAAAACAAAGCCAGCAGATCAATGCAAGCTGTATGATTTTATTAGCTAGTCTTAAAGCATAATAAACAGACTGGTTTCTGCTCAATTAAGTCTCAGCTTTCTTCAGTGTTTAAAATAAAATGAGAACAATAGTCCCTATTATAGTGAACAAACAAATTGATACTAAGGCATGACTGGTTCCATACAAATGTTCATTCAAACCAGGTGCAAATAATGCCCCTAGCTTAATTATCCATTTCTTTTCTTTTGAATCCAAAAGGCTATGCCATCCGGCTTTATTAGCCCTGTTTCCCATGATTTTGTCAATAACTGTAAATCTAAATGTGGCATTAGAATGTTTAGTTGTATGTTTGTATAATGCATTGCTGGGTTTTTTATTTCTTATTCCACTAAAGTGTTCTGAAATATGGATCCTAAGGGGTCTGGACATCTGTCCAACATAAAAGGCATGGCAACTACAGGTAGCTAAATAAATTAGCCAGTCTGTCCCACAATTCGCAAAGAACTGAATCTGAAAAACATTGCCTGTATCACTGCTAGAAAACTCCTTAGTTTTGTTCATAGCTTTACAATGGGTACAGTGGCCATAAGGTACACAACCTGTAAGTAAGTCCCCAACCATAGTCCGTTGTCCAGAAACCCCTGTAGTTTGGTTGATGTGTTTACAGTGGTTCAACTGGGACCCTATGTTTCTCCCCCTGTGAAATGAGAACACCTGTCTCTCAAAATGGTGGAAAACTAATCATCCACTCTTAATATGTTCCAATGTCTCTGAACAATATTAAGTAAAGTTTCCGTGTTCCTACCATAATAGTAACAAGACGGATCACAGATTGTTGGTTGGTCCCTTGTTCTTGCAGTTGCCATATGGGCAGGATATCTTTGTAGTTTGCATCTCTCTTGTTCCTGTTCCTCTGTTGGCTTTGGCATGCTGTGCACCAAGATCACTGAGGATGTGATTTATTGAGTTCTTAACATTTCATTCCTTATTTATCCATTCTACCCCATGGTGATGTCCGTTGATACTTAAAATATCTCTTCTGTAGCAGTTATATGGCCTCTGGATGCATGTTATGGTTGGTGAACATTTTCTTCATGGATATCTGATCTGTGTGTTCATTTTCAGCGCAAGACCAGGTTGGCGTTTTGGTGGAATCATCATTTCAAGCTTTGCAGCTTATACTGGGACTCGGGTTTCTCCACTTACTGTATTTTGATGGATTTTTTGGATCCACTGGGTATGGGCGATTTATATGAGTGTTTGTGAACCAACATTTAATGTTTTTTCATATATTCTACATTTTGGTGTAGTACGTTTAGTCATTTTGGACTCGCAGTGAAGGGAACAACAGCCTACGCATTACTTCATAATGGTCAAAGTTTATCGGACTTGATTTGGGACTTGTATGGGTCTCTATGGGTTAAGATCTGATACATATATATATATATATATATATATATATATATATATATATATATATATATATATAATTTTGAGTGCTTTCTAACTTTGGAGTAATTTTTAATAAACATTGTGAGGGCCGCTGCTCATTGGTGTTTAAACTGACAAGTGAGTTTACATCTGCAAGTGTTTCTGTTGGACTATATGTATTTTTGGGTTACTACCAAGGCGGATTACAGATATAAGACAATATAAGCACCTATTTTCCAGCAAGTCTTGTTCCAGGAATTACTGAGGGACATTGAGGGTAGTATGCTCAGTTATTGTGAACTCACAGTGTGGGGAACAACGGCCTATGCATTACTTTATAACGGTTGAGTTTATCGGACTTGATATGTGACTTTTAGGGGTCACTATGGGTCATGATTTGATAACTTTGTGTGTTTTCAAACTTTTGTCATCTTTAACAAATATTGTGTGGGCCGATGTCCAACTGTGTTCATCTGACAAGCGAGTGTATATCTACAAGGGTTTCTGTTGGATTATATGTGTATTGGGTTACAACTAAGGTGGATTTTAGACACAAGAATACTCTGAGCACTCGTTCTCCAGCAGGTCTTGTACCAGGAATTACTGAGGGACATTCTTTATGTTCAAAATGACCTTAAGGGATCCTTCTTTACATGGGACTCGTTGAATATCATTTATTGGGTCATTGCATTATGCTTGGGTATGCGAACTACAATGTCATGATTATATGCTAATAACATGCTTGTGGGTTTTTTCCTAATATTTTTCTGAAATCATCAGCAGAATTATAGTGTGGGGGTTTGACCACTACACAAAAGGGTTTCTATATATTAGAACTATAGTACCATGTTTAAATATCATATAATGGGCAGCTGTTATGCATGGGTTTCATAAACGTTTTCGACATAACCAGCAGGACCATTATTTGGGGGTTTGAATACACACACACACACAAAATGGCATTGTGAGCTGATGCTTTTAGACCGGATGTTTGCCTTTTGATATATATATATGTTTTGCATTTAATTGTGTTGACTTCAGAAGGATTTGGAATTTATAAGGGGATTTATTAGGTCCTTCTGATATTACGAAGAATTTTTGGATATTTGCTGTTTACCAACACACTTATGGAGAACATTTATATGCTGCATATGGATCATTTATGTTTATTGTCCATGGCTATTTAAATGCACATTTATTCCTAGTGTCCACTTATGCACATCAGGGCCAAGTTTTGCTAATATTTTGAGTTTACATAGGACTGTGGATGCCTGTAAAAGATAGGGGATTTTCGCCTGGGAATAAGGTGTTATGTCTTAGGAATTACCCTGAATTTCAACTTCTATATAAGGGGGTTTATTTGATTCAAAGGAAGAGACTGATTTTTGTTTGTGTTTGCATTTAGTGATTTTTTCATTTAATTTATATGTGATCTGGGCATTCTTGAGTGGTTGTTTCAGGGCATGAATCACTATTGTTTGGGCACCAAGCAGTTAGATCTTGGGTGGGAGTCCGATTGATTTATTGAGATCATCTCAACCGGATTCTTTATATCAGCATATCAGGAACCATTGCTTTAGGAACTAAAGGGACGTAGCATTGCTCTGGACATATTGGTCATGTTTTTGATTTGTGGAATTGTGAGTGGGAAGGAGGAGCAAGGGCTACTATTGTTCCTTTATTTATGAATGGGGGTCCATTTAAAGGACTAACAATTATACAACGAAATTCTTATGCTTTGGTTCTCTTTCGACTATGGATTTTGGTGAGAAGGGGACGTAGCATTGCTCATAGCATTTGGTTTCTATTAATAGTTCCATTTGTTCACATTATTATCTGTCATTTTTTGGGACTAGTTTTACTAGTTTATATGGTCAATATAAGGCTTTTTTGCCATTGGTGAACTTTGTGGGATTTTGTTTGGGACCATTCTCAATTGGGCTACACCTAGGACAGACTGCTTTTTGTCCAATATTGTGTTTTCCTCCTCTATAGGAGTTTTGTCAGGCTACACCACACCAGAAGGTACAGATTTCATTTTTTATAATATTTGTATACAATATTTTCTATACTATTTGCAAACATAAATATGGAACTAAAAAAAATCTTTAACGGCTTATCTGCCGATAAGGATGATTTGGGTATTTTTGTTTTAGGCTGAGATGCCCACACAACTTAGGGATCTCTCCCCACTACACCAGAAGCTATCTGTGAGGTTCATTTCCAAAATCTAACTAAATATATGAGATCCTTAAGAACTAACGTTTGGCACGCCAAACTCTTTAAGGCATATTTAGCCAAAAATATGGCCCCTCAGGGTTTGAGAGCTCACATTCAACCTTTGGTGGCCAGAATTGATGGTGAACTCACAGAGCAATGGGCATTAGCACAACAATAGGTATTCATGGGTTATTTTAAGTATTATTAGAATATTATGATAGGGTAATTGAATCTGACATGGTGGAAATAACTGGGTTATGTGAAAGCACCAAAATATTTGAGGGCTTACCAGCTTTTCAAGTTTGTCTCCAGAAATTAAGTAAGGATTTGGACAATCTTGAACAATATTTGAAGGCCAAAAAGATTAGGAAATTTCAAAGGGACCTGGCAGATTATGAGAAGGGGATTCAATTCTCCAGTAATAATAAACAAGTCAGGTTCAATGAGCCTACCAGAAAAGCAGGTAAATGGAAGAGACCCAGGTCAATTTTGAAAAGAACACCAAATTCCAGTTCTAATTATGAGACCTCAGGGGATGAATCATCATCTGCAACTGATCTCAATACACAGCACCCTGGGGACTCACCAGTATCCAAAAAATTGATCCCTTTAGACGAAGACAGGTTGGGGGGGCAGGAAACACAACAGAAGTAGGAAACATGGATATCTTATTGGAACTAATGACTCGGAAACAGCAACTCAGAATAATGTAAAGAACATCTCTAACGTAACATTGTCTGATGTACAAATAAAGATTCTTAATAAGGGATTGAATTTCATTCCTGTTTTTTTTTTTGTTCCGGAAGATCAGCTAGCTCAGGATGTTTCAGCCTTTTGTAGATTATTGAATTTAAGAATATTCTACAAGGATTCTGATAATCAGACAAGTGAAGACAGGTTTCGGTATCATAAATCTAAGATTATCCCCCTGATGCACTCCAATGTACTTATGTTCCAGACTGCAGTTTTGAAAGATCTAAATTCTAGGTCTAGGGACTATATATGTCAAGCTAATAACCTCTCAAAGACTGAACAAACAGCTTTACAGGAACTGGTGGACCATAAGGACTTTGTTATATTATCAGCAGATAAGTGGGGAGCAGTGGTGGTCATGAACTGGGAACAGCATAACGAGGAGGCTATGAGACAATTGGGTGACGAATGATAGTATATGAAGATGCCCCTTGATCCTACTCAAAAATTTAAGAAGGAATGCCACCAATTTTTGGCCTTAGCTAGGGAGGAGGGTATTATTTCAGACTTTGATTTACAACAACTAATGGTCACAGATCCAACAAATCAATATATTTACATCCTCCCCAAGATACATAACGATCTGCATCACCCACCAGGTAAACCTATTGTCTCGGGTAGGGGCTCTATCACCGACCCCCTATCACAATATTTAAATTTGAAGTTACAACCTCTACTTAAGTTGTTATGTTTCAGACTTCATGAGACCACTGAGTTTCTTCAGATTATAGCTGATACACAATTGGAACCTGGCTGGCTACTCTGTACCCTAGATGTGTCAGCATTATATACAAACATACCACATTGGGCGGGCTTGGATGCCCTAGAATAAGGCTGAATAGGTCAGATCTCTGCCCTCCAGGTATGAATACTTTAATTATTGGGATTGCTGAACACATACTAACTAAGAATGTCTTTTTTTATCGTGATAGATGCTTTTGGCAAACTAAGGGGACTGCCATGGGGGCTTGTTTTGCCCCCATTTACATAGATTTATTCATGGCTTATGTTGAGGAGATCATTATTGATGACAATTCCCACAAGATTTACATCAATGAAATTGACATTTGGAGGAGGTTCTTGGATGATTGCTGGATGGTATGGAGATCGGATGAGAGTTACCTGAAGGAATTCATAGTTTATCTTAACAAAAATAAATGGGATATTCATTTCACTGTTAGTTATCATTCCTTTAGGATAATTTTTTGGATGTATTGATTACTGGGAATGCAGTTCACACCTTAGAAACACAGGTATATAGGAAATATACCCAATACAGTTCCCTTCTCCATGATTCCAGCTTTCATCCACCTCACATCTGCAGAAACATACCTAAGTCCCAATTTCTTAGAACGAAACATATTTGTTCCAAGCCTGATAATTATGTACAATACAGGGATGACCTTATTGATTGATTTAGGGACAGAGGTTACCAAATGGGTTATGTCCTGAGTGCCAGTAATACGGTTTCTTCATTAGATAGGACAGATACATTACAATACAAAGAACAAGGGACCGACCAACAATCTGTGATCCGTCTTGTTACTACTTATGGTAGGAACAAGGAAACTTTACTTAATATTGTTCAGAGGCGTTGGAACATATTAAGAGTGGATGATTATTTTTCCACCATTTTGGGAGACAGGTGTTTGTTCTCATTTCAGAGGGGGAGAAACATAGGGTCCCAGTTGAGCCACTATAAACACATCAACCAAACTACAATGGTTTCTGGACAACAGACTGTGTTGGAGACTTACTTACAGGTTGTGTACCTAGTGGCCACAGTACCCATTGTAAAGCTATGAACAAAACTAAGGAGATTTCTAGCAGTGATACAGGCAATGTTTTTCAGATTCAGTTCTTTGCGAATTGTGGGACAGATTGGCTAATTTATTTAGCTACCTGTAGTTGCCATGCCTTTTATGTTGGACAGACATCCAGACCCCTTAGGATCCGTATTTCAGAACACTTTAGTGGGATAGGAAATAAAAAAAACAGTAATGCATTATACAAACAAGCAATTAAACATCCCAATGCTACATTTAGATTTACAGTTATTGACAAAATCATGGGAAACAGGGCTAATAAAGCCGGATGGCATAGCCTTTTGGATTCAAAAGAAAAGAAATGGATAATTAAGCTAGGGGCATTATTTGCACCTGGTTTGAATGAACATTTGTAAGGAACCAATCATGCCTTAATCAATTGTATGTTCACTATAATAGGGACTATTGTTCTCATTTTATTTTAAACACTGAAGAATGCTGAGACTTAATTGAACCAAAACTGGTCTGTTTATTATGCTTTAAGACTAGCTAATAAAATCATACAGCTTGCCTTGATCTACTGGCTTTGTTTTATTTTTTGCATATTGTTGCATAAAACATAAATGACATAGTGCTTCTGTTGCAAACAAAATATCTTTTATTATAATCCTGATTTCATTTATGTTTTGATAACTTTTATATTTGTCATCCTGAACTAAATTCACAGCTATACTTTTCTTCTAAACTGTATGTTTTAAAATGGTACTGTCTGTGACTTTCACTTGGTCATTCTTCCCAGGAGTTGACCTTGAGTGATCAGATTTATATTTTCAAAAAAAAAAAAAAAATACATGTCCCTACAGCAGTCAGCAGTATGTTGTGCATAGCACTTGCTTTTAATGTTGAGGTAAATAAAGGCTTTATATATATGTAAGGCATTGTGTTATGTGTTTTGCTATAACATTTGAAATTATATAAATTTGACTTTAAGAAATAAATAGTATTCTCAATCTGATCTTATAAAACATAATACAACCATAAATGCAACATTTACTGGGAATGTCAGCTTACACCTGCCATATTTATCAATTTCCTTTGAAAGAAGAAGAAGAAATCTTTATAAGCTATAACTTCTACCACTGACCATTAACAATATAGAAATATATGTCTGAAACAAATTGACATTTTATAGAAAATCGTAAGTAAAATATGTAATAACCCCAAGGTGTAAACTGCACTTAGTTTGGGAGTTTAGGTTTAAAGATACCAAACAGCATCATTACCATGTTAGTTGTATCATCTGATATGTGTCTATATCTGAGATGTTTACTTAGACTGTTTCAGCACTCACAACTTTTATGAAGGAATATGCATGATTTTTATTCAGTGCAACTCCTGAATGCATACATCTTTAAACCCCTTGTGAACCACATTTTCAGGTAATACATTCTATGCATTCACAGCCTTCTCAGTGAAAAAAAGGAATGTTTTGGAGAACCTAGACTTACTTAGTCATCATAATATGCTGCCTGTAATCGCTTGGGCTTGTCTGCAATGAATCTCATCTACCACCTTTCTGCTTACTTGGTCAGCCTTTTAAAGTCCTCTTTAGACTCTTTTCCATATGCCTACGGTTGTGTTGTTTCATTAGTGAAGGATGTAATTCTGTTATCTATTCTTTTTGATATGTCTGAAAAAAAAAACATGAAGAGAGTTAGACATACCTCTGAACTGTCCAGTTTTTTGACTCAAGTTTTTGGTCTTTTCCTCATAAAATACGTGGTTTTCTGATAAATCACTGAGAATTGGAGTCACTAAATAATGACAGACTTTTGAGTTTCTGAATTGGTATGCATCAAAAAAATGCATTGCTAATACAGCACCTTTTACTCTAGCAATTTTCTAATATATAAGAGCAATATTTAAAATGTGGCTTCTTTTCTGGATTTCGCATGCTAACAGGTTGAGAGTTGTAGTATTGGATTATTTTATAGTATCTATGTAGGCCTCCATCTGGGGCATGCATGCACAGAGTACTACATCAGGAAGACTCTGATGTTTCTACTGATATTTTCAATTAATTATAATTTTACAATTATATATATATATATATATATATATATATATATATATATATATATATATATTCAGATTAGACTGTGATTTTTATCAGTAAGGTCTTACAATCAGCTTTATGATGAATGCTTTTTTAGGCTTTCTCCCATATCTGTGTAAAGAATTTTAGTATTATGTTTGTACTCAATGTGCACCCCAGTATGTTTAAATGCTTGTGTGTGATTTTTACTTTGAATATCGGTTTAATACAGTTTTATTACAGGCCTGCATCTGTCATGTATCTGAGAAATTGTCTAACAGTAGCTTTGGTACATGTTTAGATTTTCCTCCAGCGTGTGTACTTAGACTGTGAGTTAGGTATAGAAGGAAGAACTGCAGGTGTATTGTCCATGTTAGAATTGTGCAACGGTTTTTCTTTTTTTGTTTTTTTTTTGTTTTTGTTTTTGCAGGGAGGAGAGGGGTTGGCATTTTGCAGTAAAAGATAATGTCACTTTTATACAGTATGTAAACACATTTTATTTATTTCTTTGTTGTTACAGACTTATAGGCTGTGATTCATACGGGATTAGTAAATGTGCAAGTTGAAATATCACTGTTAGTGATTGATTCAGTGACACCAAGTACAAGGCTGCATAACAGTCAAACTAACACAGTATGCATCTCATGACAATGACTGCATAATGCCATGCAAATGTGGAGCCCAGTGCAAATAAATCCTATAGAGTATGGAAATGGAAGAACCCAGAAATGACAGGACAGTGCAGAGATGTATAAAAAGATGGCACTGCATGGCAAGCTTGCCCATTCTGAATGCGGCAATTTGTGTTGCATATTAAAAGGAGTTATGCTGGGAATTGCAGCAGTAACAGTGCAGCATGTATTGACAGCTATGCTGGGAATTGCAGCAGTAACAGTGCAGCATGTATTGACAGCTGCCATCAGGGTGAGTGCTCACAGTGCTGTACCTTTTGACCATCTGCTACAGTAGAGAAGGTATAAAACAGCACCTGGCCTGCCTGCACCTGACAGGCTAACATGCATCATTTCTGAGAGGTCAGCAATATTGTAAAGGATTTAGTCAATCTATGCCTTTTCTAAGTGGAATGAAGGGTTATGGATGGTGTTCCCATTCCTAGGGACAAAAATGTCTGTGTAGTGTTCACCATCTTAACTTCACAGAACTTCCAGCAAGAAACAAAGGGGATGTTGGGGGTTATCTCAGGCATCATGCTTGCAAATAATAAGGCAGTTCATTGGTGTTATGCTCCCACATGTGGTGGAGCATATCTGGTTTCCAGGGCACCAGAGGAGAGAATGAACCAACACCCTGTATTTCTTCTATGAGATAGCCTATTTCCATGAGGTCCAGGGTACCACAGAATGCACACATGTTGCTATCAAGATGACCCCTGTTTGTGAGAGAGAGCTAAACAGAAAGAACTCCTACTCCCTGAATTGCCAGGTTCTCTATAATTCTCATGACATTATTTATAATGTGTCTGTATGCCCCCAGGTGATCTGTATTGTTTTAGGATTATTTATAATGTGTTTTCATGCCACCTATGTAGTTTGCACAATTCTCATAAATGGTGCCTGTCTCATTTACAGTAGTGGTTTCTACAAGGAGACTTCCAACAAAATCTTCTAGATAGTAGCTGCACACACATGAAAGATAGACATGCCTACACATACAGATAACATGCATGTTGTGAGCTGGCCACATATACATTGTTTGCTGCATGTGGCAGGTGATGCTGGATATGTCCTAGATTTGTGTCAGGAACTTTATGACTTGCTAGGACTCACAATGCCAAGTCCCAAAATGTGGAGATTGAATGACCAAAAATGCAAACTTACATATATAAAGTATGAGATTGCAAGTTTTCAGAATATTCCCTTTTCTTTGAGGCATAGCAGTTTTAGAGCTGATATGCATAACTCTAGGGGTCTTGCTCCCCACATTGTGAGGCATGGGAATCCCTGCCACCTCCTGAAAAACAACTCTGTTAATGCATTTCCAGTCTTTTTTCAGTGATTTGATTCTTAGTATTTTAATAGGGAGCTGCTCCGACTGATGATGGTGATATGCAGCCTTTGCATCATCAATAAATGCCCTATAATACAGCTCACACTGAAAACTAAGCATAGTACAGCTAACTGGACTACTGAAGGGATGTTTCCAATGTTTATAGACCACTAGAGAAGCACTGCAGAATAGTTCGGACAGATGTAGCAAGATATCTCTTCTATGTGCCTGTTCCATACTATCTAATTGTGCAAACAGCTGGGGCAGCAAGTGAACTTCATGAAATAGCCTTCTACAACCAGGCATAGCAATAGCAGAGAGCCTGGGTGGAGAGTCAGGGGAGGGTGACCCTTGCAACAGCAGGAGCAACAGTATGACACCTGAGGCAAAGGTAGATGCAATATATTATGGCACTGGAAAGAGGTAGTGTATAGTGGACCATGATACAGACAACACAGACTAAAATGATACTTGCTAAATCACAGTAAGTCTTTGCATGGACTGGCCACACTGGCATAACCAGTCTATGCATGGACTGGTCACACCTTCACAACCAGTCTATGAATGGATTGGTCACACTGCATCAGACATCGTCATCATCATCATCATCATCATCATCATCATCAGAACTACAATGGTTCATTTGAGCAGGTAAGAATACAGAATGACAGGTGACTACAATACTGTAATAAGAGGAATGGTCAAAGTAGCCTTTAGCCACATACACTGGGAGGTTGTGAGTGGACAGAAATCACATCCTCCAGTGATGAGGTTGGGCTGCTGAGACATGACTATTGCTGCTGTCTACTGTGTGGGCTTCAGATATTAGAACTGAGGGCCACACAGCTGGGCTCAGAGGAGGTATCCCATGTTTTGAGCCTGATAAGCAATCCTGCCCATGACATGGATGAAGCCAAAGTCAGGGACAGCAAGCCATATTACTTCAGGTAACACTGATGCCATCTTACTATCTGTGTAGATGGACATCAGGTAACCTGTGTCAAACCACTTCCCGCCTTTACCTTCCCATTGTTATAGACTGTAAGGCCTGCAAAGACCAACTGGATGATGATTGCAATGTAGCCTGTGGCTGCACCTATGAAGACAATATATGTCACATGTGACCTCAGAAGCACTGTTGTCTCCCTGTGCTTATTATAATCTAGGCCACTGTGCATTTGGTGTATTTCCTCTCACAAGTCACAGAACACATTAATCATCGCAACAATGCTATGCCTACCTGACATCTGTGCCAGGATCACTGATTTCCAGTTGTTTATTCCTAGTGTGACACTCACATCAGGAATAGCCCTGGAGTTATGGCAATCACATCCCCCTGCATCTCTCTCCAGTGTTGGGTATGCCTGCCAGAGAGGTGCTGCTCCTATCTGATGCCATGTCAGCTGGACAGGTGGAAGGGCACTTAGATATGCAATATCTGTCATGCACAGGTGAATTCATGTGCTCAGCCACTACCTGTGATAGGGGCGTCTGTACTGGTGGGGATGGTTGCCCCACCTCTGTGTAGTAAACAGTTGTACTGTGCCACTGGACTGTGCCATGTCACTTGCATGTTGCCATAATCATGACTTCAACCCTATGTGGCCCTGTGGTAGCAAAGGAACTTAAGAAAGAATGAAAACACATGCGATTACTTTTAGTACATTCATTGTATTTTACATTTTAATAAATATGTAATATTATGCTTAATGTTATTATGTTTGGAGTAGAACTAGCTGTTGCATTTTTTTAAGTTCCCACTTATTAGTGCTACTCTGTCAAAGGCGGACATATGACAGTAGCTTACCATTTTGATAACGATTACTTAAGAGTACACAGTCATTTTTGTTATTTTACACATACTGTCTGTAAGGCTAACTAACCGAAATCATTACTTCTGTGTAGTACATACATTTTTTAAAAAGATTCTTGATTAACATTTTAGGGAATCTTATTTTTGTAATTGTTTTGACTGTGAATACTGTATAAGCTTTGCAAATCTTTTTTCTTTTTCTTTTTTTTTTGAAAATAAGTTCCTCCAATACTGTAGTATATATGAATTAATTAATTAATTCATTCATTAATTCATTCATTCATTAACTAAATTTTCTAGAAATTTCAAACTTGAGGTTTATAAGAAGATTCCCCAAGGCTGAAAAGAATTGGGTTTCAAACTGTATTCAGCATTATATCAAAAAGTGAGAGATCAAAATATCATCTATCGACCTATAAATGTGTTCAACTTTCCTTAAAAAATCAATAAACCAATATGATATCTGGAGCAGGTACATATATTTCAGGGTGTGTCATGGTGTAGTCGATTCATATGCATGTCCTCCCTGTGAGATGCTTTATTGGCACTATAAATTAATATATTGGAGTGTAGCTGACTAAATTAAGTCTCCTGAGGCAAGCTATTACTTAATTCAATCAGCATGAGTGCAGAGCACTTAACAATTTCATTAGTGTTCTGCTTTCTTGCCGGACACGTATGCATTTTGCTGTCTTTGACACTGACCATAAAACAATCAAACATGTTTTCAAGTGTTTTCTGATGGGGCCAAATAAAGAATCGTAAGAAAGCACTGTAATCAACATTCTGTGAAACTAAGGTGATTTCCTTTTTTTCTCAGATAAAAGAACCAGATTTATTTTATATTATTCTTCTATGAATCTTTTATGCTTAAAACCCAGAATCTAATTTTATATCTCTGACCTCATTTCCGAAACTTCTAATTTTGTATTCAAGTGATTTCCTGATAACTTGTCTTTAAGTCTTCCACATATTGTCTGCAGCAGTTATTACACAATGGAACATCTGTTGTCTTTCATCTATCTTGTACTTTCAAAATATCACAGACATACTGAAGACTGTAGGTAGGAATTTAATTAGTATCTTTTAGGAACTACATAGCAGCTGACAACACAATCTTAAAGTGTCTACTGCTCGGATAACTTTACACAGAGAAAACTCTTTTTAAGCAGGGAGCCTGCGGGGTCACTGTCCATTTCTTTAAAGCAAAAACTGCACAGAAACCTTACTTAAATGTGGAGGTTCATAGATTCATAGTACCAGTTTTGATCTATTTTACCACATTTAGAAAATGCAAAATGAGTTGCCTCTGTTCCAGTATAATAAAAGTTATTTTTATTGAGTTGTTTTTTTTATAAATTAAATGGTTCACAGTCAAATGATTCTTACATTTTGTGATGTGTCACAATCATCTGACTGTGAGCCATAGCTGAATTAAATAATAAAGACATAGTTGCAGGGGGAAGCCGCCTTATACCCCCCATCATTATGCTTTGTGCCCTTCACTCCTGCTTCATAAATAAACAACTCCAAGGTTGTACTATCTTGGAGAATAAGAAATATCCTGTGATATCACATTCTCTGTCTTTTAAGGTGAACCTGGGAATCCCTGCTGCAATACCGCCTGGAGTCTTGGTTGTACATTGTCTTAGGAGGGGTAGGCATAGTGTGGTGCCATTTGAAGTAATATCAAGGTTAGGCTGACCAAAGTGGACACTAGAGAAATTGGTTCCTTTGAACATGTAGATTCCTAGGTTCATGGGTCCTCATTGCTGGAGCAAACCATGGGTTTCTTGTTATCTGCCATCCAACAGGTAGTGTGTGGACATTCCTACAGGAGTTCAGTGACTCACTCATTGATTCACTTATGGCCCCCTAACATATTATGGTTTTGGAAATGTCAGCTGAAGTGAAATCTTCTTACATCCACCTGAAAAACATATCCATGTTTAGACACCTAATACGTCAATCAGATCTCTCAACTGTAGTACACATAATGGCCAATTTCAGACTGGACTACTGTAATTCCCTATACCTGGGACTACCTAGCATTGAGTTGGGTCATCTAAAAATGGTTCCGATTTCTGCAGTACTTGACATTAACATCATATTACACTGATTCTGCACAGCCACCATTAACCTGCGATTCATTATAGGATCGATTTTAAGATCCTAGTGTTAGAATACCTGTGCATTCATGGCGTGGGTCCTTGTGACTTGAAGCAGCTTGTTGATCACTCTTGTTCTCCATGGGTTTTGCTTTCATTGTCTGAGAGGCTGCTGGTGGTTCCTCCAGTGAATTTGGAAGCCTTTGGTTTCATTCATTTTATTATCAAGCCCTACCTATGGGGTACTGGCTGGCTTCCATCAGGCATTGAAAAAAACAATGTATGTAATCCGGCATATGACACTTATGGCTGATGCTTTATGTTTATGTTTTCATGTTTCTGTCTTGCTGCTATTATTGTTTTATTATTGAAAATTGTTTATATTGTAATGGTGCTTTGGTTGTAGAGCACCTTAATAAATTGAAAGCTAACCTTGGGAAGGGTACTTCATGCTTCATTTCTGACAGACCAACACAGTAGTGAAGTAGAAGTCAGCAAATGATCTTATGACACTGGTGCTATTACCCATTAGTCTGGTTCATTCCCACCTGTATCCCCTGAAAACTGATTCCATAAATGTTGCTGTACAGGTTATGTCACCGTTGCACATTCCTCACACTTATATACATATATATATATATGGTTCTTTACTGACCTTTTGTAGGGGACATACATTTCAGCCCTGTACTACTATCTTTCATCATTAGTTAATTAAAGTTCATAAGTTCATAGGTGATTACTAGGTTAATGGCACAAGAGCCTATACAAGTCTAACCAATAATACCCAGGATATGAGAATATTATATCTTAATTCCCAGATATGGGATGAGATGGTATCATTTATTTATTTATTGATTTATTTATTTATGTATTGACTGGGAAAGTCCACTGGGTCAGAATAATCCATTTTCAGTGGAGGCCCAGGTAGAAAATATCCAGTAACAAATTAAAAAGTACTACATTAAATAACTAAACAAAAATGATTATACTACAGGATAAGATTTATAGTAATAAGAAACCATGCAAATATAAATAGCATTTCTTAGTGATAGAAATATGCAGAGTACAATGTCATTATGCAGTGAAAATAAATGACAGTAGAACTTGCACAATATATAAATGGATAACTTGTTGAGGACATTCAATATAAACAATCATGACACACAGTACATTCTATACAATATGACAGAGATTATACTTTTGCCTTGAGGAACTTTCTTAAGGATTAAGTATTAATTAGTAAACTTTGTTAAACAGAAAGTCACAGAAGTACAGTTGGTTTACTAGTATTTCAGTTGATCTAAAAAAGGGGGATTCTAGTCAGTAAACTGCCTACAATAAATAAATCATGGTAGTGGGTCTTTGGGTGTTGGAACCCTGGGTCATTTTACAGACTGCCTTTGTCCATAAGGGACATGGGCAGTACCAGTACCCCAGGAGTGATTTTATGGTTCCCCATCCATTTATCCAAATTCCTTTTGAAGAAAATGAGGGATGCACTTTGTTTTATGAAGATGGGAAGTTTATTCCATAGATGAGATAGCATTTGGAAAATGAGTCTGTCTCTCTGGCAAGTTCTAATACAGTCATAAATAAGGTTCAGGTCCATCTCTCCAGAAAGTTCTGTTACTGTCAGAAATAAGGTTCAGGTCCATGGAATGTGTTACTCTATAATTACTGTATAATTTTTCTTGTGAATATGTAACATTGTCATCAGGGCTGGATCAGAGAACGCCTTATAGGTCAGGCATAAGTCCCCTCTCAATAAACTTTATGAAATGGAGTAAAGAGATAGGGCCTTTAGTTAATCTGCATACGATACATGTATTATACTTTGTATTTTTTTAGTGAGAAACCTCTGGGGCTACTCCAATTGGTGTAAGTGCTTGGTTAGTTACATGCAGGAGGGAGCATTGTACTCAATTATTGGCCTGATGAGGGCCGAGTACACTGGCACTATGACTTCCTTTGACCTTGATGCTATGCCTTTAGTTATAAGTTGAGCCACACAGAAGCATATCCTCACTACTGTACCTACCTGGTGGTCAAAGTTTAGGTTACTGTCTATTTGTGTTCCTAGGTCCCTCACTACTGGGTCTTCTTTTAGGGGTGACATATCAATATTACAATTTGCAAGGATATCTGATTTACTGAAGGGTATGAATATGCATTTTTAGCATTTAGTCTTGGACTATGGTTTTGGCACTAGTCGTTTGTCAGTTTTAGGCCTATTTGTAGGATGACAGCATCATTTGGTGATTCAATTAATGCTTCCGGCTTACAGTTGTCAGCAAACTTGGTGAGTCAGAGGCCCCCAACATTGGCCTTCATTTTAGGTTCATAGGTTAGTACTAAGCTAACTGCCCTTGCGAGCCATTTTAAGCTTAGCCAATTATACTTTGTGAGACATGAACCCTGCACCTTTTGTTTGTAAGGCAAGCACCTTAACCATTAGGCCACCCTCCCACCTTAGAGAAGTATATAACAAACAAGAAGGGTCCCAATACTGAGCTCTGTGAGACACTGCTAGTAGCAGGTTTCTTATCAGAAATGTATTCACTTACCTGAACAATATGTTTCCTGTCAGTGAGCCAGTTGGCTATCCATCTTGTGATGTAGGGGTTTATGCCTAACTCAGTAGGTTTATCTATGATTACTGAGTGGGAGATTATGCAGAAAGCTTTATCCAGGTCTAGATAAGCAGTGTGTACCGTTTTACCCTCATCCATGGTCTGATGACTTTTTTGAAGAAGTACACCAGATTAAGCAGGCAAAATATCCCCTTGACAAAGCCAAATTGGATCTGGTGCAGTTTTGGAGAGTTTCTATGTCATTATTGATCAAGTCCATGAAAACTCTCTCCATGGCTTTGCAGATAAGATTGGTCAAACGTTTGCAACTGTAGTTCCTTGCGTCAGTTGATGGACCCCCTTTAGCAGAGACACAACTGTTGCAGTCCTCCATTCCTCTTGGGTAAAGCCTGTTCGGAGGCTGTGGTAAAAGAGGGTATCCAAAGAGGTTGAAAAAATTTCTAAGAGATATAAACCACCTCTTTTTAAGGTTGAACCTATTTTACTTGCCACATACTAACTTCTTTCTTGGAACAAAACCAGTTGTATTCATATTTTTTTTAATTTTTTTCCCTCAATGATGAGTCAAAAAGATAATTGTGAGACATCATGGCAAACCAAGGAAGTACAGGACACAGTTACAGCTGTGGCAAAGGACATAACAATATGAGCAAGAACAATGGGTACTACGTCAGAGAATAAAAGAAGGAAATACCTCTATTGAATTTAAATAATTTAACAGATATTTTATTAAAGCTGACTTGTCTATTGCCAGAAAGTTTATTTTTGCTCACAGCTATTATGCAAATTTGTTTTTACATTTAGAGCAATGAGACTGCATATCAAGCAGTTATATTTGAGCTCTTTAGGATTTCTTGGTACACTTATACTAAGAAATCCATTGCAATCTTTTGTAAACCAAACAATTTTACACCAGTATTGCAGGCTAAATTATCAGTGTTTGAAAGTACTTATCACAATATGATTTGTGAACAGCTAACTAAATGAACTGTGAAGCTGTATTATAATTTAAGTCAACAAGAGAGGACTGTCATGAATTATATGATTAGTAGCTGATATATGGACTGACAGATTTATGTACAACTGACAAAATGTCAGAGGATGTTGTTGATTTTGTTTAGACAAATTGCCTAAGATTCCAGTTTTTATTTGGAATCCTAAGATGCATGCGTACAGTAAATTGTCATTTCAACAAATTGTTAGTAACTACAAATAGTATAGATACAGAGACACTTGTAATGGTGCTAGAATTTCAATTTACATAAGAGAAATGAGAAGTGTTTCATTTTATTGAAAAAATAACAGCTATAGTTACATAAAAAGAACATTTATTAGCAACATATGATGTAAAAGCATTATCCTCAGTGATAACATTGGTTTTAGGATGAGAATCTGTTAAACATTGACTTATTAAATAAACAGATATATCGGCATACAAAATAGAGTTGTCAATTACTGGTGAAAATTCTACACAAATATTTTTTAACAAAAATATTACAAACAAGTAATTAGGATGTTGCTGTGTTGGCAATAATCACTGCATGTCATACTAACTTACTGATAGCTGATTGCAAATAAAGGATCATGGATAGCTCCAGATTTGCAAGATGCATAACTTTTTGTTGATATTTATTAATAATTTACTAATTTATATAGGGTAGGTTATAAGACCTTTTCACTGAATCTTTAAATTTAATAAAAGCACAGAAATGTTGTTTTTTTAAAACCATAACTTAATTTGTTAAAATATAATATCTGGATGTTAAAATTAGTAAAGATCAAATGCATCAATTTAAGACGAAAGTTTATGAAAAGAAAAAAAAAAACAGTCCATTGTAATAATTATGTGCAATACAATAGTATCCACGCAAGTCAGTTAAAAGAAAATGTAATCAGACAATGTTTAAGGGCATCTAGGATAACTATTAACGATGAAGATTTTGTTAAAGAAGCAGCAACAATTAAGAAAATGTTTTTTAAATAAAGGCTGTCCATTGAATTTCCTTAACAAAGACAGAGACTTACTCTAAAGGTATGGAATTTGTTGAGTGCAGTAGAAATAAAAGAAAAAAATCCATACAAAGATTAAAGGTTAGTCATGGGCTTAATTGAAAACTGATTAAAACCATCATTATATATAACTGGAATATTTCAAAAGGTGGCCGTAGTATATGTGAAGTGGTTAAGAAACAAATGGAATTTATTTGGCTTTATTGGCCTGAATTTGTCTATAACAGACTTAAAAAGGAAACAAAGTCATGGACATTCAGAACTCCCATAAAGCTGAAACATCTGATGTCCTTAAGGGGTCATTTGCTTATATCCCATGTTACCTCTAATGTAAACGGTTTTAAGGAATCATACAGTGGAAAGTCTAGCTTGGCTAGATTTTTCTTTCAGTTTTTGAATATTAGAGTCAGGAATTTAAAAAAAATATACTTGAAAAGTCAATATAGCAGAAGAAAATAATTACCTGTTGCAGTGGAATGTAAAATTATATAACTATATTACAAAAAGTCCCTATTATTTACATGAAGCATCAGGCAAGATATTTTTATTAGATGGTAATTATAACAGAAATATTGCATATTTTGTTTACATTGCTACCTTTTAGTTCTTTTTATATAGTTAAAGCTATCAAGAGATTATCCCAGTGGATTAAGGCTCATGTATTTTCTAGAAGTGTAAAACTACTTCTAACACTTCGCAGAGACAGTCACGTAAAGATCATATGCAAAGCTTTTTTTTTTTATATACCATGCTCTCATTATGTGCAGTAGTATTTCTGATTATAAAATAAATAGATTTTACATTAGTTATGTCTGTGCAGCTCAGCTTATTAAGTATAGTAAACTTGTGTTTGCTTGTACTGTAGGGTGAGCAGCTGTCTAGTTACTTAATTCCATGTCATATGACTTAGAAATCTAATGATATAATTGTTATTATACAATGATTGGCCAGTAACATTCCAAAAGGAACATGCTGATTGGTCAGGCCAACCAGTGTGCCTGGTGTAAATCCAAGCATATACCAATGGAAAAAGTCTGGTTGCATGGACCTTTTTACATTATTATATGCTACAAAAATTGACTTTCCCTTAGACATTATTGTACTGTGATCCCTTTGTTTTATTTAAAAAAAAAAAACTGACAAAAACTGGAGACTTCAAATTAAAGAGAGAGATGGGACAGACAAAAATAAAAGGATAATCAGATACGTTATACAAAACTAGAGAAACATACCAGATTATCCTTTTAGTTTCTCTGGCACGTCTCTCACACATTTTGAAAGTCTCCCGGTTTCTTTTTTTTTAAATGCACTAGAGGTCTTCCTTTCTCCAGAAACATACCAGATTATCCTTTTAGTTTCTCTGGCACGTCTCTCACACATGTTGAAAGTCTCCCGGTTTCTTTTTTTTTAAATGCACTAGAGGTCTTCCTTTCTCCATTGCTTTCATTACACAATACTGATGTCCTGCACTAGTGAAGGAAGGAAAGTCCCATACAAATGTGCAGTAGGTGAAGAAAGCACCACAATATAGGAAAAATGTGGAAGAGCAGCACTGCACTATTGTACAAGGGCATTATTTAAGAAAAGTAAGTAACTTTTTTCTTAAATAATGTCATTGTATAATAGCAATAACTGATGATGTAGGTATGGTATATTGAAGATTTACCAACAGTTGGCTTTGTTTAATCACTCAGGCTTTGCCCTTGTGATTAAACCAAACCAGCCATGGGTAAATCTTCAATATGCCATACCCACGTCATCAATTATTGCTATAGTATAAACAGTTTGACAATTTGCAGAGGGTATTTGTTTTCTTGCAATAAATAGCAGACTTCAATACATAAATTTAGCACAGTCAGTCAATCAGACAATAAATAAGTAAATAGATGCAGTTAAAGTCAACTAAAAGCAAATTAGAACAGAATAAGATTCCTTGCAGTGTACAGAATCCTTTTTATTATCCATTTGTAGACAACTATCATTGTTACATCTGCATAACTCCACTCACTTTACAAGGAATTTTATTCTGTTCTAATTTGTTTCACCCCCCCATTCCACATTAGTAACGCATGCTAACCCTGACCCTAACCCTAAAGTCTAGCTTTCCTTACAGAAAGCCCTTTCCATAAATTATTGCTACACAAGGCAGCTCGTACACTCACCACCCACACTTTACACACTCCCAAACACGGTAAATATGTTCCCTTACGTAGCACTTACTCTAATCCTAAAATACACAGTCATACACAAACACTAAATCTACCCCCTTACATAACCCTTAGACTAACTTAAAACACAAACATTTACACCACCATTACCTTTCTTAACCAAACAGCAGTCACCCAACATAGCATTCACACAAACAGTCCTTCGCTCATTTTTTGCCACTGTTCACTTCATCACATAAATGTTTGTTAATCACATCAGCCTTAAAAAAAAAATATATATATATATATATATATATATATATATATATATATGTGTGTGTGTGTGTGTGTGTGTGTGTGTGTGTGTGTGTGTGTGTGTGTGTGTGTGTGTGTGTGTGTGTGTGTGTGTGTGTGTGTGAACAGTGAACAGGTCCAGCATTTTCGGCCTTTAGGTCGTTCGCCATTTATAGCTTTCGATGTTCTGATATAGACCCCTCAAAAATGTATGTTGTTCATGTTGTGGATTAGGGGGTTCTGAAAAGGAAGGAAGTATTTCAAATTAAAGTGGAAAGAAAAGATGTTTTTATAATGCAAATGAGGTTTGAATATGAAGAATCTCTAGAATTATCTGAGGCTGTAAATTATATAAAGCAAATCCATTGTAATTGTTTTCACAAAACAAATTATGTCTGAATGCAGTATGTAGACTAGTTTGTACTATATGATTTTTTGTGTTTTTGATGTGCACTTATATGCATCATGTACGGACATTTTTTCATGTTTTTGCCTGTTACCGGAGTTCATTTCTCCTCAGGTTTCATATGAAAAAGGTCCTGAGCACACTGGAACCACCTGGCTACCACATTTGAACAGAGTTAGATTGCAAAATAGATAGACAGACTGACAGATACATCATAGATAAATAAATAGAAAGACAGATAGATAAAACAATAAAGTGAAAGAGTGAGTGAAGTTCAATATTTTGGAAAAAATGTTAGTATGATTCTTGGATTAGTTTCCAGCTGGTACAGCTGAATGGGAAGTCTTATCTAGAAAATAAAGTAATACAGGAATGCTACTTTTTCTGGAATATACCTGTAGCATCTATTACTTGTTCTGTGTACAAGAGATAACATATTGCTTAAATCCAAGCATAATGGCAATTCAACACAGCACGGTGTTCAGCAGAATGTGTGACACCTTCCTGCAAAAGAACTAAAGATAACACAGGCTGAATGGCTGTCATTCAACTGGTAACAACCTCTTGGCTCTCTTATGCTGTTAATGCTGTGCTCTCTGTTTTAAAGGTATATTTTGGGTGAACCTTACAACAGCTGCAAAGCTCAGAATCACTTATTGTTGTCTGCTTGCTCGCAAGCTTGTCAGTATATTTCAATACTGATATAAAGTCCCTTCACCCCATGTCATTGTGACAGGTGCAAGGAGCAGCTCTGTAATGTCCTTGCCTTAATTTAATGACAATTTTGTTCTTTTAAATGGCTGAGTGGTTTCAAGACATATCAAGTGATATTTTTTTTTCTGCAGTGTAAAGACTTAGTCCCAGTTGTCATGGAAACAGGCTAGAGCACTTCTGAATTATAGGGCAGCAGAATGAATACTTGTAAATAACATAAATTATCAATAGAACTGCACTGCTGTTCAACAGCACCCAAACCTGAAACCACAATCCATATACCCAAAGGGAACAGCTAAATATTATTTTATGAGAGGAAGTTAAATATGTTAACAGAATCTCCTACTAACAAATAAGAATTTATTAGAGGTTAAGTCTAAAAGGGAGTGTAACAACACAAAAGATGAAAAAAGTTTTCTCTCTAGTGACATTCTGACACTCACATAATATTCCAGGGACAATAAAGCTATATAAAATAACTATTAAATTAAAGAAGACAAGCTGACTTTTTGCAGTGGAACAGGAAAATGATATACATGTCCTATTTTATGTTAATGTCTGCTCAATGGCAGCTAAACAAAATATGTTGCATTTTAATTCAAGTATTTATTCTGACTTGCTGATGGCTGTTTTATTAAACTTATATCACCATGATGCTTTTTTTCCCCAGGAAAATGTTCTTTCTGACAGAAATGCTGCTACTGTCATGCTTCTGGCTTGGAAAAAAAATAGCTTGCTTCTCTTCCCTTTCACTCAGTTCCCTTTATGAGTACCAAAGATTACTAATACATTTTTATTCTATAAACAGGGCTTATTATCTTATGTTTTCTGATTAATGTATGTCATCATACTGGCAGACAACCTTGACTTTTAATGTTTTTCACCTAGGAAAATAATAAGCTGAAAGCAATATTATTCAAGTAGGCATATTTATAACTTATATACCTATATTTAAAGGAGGATACCTATAGTGACATTAAGCACTTTAGCTTCCTTTTGTTTTGCTCAACAGTCAAAATTCAGAAAGTGTGCAGAGCAGCGCAGGGAACCTGGTCTTTGAATCCCCTTATCTCTTGGCAGGTGATGAATGCAACAAGAGCCCTCAACATGGGTCCCCTATGAATATGTATACGTTCAGCATGCACTGCTAAGTCAAAATCCAATTAAATGACCCCCACCCCCAACTACATGGATCTTTGCTCCCAGCAGCATTACATTGCAATGACAAGAGGATAGGGGTATATTTCCTGGTTCAGCTGGACATAAATTCTGGCATAAACAAAATATATATTGCATGGTAGAATGAAAATTATGTACAGAAAATCACTGTAGCTACAGAAAACAACTGCAGCACCCCAGTGGATCTCTTTAGTTGTTTATACAACAACTGTATGTGCACAAATTAACAGTGGTCCACAGAGCAACACTGTGACAATGTTGAACCACAAGACTGCCTTCCTGCAGCTCAGCAATGCCAGCGAATGTCTGCAGAACACACACGCACACATGCACACATGCACACACGCACACACACACACACACGCACACACACACACACACACACACACACACACACACACACACACACACACACACACACACACACACACACTGCATATCCTCATTGCTTCCTTCTTTTTTGAATTATGGCTCAGCGTATTATACTCTTTGGAAATTGCAGTAAAGGTTAATGTACTACTGCATTCATTGTACTTTAGTTAGTCCCAATTTTCTATTCTTCTATTTTCTTTGTCCCAAAGTGTAGTGTCAGGTTTTTAACTGAGTATTGCTCCTTGCAATAATTTTCCTCACAAGCATGTCACTAAAATTGTCCTTTTCTGCAGTAAGCACCCCATGTCAGTTGCAGATAGCAGTGACACACACCTCCATAATGCCACAGCAATTAAAAATATACTCCATGATTTGACCTGGTACATATGGAACATGTGTGAGTCTCGTTTGTGATATATGAGATAGCTTGTACTACACATTTAGCGAGAGTATCGTGATGATTGAAAAGCCAAAATTCATGGACTGAGTTCCCTAATCTTACAGTACAATGCATTTTTTGTTTCAAAAAACTGGACCCATACATATTCCATTTCTGTTTACTGACTCCCTTCATTTCAGTAGGATTTGGTAACTGATGTTGTGATTATCCATTTCATTTCCACTCCATTACTGAGTTAATTATTTTTAGCAGTATCAGCTAAATTTTAGATTATTGTGGTATTAGTTTAGGGAAACTTACATTGAGATTTTCATGTATACAATTTTTTTGGTTGTGTTTACAAAGGTAAATGTTCATAAGTATAGGCCTTTAGATTCTGGTCCATTTTGCCACCCTTGCAGTTTTACCTGATTGTCTAATAGTGTTCTCTGTTTCATTTTATTTTATTTTATTCTTTATTTTAACTTTTTCCATCAAAAATAAATTTTGTTTCAAGGAGGCTAATTTAGACAAGCCATGAATGTATGTTTATATATTCATTTTTGTTTTCTTATATTTAATTTAGCCTATTATCATTCTCAGAAATGCAGGTAGGCTGCAGTCTGTGATGACAGACAATTGGAGGGAGGAATAGAACCAATCCAATAAGAGACAATATTCTATTAGATTATATGCACCTCAAAACACAAACACACACACACAAAATCTATAGATAGATGTATATGTGAGAGTCTGTGTGTGTCTGTAAGTATATCTGCATGCGTGCATGATTCTGTGTGTGTGTGCGTGTGTGCACGCGCGCGTGTGTGTGTGTGTGTGTGTGTGTGTGTGTGTGTGTGTGTATTTATGTGTCTGCATGCATATGCACTATAAGGATGATCATCTATGGAATGCTGTGGATGGCTTTTTGTGTTTCTATAGGAGCTCAGTGTTTTTTTCCCTTGATACAGTAACTCTGAATCTGTAATAGAACAATTTTATTAACCACCTTTGGTGCACAGTATAACTGTATCTGTACTGTTATTCATGGGGTATAGCTAAAATGAATAAGAGTTGCAAACCAGTTAAATGCCACCCATACCTTTCAACCTCTTAGTGCAAAACATCTGCACAAAGCCAAACATAATGGGGGACAAAAGTAAAAAAATAGGGACAATTTTTTAATTTTGCTTCTATCAAATTTTGCGGTTTGGATACAAACATATTTGTCCAGAGATGCCAGTAGCAGTTGGGTTAGGGTTGAGGGAGATTTGGGGGGACAGAGGTGTTTAGAGCTAAAGATTGATGGGTTATGAGGTACCCCAGGGGTGGAATGGTTAATATTTAGAAGATGGGATGGGTGGAGAGGAAGTGTGATAATGATAGGGAGGAGTTAACTTAGTCTTATGCAGAAGTTTTGGGGTAGGATGACACATTTTGGAGTGAACTTGCTACTTGCAGGTGGTGCATCCAAGACAACCAGTAGGTACCATGGAGCAGGTAGGCCTCAGAGGAAATATTGTCAGGAAGTTAGAGGAGCTGGATAATATATATCTATATATATATATATATATATATATATATATATATATATATATATATTTATATATATATATATATTTTTTTTTTTTTTTTGCCTGGGGTCTGGTTATTATTGCATATTAATTTGGAGGGGGTGCCTTCATTTACTTGGTCTTGGTAGAAGGCTTATTTATATGCTTAGACAGGTAGCCATTTTGAACTTGGACATGGCTGTTTTATTGCATTTACTATTCTTTTCTAGTAAATGATGGCTCTGCGTGCCCTGGATATATATGAGCTGTTTTTTGTTTAAATCATCAGTTAGTTTTCTCGGGCAAAGGTTTTTCTGTCTTGTTGTCTCTTTATGGCTGTTTTTGTTTGTTTAGGCATGGTTTTGTTAATTCATTGGTGGCGTCCATTGATTTTTCTTGGATTAATAGGGGCTTGTCCACAGTGGTTCCGGATGTGTTGCTGTTCGCTCGGTATGCTGAGTTGTTTTTGTTTCATGAGGTAGACCCCTGTGTGTTGGTAGTGGTAGTAATGGAGTGTTTTCTATTGCATTTTGCCATTTAGCCACTGCACAATGCAGTTTTATCTCTGCCCTGCAATGCAGGTACTCAGTAGCTGTTCATGGACTTAGAAGCAGTCATGAGTAATGTTCGTTGCTGTGAATGCAAAGTTACAGATAGGTTCATAGATAGATTCATAGATTAGTACTAGGCTAACTGCCTTTGCGAGCCATTTTTTAAGCTTAGCCAATTATCCCCTGTGAGATTCAAACCCTGTACCTTGTGCTTGTAAGGCAAACACCTTAACCATTAGGCCATCCCCTCAACCCCCAAGATGGAGCCATTTAACCATTGGTGTGTTGGGGGGAATGGGGTTTTAGGCTGTGCATTAACTTGCAGCTGTTCCATCTCCCAGGTCATGGCTGAAAAAGGTCTATGTTTTCGTATTCTCATCACCTTGGTGAGATATGAAAATGTTTGACTTTCCATTACCATGAGCATTAGCACACACACTGATGAGGGATATACCTGACAGGAGCCTCTGGGTATACTAAATGTTCATCTAGCTTAAAATTATGCCAAGAATAATTGAAAGTTACATTCATAGATGAGCTTGTTTTACTGTGAAAACAACTGCAATGAAACATCTCATATTAATTAAAACCTTTATTTTTAGCATGCTTCGGGGGTTGGCATGAAGGTTAAGGTTTATACCTTTCAAATACAAGGTGCATGGTTTGGCTTTCTCCTTTTCTACGTTAGTCCATGATTCCTCTCAGGGCCTCATCCTTTATCTTCTATCTCAATAACTATTTTGCAGTGGAAGGCACTACTGCTATATAAATGCACTGAAATGTGGTCATGGATTATTTATTTAGTCCCAGCTAGACGTGGTTACATCAGAGTTGTTTTTACTGATGTTGTTTATTTTTTTTTCTTATTATCAGCTGAGTACTGAGTTCAGCAGGCTATACATTACCAGAGATTGGGTGGTTGCTAGGTTGGGGACAGTGAGGAATGTGTGTTAGGAGTTGGACAGGGTATAAAGGGGTTTAGGAGGTTTTATGGGTGTGTTAATGATTTAGATTCAGGTGCGAGCTGCAGGGTGGTTTTATTGAAAGTTTAGGTAACAGGGTTAGCCATCTCTGATCATCAGCATTAGCCAGGCTAGGACTAGTTAATGTGAATGTTTTACATCTGCAGTGCTCTCAAAAGCAAGGAATAATATACATACATACATATATATATATATATATATATATATATATATATATATATATATATATATATATATATGTATGTATATATATATATATATATATATATATATATATATATATATTTTTTTTTTTTTTTCTTTCTTTTATAGATGGTGTGTTCTTGAAGTCTGAAGAGATAGGTGGCGATAGTGGCTCAAGTGGAAAAGTTGTTCCAGCCAAAGAAGTCTCTAGATTAAATGCATCCAGTACACCTGGGAGGATGTGTTCATGCAGTAAGGAAGACGACATTTGCAAGAGGAAAGAGAGCTTGGAAGTCAGCAGTTGGTGTTACTGGAGATGCTATGGCCAGTGGAGCAGATTTGTTTATGGCAGCAAGTAATGATATTGTGTCAAGATTAAATAGTGACAATGCAGAGGGGTCAGGTCCTGGGAATGGAACCAGTGTGGGCTAGAGTCTAGACTAAGCACTGCAAGCTGCTGAGGATGTAAGTGGCGGGGTCAGTCTGCATCTCTTGGGGAGTCGGGGGTCGGATTCGTACAGGTGTGATGCAACACAGCATGATGTGGGTTCTGATTTTGGGGTGTGGCCAGGGAATGGTTAGCTACACACACTTTGTTGAGCACTGAAGGGAGTGTTTTCCTGATCCCCAATATTCTAATGTCTGGAAAGGTGAGTATGTTGATGTATTTGATTTAACTGATGCAGAGGGTGTGCAGCATTTGGTGGAATCCAATATGGCGAATAACAAAGATCATATGGAGGCTTTAGCAGCATTGGGGCAGAGGAGGGTTGGAAATATAAGAGCTAGGAGGTGGGTGAATTGGATACTGGGATTTGTGTATTATATGGTGGTTTGCCTGGAGAAGGATGGCTCACAGGCATTACTATGTTTGGCTTATTTTCCTACAAATCAGGAGGCTCAAAACTTACAGGCAGAGGAACGCATGGATGTGGTATGATCAACAGTTTCATAAGAGGAAAGCCATGGATCAGTCATTGAGATGGGAAGTGAAGCACCCTGATCTCTGGCTTGCCACAATATTGAATAGTTTTGAAGTTCCAAGCAGGTGAGTAAGGTTGGGAGGAGATGGGTGTGTGTATGTGTGTGTTTGTGTGTGTGTGTTGGGCACTTAATGTGGGGTGGTGCAAGTCACTGGCATGCAGATTTCTCCATAATTGTTTGATTTGTGCCGGTGAGCACTCAGTGGCTCAGTGTGGCCATCAGGAAGGGAATGTGGGACACTGGGGTTCCTTGTTGAAGGATATCAGGTCCTTCCGCTCCTCAGTTCATGGTCCACAGGGATTTAAAGGTCTATGCATTTTGCGGGAACAGAGGGGCAGTATGTCTTTTCGAGGTCAGGGGGGGTAAGCTGACTTTCCCATTTGCCCATTAAGGTACTAGGTATTGCAACACATATAGATTCACTTTCTGGATTCAGAAGTTGTGGATGAATTGACTTCAGAGTTTTCAGTGGGTGTTTCTATTAAGTTTGGGGTTTGTGCAGATGGTTTAGTTTGTAAGAATTTATGTTCAGTGAAGGGGAATGAGCTGGTATTGAAGGTTTTGTCTTAGGAAGAGTTGCATACAGGCAGGTTACTGAGTTGGTTTTGACTACCCTCCCTTTGTCAATTTTAAGGTGTCAGCATTGGGATTGTACCTAAGAAGGCTCCAGGGGAACTTCAGTTGATTCAGCATTTGTCTTACCTAGAAGGGGAGTCGGTGAATGATTTTATTTGTAGGGATCATGCAAAAGCTAGTTATGCCTCCTTCAATGATGCATTTATGAAAATGACAAGGTTTAAGGATATGAGGTTAGTAAAGGCTGACATCAAGTCTGCGTTTTGCTTGCTGCCCATGCGGGAAGATGAATAGCTGTTGTTAGGAATGTTTGTATATGATAAATTCTATTTTGACAAGGCCATACCCATGGATTATTTGGTGGCTTGTGCCACTTTTGAGAAGTTTAGCTTGGTGCTTCATTGGTTATGGCAGCAAAGGGTGGGATCTCAGAAGGCCATGTATTATTTTGATGATTTTTTTGGTCATGGGTGAAGGTCTCAAGGGGGCTGCATAAGGTATGCTAGCATTTCTGCAAATGTCTGAAGAGTTGGGTGTTCTACAGGTGAAGCAGAAATTGGTAGGCCCCGCCAAGTTATTATGCTTCTTGGGTTTGATGGTGGATGCAGGATGGGGGTTGTTTTGTCTTCCATTACTGAAGATAAAGCAGTTGAATGGGAAGATCATGTGTGATGTCTAGGGACAAAGTTTAGGTCAGGGATGTTATGTTGGAGCTCTTGAACTTCACATGTTAGACAATTAGGCCTGGTTGCACCTTTTGCAGATCAGTGGCATTCCTTTTGAAAGGGAGGAGAAGCAAGCATCATTGGGTAAGAGTTAGCAAGCTGGTAAGGGCAGATTTGGAACTGTGGTTGTACTCCTTGGATCGTTTCAATGGTGTTTTGTTTTGGCAGTAAAATTGAGTCAATCAGGGGAATTGCAGCTTTTTATAGATGTTGTGGGGGGAATAGGGATGACAGTGTACTTTGACGGGGAATGGCTCACAGCTTGCTGACCAATGAATTGGGAGGATGAGTAGAAGAAGGATGTGGCCTTTCTGGAACTGATGCCTATTTGGATGTCTCTAGTGGTTTGGCAAGATCATTTGCATGGCAGAAAGGTTGGTTTTAATTCAGACAATTAGGTAGTGGTGATGGTGTTAAAGTCAAAAATGGCCAAATCCAGGATACTTTTGTTAGTTTTCGTAAAATGGTGTTGAAAAGTTGGTTGATATTTTTTTTCAGGTGTATACTTGCTGGGTGTTAGAAATGTGATTGCTGTCAGTTTTTTTTTTTTTTTTGCTTTCAGCTTCACATGTTTTGGCAGTTGGCCCTGGAAGTGCAAGGCAAATCAGTTATGTTGCCAGAGGAGGTGTGGCAAATTGGGCAGAAGTGATGGGATGACTGATTCAGCACAGCTGCCCAAGGAGGAGAGTTTGGTTGATCAAGTACTTGTCTTAAGCCTGGATGAATGGGAGGTCACTTCAGTCAGTTAGGTTAGATTTGGCTGCCATTAGCATATTTGCACAGGCAACTGACTTGCATGATTTGACAAAGTCATGGATGATAGCTCAGATGTTGAAGGATTGGGTTGGATCAGTGGTAGGAAGGCTGATAGGTATTTGCTGATGTCGAGGCAGGCCCTGCGGGTGTTGCTGATAGGCTTGCAGCTACTGACAGAGAATTCTGTTGATTCTGCCCTGTGGGTTACCTTATCCTTGTGGATGTATAGTGGAGCATTTAGTGTAAAGGAATTGTTAGGTTCCATGCTGTGGCAGGATGTCGTTACATTTCTTTCTTCATTACTCAACCCAGATATGGTTGCTTCACTCAAAAACTGATTAGGAAGGCAAGACTGCACAAGTTATTTGCAGACATGTAAGGATGAGTCCATGAGTTTAGTGTCCTTCGCTAGGAGGTTAAGGTTATCATGGGGGGGGGGGGGTGCAGGATTTTATTTTTTGGTTGCAGTGTGGATGTGTGATAGGGCATGATCAATTTTTGTGTTTGATAAGGAAGGCATTTCACTATGTAGGCTTTCTGGGTGAGAGGTTTTCTATGCATTCTTTTTCTATTGGAAAGCATCAGATTTGGCAAGGGAAAGCAGATAATTTAAGGTGATAAAGAAAGTGAAGTACTGGTCTTCTGGAGCTTTCCTGTCTTACATTAGAAATGTAACAAGTAGAGTTGTCTGCTGTGTCTAATTTTAATATATTTTTTTTTTTTGTAGAAAAGTAGTCATATTGGGAAATACTATGTTTATTGGGCTGCAAAGTGGGACATGATTAGACCAGATGGAGTTGACCTGGGGCTGCGGCAATATGGGTGAGAGTGTTTTGGCCCAGTATTAGAGGACTCAGGTAGAATCAGCTTAAGGACGAGTTTGCAAACATATGTCTTTGGCATGAGAACCCACATATTTTAGTGGTCCATTTAGCAGGTAATGATTTGGGGGTTATTCCCAAACGGCAGTTAGTGTTCAAGATATTGATGTGCTTGGCAAGTTTAAATAGTAGGTTTTCTTCAATGATCATCTCATGGTCAGAAACTGTACCACGTCTGGTTTGAAGGAATGCAGGCAAGTTCATGGTTATTGAGCATGCTCGGTGCTTTAACTTCAGGATTTAGAGGCACTTGAGACATTTGGGTATTTCATCTATTAAACACAGGGACATTGAGGATCAGGCTCCAATGTGGTTTTTGAAGGATGGAGTAGACATGAACAAACTGTGTTTCAATCTTTTCAAGGTGTACTTGTTGTTTTTGGAAAGTTTGCTGGGTGCACTGTAGTATGGGGCTCATGGTCCTCTTCTGTCCCCCCTCTAGGGTTATGTTCAGAGTTTACAAGGTGGTTGGTTGGTTCTTGAAGTGAGCAGCTGTCATGTTGCTTCTATTGTGAGGTTTGAGTAAACAAGTGGTTGGGTAAAGCTACTTATATTATGGAGGACCGAGGTGAGAGAGAGAGACGCTGCCTACTGTAATTTGTTATGCTTGAAGTATGTATTATATTCCATGGATAATAAATTCTGTGATTAATAAACTCTAGGATTAATAAATTCAGTGATAAATAATTGTTAAGAATTGATTAATGGTCGTCTTATGTCAAGTTGATTTAGTGGTTTCTATTAGTGGGATCTGGACAACAGCTTTTGCATTAGCATGCATTTCCAGAAGGATTTGAAGTCTGAAACTCAAACTTATGTCATTATTTAGTGACTTTAACCCTCAATGATTTTTTCTGGAAAACTTCAAATATTCTGAGGAATAGACAAATAATATGAGGTAAAAATCTAGACAGTTGAGAGGTATACTATCACCTAAAGAATTTTTTGGCAGACTGAGATAAAAGATTTTATTCATTAATTTGATGGTGTCTTTCAAACTGTACCGACTGCACAGGTGGTGTATATATATATATATATATATATATATATGTATATATATATATATATATATATATATATATATATATATATATATATATATATATATATATGTGTGTGTGTGTGTGTGTGTGTGTATGTGTGTGTGTGTGTGTGTGTGTGTGTATGTGGTGCAGTCAGGACAAATATAGAACCAGTATAATAATAAAAATAAACATTTAACTGTAAGTTTTAAAATCCAATTGTCAAGCTCTTTTGTCTTGATAAATACAAGACTTCATCAGGACAAGTTATACAGATATCCTGCCAATCTTGCTTAAATAAACCCACTAACAAATCAAAAATTATCTTGCATTCGTAAAGCAACATCCCAACAAATGTGAGTGTTAAAAACTAAAGTAAGCCCTGATAAATCAGAAAATATTAAATTGATGACAATAATAGTAACTTTAAAAATAATAACAATGCATATATGTATATGAATGCAAATATAAGTATAAATATTATTTTTATTAAAGCTTCGCTGCTCTCAGTTTTAGTACAGGAAAAATAGAGATGTTCTCCTTAATCGCTGGTGGGGCTGTGGCATTCAGTTTAAGCTACCAAAAAAGTTTTCAGTATTCAAGCTTCATTTCTGGATCTTCTTTTTTCTATTATACCAAACTGAAATGATCAAACTCTATACATATTTCTCTGTGTTTAAATATAGCATTTTTGGCACATTTTCTAGAAATGTCATGCATGTGTTCATTTATTCTTTTCCTAAACACTGTTTCAGTTTTCCCAAAATAACATCTGTGTCATGTGCAACATTTCACTATGTATACAACAGCTTAACTTGAGCAATTTCCATCTTGTAACTAAACTAAAGTACCATAGTCCAATCATAACCTAACATGATCCCCTTGTGTATATATATATATATATATATATATATATATATATATATATATATATATATATATATATATATATATATATATTTTAACCATAGACATGTATATCGACATGTGCAATGAACAATTCTTTCCACAAAACAATATAAACTCAAACTATGTGGGGGGCTTTACCCCCCCATACACACCCCAATGTGGGGGGCTGTGCCCCCCCCCCCTTACTTTATATTCTAACTCCAGGATCGCACTACAGTGGGGAAAAGGCCATATATTTCTTTCGACTAAATGAGTTTTCAGTGAAGTGAGCTTTCAGTCGTGTGGTTAGTGAAATCAGTTTCGAACAGTTGTGTTTTTGACCAAACAACATAGACCCATATATATATATATATATATATATATATATATAGATATATAGATATATAGATATATATATATAGATATATATATATATATATATCTATATATATATATATATATATATATATATATATATGTATATATCTACATCTATATCTATATATATATATATATATATATATATATATATATACACACAGTCGCACACACACACGCCACACACACACACACACACACACACACACACACACACACACACACACACACACACACACACACACACACACACACACACACATTATTTACAGTTGCCGCATTTTTTTGCTCCCTTACCTTTTTCAGATGTTTTATAGACAAAGTGGAATCTATCACCAAAAATATGGCGAATAGATTTAATTTTTAAAATTCTACAGATCCAGTCTACTGTCTTTTTAACAACATCTGATAAAGCATTATGTTGGAAGACTAGAGCCCTTTCATAGGATATTTTTTGATAGAAAGTTATTATGGATGTAGTTGTTGAATGCCCCATTGCCTAAAAGCAGTTTTTACTGGACAGTCTATTTACTCACAATGTCCTGAACTTTATCTCCAATTAGAATTGCAAAGTATAGGGGTAAATCTGCAGAAAACAATGTCCAAGCATCACTTTGACTATGACCAAATATACGAAATAATTAAGCATACATAAACACAAATATAATGGTTAAGGTTTCTAAACTACTCTATACGGATTTAAGATTTTGAATGCAATAATCCATGACAACTTGTCCTCTGCAAATGACAACACTATGTTAATTGTTGCTCTTTCAAACCCATGCAGTGCTGTTGTACACACACACACACACACACACACACACACACACACACACACACACACACACACACACACACACACACACGTACACACCTTGGAAAGGCTGGTACAGGTTTAGTAGCTATGTCCCATTCTGCCCACACTATAAGGTAATTGCCACTACCACCAGAATCCCTCACCAGCTAATTTAAGGCCCTTAACAAAGGGTGTCCAATTTTACTGTGTAATATTATTACTAATCCAAATAGTAGTTTGACCAAGAGCAAGGCTATTAGGAGTGGGCCACACAGTGTCACACAATGCATGTGCAAGTACTTTCAAAACTTGAATATCTCTACAAAGATTAGCCACAATGAAAGGTGTAAATATATTTAATAATAAAGGAACAAGAAAATATATATATTCACAATGACATCAAAGTTCAAAACCACAGGAAATATTTAAAATAGCATTGCAGGACAGGCTCAGACAAAAGAAAAGCAACATCTATACTAAGCTTCACTATATTCCTGACTGTATATAAGAGAGTTACTATACCCTAATATTTACTTAATAGGCAAGGCAGATGATGTGGTGAGTGGTCCATCTTGTTGTTGTCAGGCCCAAGACAAAATACAGAATGCCCCGTCTCATACTAAGAGACTTCTCAAACTAATATCTAAAATATTGCTTCTGAGATATCTTGCAGAATGACATCATTTCTGGTCATCTGACTTCTGGTTCCCATGCAAAACCCCCATTGCTGGAAGCAGGCAGGACTTAGCACCTGCCTGTAAAAATACATACACAAGGGCTTTTGCTCAGATCTTTGTCAGGTTCAAGAAGTAATAAAACAATTGCATACTTCCACACTTACAAAGAGTAATTATTTCACCCCAAAGACAGAAAGCTTCTTAGTATTGACCCACAGATTTTTTGAGGAACCGACTAAACATGTGAGACAAAAATGTGGGCATTCTGCGAAAATCTAGACAGTTAAGAGGTATGCATATCCTGTTCCTCATTTTACAGTTTGCCATTCTTAGCACTTTCAGTGCACTTTGTTCATTTTAACCAAAAGCTGTTACACATAAAATTATTTTTTATACAAGATTTTGGAAATACATAAATAAAAACAGTAGACCTATTTTCAAGTTGTGTTATCATAATATTCTTGTAAGTATTCACAGTTAACTTTAGAATAATTTTCATTGCCATACACTGCTAAAAATCATTCTTTTCTCATCAATTTCCTATTCTCATTAAATCCTAATCTGGTTTTGAATTATCTGCTGTAATTTCCAAATCTCCGTAAATAGTGAATCATCATCATCGCATAATTAGAATTCATTTTGGCAATGACTTCCTATGGAGAAAAGAATTTGGCTTTAAGCAAATCCTCATTTTTTCCCAGTATATTGACACTCAGATAATTTCTCTGAGATTGTGTATGGGACCAGTTTTATCTGAGAGTCTATAAACTTTCTGTAAAAGCTGACCATTCTAGATCTGGCCTCATATCTCAGTTCCATACATTCCTACTTGATGATCATTTTGTCTAGCCAATGTTCTTCTTCTTCTTCTTCTTCTTTCGGCTTTTCCCGGTTAGGGGTCGCCACAGCGGATCACCTGTCCGCTAGTGTATAAATTCAGATATCGAATCTGTGACTTCTGTGAATTTTTAGTTTTATATATTAAACCAAGACATTTATATTTATTGACTACTTCTAGCATTGTGGAATTTAGATAGATAAAATGAGATTAACAAATACAAACATTAATCTACTTTTAAGAGCAGTGATATCCAGACCACAGTTTCACACTCTAATTCCTAATTCTATCATCTATTTTTTTTCAGTATTGTAAATTATGTGCACATAGTAACATATTATCAGTATAGGAGATGCCTGAACACTTCTTTGATCTTACTTTTGGCAAATCTCTTTCATCTTTCCAAATAATTTTTAGTTCTTCACTAACATAAATCAAGAAAAAGCCATTACATCCTTTGTTGATACCTCAATGAGAACTAGGTTCTGCATTCTTTTTATGTCACCTTTGAATTTCTATTTGTAGGTTTTTTTTGTATGCAATTCAGTTATTAAGAAAACTGGTTAACCTGAGTAATCTCTCTTTTGTATTGCCTGTCAGTTTTTTCCTATTAAGGTTTTTGAAATCAGATTTAAGGATTAAGACTACAGTAATAAACTTGTTGGCGTTAAAATATTTTATGTATGCAAACTGATGCTGGGATGACTCTGTGTGATCATTTTTCTCTTTAGGTGCTGTAGGATTAACTTGATAGTATGAACATGGGGTCTTTCTGGTCCCCTTGCCTGAAAATGAGTACAATAATGTCATCTTTCCATATGTTAGAAAACCTCCAGATACCTGCACTTTCTATTCTCTCTGAAGACTTGTTTTGTCTGTGTCTTTTTTATTAGTATCTTTATTGCTGATTTGTTCCTATGTTGTGATACTGTCATCTCTTTCTGCAGCTGTACCAGTCTTTAGGAAAATGTTTCTCCCATTTACTCAACCACTAGTCTCAGGAATGTCTGGCTATTATTGGCACATTTATTACCATACCAGTTTGATAAATCACCCTTTTTAGTTATTATTATTATTGTTGTTATTTAATTTGCCAAGCCTCATTGACTTTTATTCATTTTCGCATCTGCTTTCAAGGTGCTTGTCATTATAGGAGTCACTATTAAACTGACTGCCTTTTTTATGTTTAGCGCTAAGAAGCAGTCTTGTTTGTTGTTCCCTTTTAGTGTTTCTGACACACCTATAAACTCTATTGACATTGGCAAAATCAAGATTTTGAAAGCATAAAAAAACACTTCAACAAGACAATTTTTCCCGGCCCCCCTTCGAACAAACCATTCTAAACGCACAAAGCCATTTGACTACCTTTATTAAATATTATCATAACATGAACTTCAAACATATAAACAACATCAATTGCCTTCATCCACAACGATCCTCAGGGCAGCGTAACAACTCACCCTGCTCAATTACACCTCAGGGCAGCGTACTGGCTCACCCTGAAGCTTCCTCCACTGGGGCAGCATACCTGCTCACCCCCCCCCCCCCAATAACAGGCAGCATACCTGCTCACCTTTCACCACACAAAACCGTTGGCCAAATCAAACCACATCCTTAGAGGGGGAACAGAAGAGGACAATCCTGTCCCTCTTCTCCGCTCCAATCAACCAAATCTTCCTCCACCAAAAAGGGGGGGGGCAGGAGGGACCAACTCATGCCAAATGTAACTACTTCCTTTAGCTCCCTACACTTAAACCCATCCTGAGTCCCACCCTTTCCTTACCTCACTTCCTTAACTACTCCAGTCCCCCTTAAATACCCACATTGCCATGACTCTAATAATTAGCTAGTCCCTTAATCCCTAGCTTAGCTCTTCCCCACCACCCTCCCCCTACACTTTACTCGTGGGTCCAGGACAACTTTGTTTGTCCCAAACTGCATTTGTCCCAGCCCCCCTTCGAACAAACCACTCTAAACGCACAAAGCCATTTGATGACCTTTATTGAATATTATCATAACATGAATTTCAAACATATAAACAACATCAATTGCCTTCATCCACAATGATCATCAGGGCAGCATAACAACTCACCCTGCTCGATTACACCTCAGGGCAGCGTACTGGCTCACCCTGAAACTTCCTCCACCGGAGCAGCGTACCTGCTCACCTTCCATCACACAAAACCATTGGCCAAATCAAACCACATCCTTAGAGGGGGAACAGAAGAGGACAATCCCGTCCCTCTTCTCTGCCACCAGCCTGATTCTAGGCTGTTCCCCCTCCTAAACCTTAACCTGAAGCATCTCTTGTAAAAACAGCTTGAGAGGCAAGTTAAACAAATCCAATCCAAATTCATTCAGATGAACTCCATCCATATGATACCAACCTACCTCTCATTGCCCAAAGTCTCCATGTTGAATGATATGTATCCCCGAGTTTCTTAGCTGCCTCTCCAATGTATGATTAACAAACCTCCTAGCCCTTTCAATTGCTTTATAACTGTACGCCTTCCTTCAACACAAGCGAGGAATCAACTCCGACCACACAATTTGCATACCTGGGTACCCATCCTGTAGTCTCCACAAATCCTGCAAAATAATCTCTGCTAAACCCTTGTTAGCCAAAATACCCAAGTCATTACCTCCCAAATGAATTATTATTATATCAGGACACCCTATCCACGATTTAGCCTTATAAAATTCAAACATCAGCCTATCACAATGCATACCTCTAACCCCATGCCAAAACACAGAGCATCCTAAATAAGATAAACCCAAATTCCTTCCATCCTCCCTGATTAAAGCATGCTTCTCAGCCCAGTGGATATACGAATGGCCAAAATGAGCATACGCTTTCCTAAAAGAAAAAGAAAAAATGTTAATAATCACAAACACTACTATCTAATATAAGACAAGAAGGCATTTGAGGACCACCTGCCCGTTCTTTTAACAACCTCAATTGAACTACCCTGTCTAGCCAAATATGAAGTCCTCCCAATTCTAAAAGAATGAGCTGCAAACTTCTCAGCCGGAAATCCCATGCAACCCAAAATCTTCTTAATTAAAGTAATAAACCTACTACTGGAAACTACCCTGCCATCCTTTGAACAAAACACCAACCTCTCTGAACACCCCAACTTCCTACTCCTAAATTCTGTAGTCCAAGTTACTGGGCAACGGCAAAGGTTCCTGTCCGCTTTGAGCACCACCATACATCCCCTACTCAACTGATCCATCTTGCTTTTCTGTATTACAGTGTTGACCTCCCTCTCAGTCACTATAATATCCTTCCAGCATAAGGAACCTAACAATTCTGATACCCTGAAAGCATCAAAATATAACCACGTGCACAGAGTGCCCCACATAAAATAATCCAGTGACCCACCATGTAATAATCCTAAACCCCATAACAAAATGTTCAGTATTCACCTTGTAATTGGCAACCATGCATCCCTACACTCCACCATCACCCTCCCCCACCCTCTCAACATACGGCCTAATGTCCAAGACTTCATAAAATCTTCCAAACCCCCCCCAACTTAGTGAAATTGCTAATAGCTGCCAGATCCACTTTAACTGTCTGCAAAACCTTACCTTTCTCCCAAGCACTAGCCACATATCTTAACAATAATTCCTCTGACCATACCCTTTCCTCATCCGGTAATCGTGAAACAAATTGATTAAAATCAAAAAGAGCCCTACCATATGCCGAAGAAGCCCAGGAATGCTTCACCAGACACCTGACTATCCTGTCCCAAGATTCCACTCCTCTTCAGGCAGTGTTTTCAGCACCTCGACTGCCCCTGGAGCCAACCCTCGAAACCTGCAAAACTGAAAGCAGGACAGACTATCAGCAATATCATTCTTAACACCAAGCACACGTACTGCTGTAAAAAAAAAATGTATTAACAGGCTCTGCAATACCAACTTCCGCAATATTCTCAACAGCAATTCTGCCCTAGCTGTCTTCTTTTGTAACACCTTCACCACAGCCATATTATCAGAATGAAAAACTACCCGCTTGTTCCTCAACTGCTCCTTCCACACCACCAAATCTGCCCATATCAGCATAAGTTCTAAAAAAGCGACATCACTCCTCCATTCCTCATTCCAATCTGGAGGCTATTGTGCTGCAAACCATCTTCCCCCAAAGTAAGCCCCCATGCCAATACCCCCCCCCACTGCATTAATAAACAACTGAAGTTCTTCCTGACCCACCCGATCCGATTGCCAAAAGGAAATCCCATTAAATTGTTGCACAAAACCATCCCACAACTTCAAATCCTCCCACACTAGCCTGGCCTCCCTAACCCAATAATGCTTGCTCCTACCCCCCTTTAGCATATAAGCTAATGCTATGCAAAATGCCTGCCCCGGATGTACCGCTTGACAGGCAAAGTTCAGAAGACCCAACAGTTCCATGACTGAACCAACCCGAATCTTATTCTTGTCCAACACCCCCCGTATAGCTGACCGCAGCCTCTCTATCTTATCCTGGGGTAGACAAAACAATCCCTACTCCGCATCTACCATTAACCCCAGGAACTCCAATGCTCTCGCCAGACATTCCATCTTGTGCTGTGCCAAAGGTACACCCAATTCCTCACACATACTGGTAATTTCCTGCAACCCCTGTTGATCCCCCACTTTCCCTTCCCCTACTAACAAGAAATCATCCAAATAATGCACCACCTTCCCCGTTCCCACCCTCTGATTCCAAATCCAATGAAAAGGGTACTAAATTTCTCAAATGTTGCACATGCCACGGAACAACCCATCGGCATGGCAGTGTCAAAATAGTACTTGCCGCCTACCTTCATCCCCAACTACAGCCAATCCTCCCTCCTAATGGGCAACAAGTGAAAAGCTGATTCAGTGTCAACCTTAACCAACCATGGCTCCTGAAATTCCCTGATCACCTGCACTGCATCGTCCAAAGAGACATAGCGCACCCTAACTTCTTTGTCCCCAATAAAATCATTCACTGACCTTCCTTCTGGAAATGAAAGATGATGAATCAATCTAAACTCCCCAGGCCGTTTCTTCGGCACTAACCCCAGTGGTGACACCTTGTAGCTAACAAAAGGTGGCGTATCAAATGGACCCCACAAACGCCCTGCCTTACATGTCTTATCTACAAACTCTTCCAAAACATCCTCTTTCCCTTGCACTGAAGGGAGGTTCTTACAACTCACCCCCCCCCCAACCCCACCATGGACTTAATAGGAAATCCCCGCTAAAACCCTTGAATGACCTCAATCTTAAGAACAAAATCAGGACACTGGCAAAGCATATTCTCCAATACCTCCACCTTAATGGGGAATAGCACCCCTCCCCCTATTGCCTCTAAAAGACCCCAGTCCTCTGGGTCCAAGAAAATTGCCCCTACCTCGGGCTGTCTGTAATCCTTGAGAGGAAAGAAAATCTCCCTCTCGACCCATACCAGTGTTGTTCCATGAAGGAAAACCCTGCCATCCACAGTAAGCCGTGGAATGATTTCCTCCACATCTTAAGCAAGTGTGTGTAAATTTGCACCCAAGCCATGAACAAGTACAATTGTTAAATGACCAACACACTGCACCTGCCTCACCCACACTCATCCTCCTATTAAACCCAGCAAAGCTGTCCATCATCGTAGCCAGCCAATAATCAGGATGACGCACCTCCCACCGCAGAGACTGGTCAACTGCTTTCCGTTTACGGAACCACTCATCATACCACAACCATGCGTTCCCTGGCCTCAAATGTTGTGCTTTCCAAATGGTGAGAAAATACCCCAAAATGGGCAAAATCAGCACTCCATCCTTCTCCAGCTGCACTGCTATGTAATAAATAAAGCCAACCACCCAGTTGCCCCAAGTCATGGGTCTAAGCTTACCTGTCCATTTCCTACCCAATGCTGCTAACACCACAAACAAGTCCTTGCTAGTGTCTGACTCCACTTCCACTAACCTCTGGACCCCTTCTGCATCTAGCAGCTCAAACACATCCACATACTCACCTTTCCAGATTTTTTCTTTCACCATCCCCAGAATGTGTGGAGTTAAAATAACCACTCTATTGTCCTGTCCCAGAGCCTGAGTAGCTAGCCAGTCCCCTGGCTGCAGCCCAAAATCTGATCCTACCTCTGAGCCAGTCAAGCTGTCCTTAGAGCTCAGGTCCACTCAAGCCATCTGTCCACCTGTATACCTGGCTGCCTGTACCAAACCCCTTTGCACTCTGTCTGATACTGTTTCTCCCCTTTCCATATCCCCATCCAACAAAACCTCATCAACCACCTGTGCCTCGCCATCCTCACCACCTAGTTCCCCAACCATTGGTAAATTAATATCATTACCTGCATCTTCACCTTGCGACGTACTGGGAACAGGAGCCTCCACTGTAACCATCTGCTTCTCTGCCTGCTGCCTTTTTACCCAGCCTGGAGTCTTCATCACAGGGTGCCGTTTCTTCCTGCTTGAAGCTTTCTCTGGCTCTACCTCGGACCTCATCACATCCTGGAATAATTCTTCCACTTGGGCTGCGATAGCCTCCCATCGTTGTCACAATTCTGGTAAATTAGCCATCTGTAAAAAAGGAACACAATGTTAACGCTGTTCCACAAACCCGACTACCTTACTCTCCCCCCAACCCCTATAATGTTGTCTTGCCCTATGCCCCACCACTCTCTACCAACTCCCCTACTTACTTATACTCTGCAGCCTAGAACCACCCCTTGCATAGCTTACCTGCTAAGCATACACTCTAATCACTAGCTAATGCACTTATACTTCCTCCATAAATAAAATATACCCCTGCCTGGCACACGCTTCACCCTTCAGCTGCCCACCCATTCAGCCACACACTTCCCTACAGCTACCAACCACTTTCCTATCATCACCAGGTGTATGTATATATATATATATATATATATATATATATATATATATATATATATATATATATATATATATATATATATATATATATATATATATATATATATATATATAAATCCAACAACTTTGCATCAATCTTCTACCCACCTGCATTCAAGCTACACAGATACTAGCACCATTCATCCACCAAGAAGCCTGTAACCCTTACCTCTTTCTTCTGGACCAGAAATCCTTATCCCGAGAGGTAACGGCCAATACCCCCTGTGCGCATGTGCAAAGCCGGCACCAGAACCGAACGGCCGCAAAATGGTAGAGGCACCCGCTAAACCACCAGGGAGAGTGAAAAGGAATCCCCACCATTACCACCACTGAGGAATGCCATTGGGACAACAACACATCAACAACGGCCGCAAGCAACTGTGCGCATACGACTCCGGAGACCAAGGAAAGGCCACAGAATCCCACAAACACACCAAGGAGCACTAGAGGATCCTCCGGCCACCGCTCTTGATGTTACCAAGACTGGATTACAATGATGGACCCCCACAGCCTACCACAACCACCAGGGTGAACACTTTTTTTTCTTCTTGGATTACCAGGCCAACACACATGCTACTACCCGACCGCATGGCCCAACTGGGAAGGAGGCAATGATGACCCCAGCCTACCCACATGGCTACACCCGACTGCATCGCCGAACCAGGCAAGAGGCAACAACGGGCCTGACGAATCCCCTGAAGACCCCAGCATGACCAGGAGCAACCTCGGCAACACCAGATGACCACAAAGACCTCACCCACCATGACCGGCCCTATCACCCAACCAGAGCCACCACCGGATGACCGGCAAGCACCTCAACAACCGCAAAACAACCAGAGACTACAGAACACCAGGAAACACCTACCGCAACACCATGCCTACCTGACCACCAGAGAATCACACCAATACCCAGGTAAACCGAGCACCACACTCATACAGACACTACCCACCCACCATTCACCCACACACACTCTCCTCTCAGTAACCCTTTTACCCTTCCATGCCAGCAAGTCCTGTCCCCAACCTATATTCCCAAACTCCATCCCCACCTTAAATAATTACTAAAAGAGAACACCAAAGGGAGAGGAGGGAACTAACTCAGTTAAACTAACCCCTTCTCTCCCCACCACCCAAGGCCTACCTGCATCCACAATACCTATAGGTTGTCTGGACATAAGCTAGCTAATACTGCACTACCAACTCACGCCAAATGTAACTACTTCCTTTAGCTCCCTACACTTAAACCCATCCTGAGTCCCACCCTTTCCTTAACTCACTTCCTTAACTACTCCAGTCCCCCTTAAATACCCACATTGCCATGACGCTAATGATTAGCCAGTCCCACAATCCCTAGCTTAGCTCTTCCCCACCACCCTCCCCCTACACTTTACTCATGGGTCAAGGACAACTTTGTTTGTCCCATACTGCATTTATCCAAGTATTGAGCATGTATGTTCTTCAAACTGCAAAACTTTATAAGAATAAATCAACAGTAACATATATTATCTTAAATATCTGGTGACTTACTGAGCAGAAATTTAAAAATACAATAAAAAACAGCATTTATATTAGCAAAGACTGCAAATAATATTTATTTTAAATTTCCTTTCCGGCAATTATCAGGTAAACCATCCGCTATAAAAAAATTTTTTAAAGCCTTACACATCAGTCTATGTTTAAAAATAGTGCTGTTCGTGTTTTTCCTTTTAATAGCTAAGATATGTTCTCTTTTTCTGTGAGGTAAATGTCTAATCATTTTCAAACATAAAAAACTTTCACAGAATAAATATCTTGTAACATGCACTTCCATACAATTATTGTACTGTAATGCATAGATGATGCATGTTGAAATCATAAGAAAAGGACCTGCATCTATTTAATCTACTACGTATGTAACTATTTGTAGCTATATAATGTAACTTCTTGTGGGGTAAAATATAACATTGTGTGTGGTTGTACCCCCATAAGATGGTACATAGGACAGACCAAGAGAATGGTCAAAAGCCGTGTGATGCAACATTTAGGTGACATCAGAAACAGAAGATTGGAAAGCCCAGTGGCTAAGCATTTTCATGTTTCTCATGGTGGTCCTGATGTGAGTTTCTTTTTTTAGTATTTTAGCAAAGCCATTTTGCACACGGTAATGATTCTGGGGCAAAACTTTTACAATTGGAAACAAAGTTTATAATTAATTTTGCTACTCTTTTTCCAGAAGGTTTAAATCAGGAGTGCAATATTCCTGTTAGCTGACTTTATATTTATCGAATGCATTTGTTAAATGTTATTTGTTCATATATGTTTATTGTCTTAGTAATATCATATGCATGAGTTTTAGTAGCACTGTGTGAATGAAGGGAAAGGTTAAGCATCTTTTGATTAAAGGAACAATCAATTAGATGATTAAATGTGGTTATTATATAAGGTGTTTGTGCTGGTGAAATAATTATTCCCTTGAAGGCACCCAGCCAAGGTACCAGGAAGGCAGCATGAATAAACATCTTGGATTTTTCACATTTGTTTGGTCTCTGGTGTTTTAGTTTTCATCATTCAGCTGTACGTTTGTGGTTTTCTACTATAAATCGCTTCACATGAAATATCTACTAATCAATTACATCTGTAGCCTCTATCCACAAAAGGAACTCAACCTCTTTAACAAAGATGTGATTATTAAAACAGTTTAACATATTGTCCACTATCAATGTCAGATTTCATTTAGGTTTATAGGCGAGTACTAGGCTAGCTGTCTTTGCAGGCCATTTTAAGCCTAGCCAATTTTCCTCAAAGGCAAAAATCAAACCCTGTACCCCATATCTGCATGTGCAACCTCGAACCCCACTGGGTAGTCAGCTGGATGTTGACTACTGAAAGACCGTAAGTATTAACAAAATTAGGCTTCTTGTACAATGAATGAAACTTTCTCTCACTTATATGCAGAGTAATATTTATGTCCAAAAATGAGTATCAGACCCTGTCTACTCAATGTTCAATGTATCAAATGCATACTATCATTCAAAATAATTGATTATGGCCGGTATTCATAGTTGCTTGCGCAAACATGATAGGGGTGTTCCTAATGCTTACAAATGAGTGTAGCAAAGGTGAGATTCATAAAAGCCATTTACACTAATGCGAAAGCCTTAGAGATAATGAGATGCAAATGAGAAATGTTGTAAAGCATAATATGCTAATGACCTGGTTTTGCAATTCATAGTCTGACATCCCTGTAGTATGCACATCACTTGTTAGAAGTGATGCTTCACCTTTGATATTGGAGTTGCGATCCACAAACTTGTTTGTCCAAGTATGTGCAAGCACTTCTCTGACACACAAATTATTTTCCTCAGCAACCCCTTCATTAGTTTATATTAATAAAATGACACAAAAAATTATTTTTCTCAGTAATCACTTCAGCAGCCTGACCGTGTTTGCACAAGCATTTCCCTCACAGCCAAATTAATTATTTCCCCCAGCAACCTCTTCAGTAACATTTCTAGTATGCACAAACACCAATATGAAACATTCACCAAAGCTACCCCTTCAGTACAATGTTCATGTATGCATAAGAACCAAACGAAACATTTCCCCAAGCAACCCCTTCAGTAACATGTCCTAGTATGCCCACGCACCAAAATAAAACATTCACTCAAGCAACCTCTTTAATAATATCCCCTGGTATGCACAGGCACCAAAATGAAACCTTCACCCAAGCAACCCCTTCAGTTACATGTCCTAGCATGCACAAGTAGTCAAATGAAATATTTCTCCACACAACCCCTTTAGTAATATGTCCAAATATGCACACGCATTCAAATGAAATATTCACCCCACCCAGGTGACCATTTCATTAATATGTCCAAGTAGGCACAATCACCAAAATGAAGCATTCATCCAAGTTACCCCTCCATTAAAATGCCCTAGTATGCACACGCACTAAAATGAAACATTTCCCAAGTGACACCTTCAATAATATGTCCAGTTATGCACAGAACCAAAATGAAACATTTTCCCAAGCAGCCCCTTTGGTAACATGTCCAAGTGTGCATAAATACCAAAATGAAATATTCACCTACGTAACCCCTTCAGTAAGATGTCCAGGTATGCATAATCACCAACATGAAACATTTCTCCAAGTGACCTTTCAGTACAATGTCCAGGTATACAAAAGTACCACCTAAATCCCCCTCACATTGCCATATTTTCCCTGACAACTGCTGCTTACAGGCAAGTTCAGGGCTATTTACACACATTGTATGCAAATTAGCTCATTATAGATCCATGTGTATGATTCAAACTCATACGTATACATGTAAAGCCTTTTAACAGAATAGCAGCTGTACCCATTACTTATGTGTTAATCATTTTATGCTTTTATGATAGGAGGCATGTTCATAAAAAGTCCTACGCATTTCTATAGTGACATGTAACCCCACTATTCACTGATCACTGATATGAAACTGCAAAGCCCTGGACTATAAAAAACACCCAAAATCTGGAATTAAAACACTTGCTTAATTCCAACTAAAGAATAAATCATCCACATATTTTTGTACATGGTTATGTAATTAAAGTAGATGAGAAGATTATCATCTTTTTCTGTACCTGTGACCATAAAGAGTAGAGTTATAAAATCTATCATTGAAAATAATGGGAGAATTATCACAAGCTATGAACATTTAATAAAGGTTTTAGGCATGAAACTACAAATAGTTACATTAGTACTACATCGTATAGATATAGGCCTTTTTCTTATTAGTTAAAAAGATTCTCAGAACCATACCATAAACAAATAAAACAATATAAATTAAACAATATAAATATATAAAATAAACAAGTAAAACAATAGGCAATTTTCTGTATGGTACTTGGTAGTTTTATATACATTTAGGTCCTTTTTATGTTTACCATATATCAACATCACTTTTGTAACATCTATATGTTTATGATGCAATAGTTATATGGTGGTTTATGTTGCAAACTGCTTAGTTTGTGGATGTTTTATATTTAAAAACTATCAGAAGTTTATCTCATACAATAAGAGAATAAATTTTAGCTATTAAAGGAAAAGACACAAACAATGCTATATTGAAACCTACATTGGAGTGTTAAAATTTTTAAGAAATGTTCTATTCCTATAGTGAATGATATAAATGATAATTACAGAAATTGTAACTTAAATAATGTACTGGAAGTCAAAGAATCCTGCTAAGAAATTCTGTTACTGGCTGATAAATTTCCAAGTCTTAATGATATAATTTATGTCAACTGTAATTTAAAAGTGTTGCTTCTTCAATATCTTTTTTTTTTTTTTTTTTATTTGTTTCATTTTTAATTATCTGCTTGGTTAAAGAATAAAATTATATGATGTATAGAGGTCATATATCCAGTTTTCCCTACTATTTAACATTTTGAATCTTACTGCTGTTTTATTCTTATGACTTTGACATTTGAATAGTGAAATCACTCTATAATTGAATAAGCTGTTGTCTTGCTGAAGTGTTATTTTTAAATATTAAGTACTTTTTATTATACATTTTATTTGACTTTGTGGTACAGTTAATCACTTTTATGCTTGTGCTTGAACTGAACTTTATTTTTGTACTTTGTGGTAAAATTTTCTCTCAGCTTCTGCTCTCATGAGGTAATTGTTTATTTGGTGATAGGTACTAACAGTGTTTGGTTTTCTGTTTTTGTTTTACTTTGTAGTAGAATTCTGTACTTTTTAGTTTCTACTTGCACTGAAGTAATTGTATACCTGGTAGTAGGTGTTAGCAGTGCTAGCTGGCTTTCTGATTTCTGTTTTAATTTGTAGTTGAGTTCTTTATTGTCGTCTTTTTGCTTATATTGAGGTAATGGTTCATCTCATTTCAGTTATATTTGGAAAACAATGCTGTGTAATTTGCATTTACCTGAGTCCTTGCCAAGACTTCAGGGTATTTATTTTATTTTCTATTCAATTGTCCGCTCTCCTATATTTCTTTAGTTGTAGAGAATTCATAGTTTTTTTCTGTCTAGTGATATGTGGTGATTGATCGGTATTTTATTTATCAGGAAGGAAACAGCTGATTTTAAGCAGCATGCTGTAGAGTTTGCATTTACTTGAGTCCCAGTAATGACAATCACTTGTGTGCTCTCACCATGTTTTTCAAGATGTGGAAAAAATACACTTTGCCTGGTGATCATTGGTGACTGGCAGGTATTTCATCTATCAGGAAGGAAGCAGCTGCATTTAAGCAGTTTCAGTTAGCAAGCGGTTTATTTGAGTTGAGTTATATTTGGAAAACAGTACTGTGGGGTCCACATTTACTTACGTCCTTCAAAGGACTTCATGGTACTTGGTGATCACTGGTGACTGACAGGAGTTTTAACTGAAGTAACAGATGCATTAATTTAATGTTGGGTATTTGGAGTTTGATTTAATGAGGAATACAGCTCTTCACCTCTTGATTATTTTTAGAATAAGGTTGGATCCTTTTTGTATGTTCTTAAAATGGATTCCTTAAATACTTATGTATTTGAAGATCTGATTAAAATCAATATTTACTTGAATGTAGATATTGTGGTACATATCTAAAAAAAACACTTATAAGGATCAGTATTTCAGCTGTGTCAGATTGATGGAATGTTGAAACATTGTTAACAGTAAGAGTCAATAAACTACTTAAGTTGTAATTACCCATATATGAAGGCGTTTAGCTCTATACATCAGTTCACACCACGGTGGTTGGTTGACATGAAAAGTAACAAAACAACAGCCTTGGATAATAAATGAGTTTTAACTCTTGTCTAATTCTGATAGTCTGGAACTGCCATTTTAGCTCAACAGGAAAAAGTGAAGGTAAAGAACAGGAAAAAAAGGATCCCAAATAATCTAGGCATTACAAAGTTCAAGAAAAGGAAAAAATGACAGTTAAAAATAAGTACACTAATAAGAAGAAATGTATTGTATAGGAATCTTACAATAAAGACTTACTCAATAAAAGTTCAGTGAGCACAGAAACAATAAATACTATAGATAGTGATAAGAACACATCAATTTGTGATGAAAATGCTATTAGTGAACTGGTAGTGCCAAAGGTTGAAATTAACAATGGGGGGGACAGCATGTGAAACTGGCAATGAAAACATCGTAACCATTAGTAATGTGAAAATAATCAGGGATCTGAGCGTTTCAAGTGTTGAATCCAGCAAAGTTGGGGCCTTATTTGTGGACTGTTATTAAAAATTTGCCTGATATTTCAATTAAACAACCAGATTGTGGTTTCTATACTGAAGTCACAATAGTAAATACAGATGGTAGAATAAAAAAAGAGAGACTTTACATCCTTTGATAAGGTTGATTGCTATTATTTTTTTTTCTGAACACAGAAATGGAAAATGCATTAAGAAAAATATTACAACCAGGAAAAGTAGAAGAAAAACAAGTAAAGAATTTGTGTTCGATGATTCAAATCCCATCAGGAAGAAAAACGTTCTGGAAGGAACAGTTTTAAATGAAAATACTATTTTGAGAGACCCGTGCCACGAAAATGAAGTTCTGGGTGATTCCATGTCATAACCCACTGTAAGGAAAATAAATAGACAGATAAAGAATCAATAACCGACTCTTCCTTACCTAGCTTGAAACTTCCTGACATAAGTGCTGTCATACATGTATTTTCTTCAAAATATAAGATGTCTGTTATTCCTGCTGGAATAAATGATTTACTGCAAACTCCATTAAACCACACAAAACATTATATGCTAGACATGCTTGGAAAGCAAGAGATTCACTGTGCATTTAGTGAAATTATCCCTCCATTGCCTGGTCAGATTGTTTACAAAACACACACCAGTTTTAACAACTGGCTACGGTTACAACATTCTAGCTTGACTGCAAATTCATTGCTGACTTTTAAAAGCCGGTATTGCATTAAAGAGAGATCACGTTCAGCTGATAGCACTTTGCAACTGGTGCCTTTACCCGTCTCACCCCACCTTAGCTACAGTACTGTGTTGTGTGACCATATCCTTTATCGTTATGCATTGATTTTTCATAGTGCATTCTCAGCAGTTCACTTTCTTTGTCATATAAATAAATAAAAATACATTTATAACACTGCAAAACATGCCCTACTATGGCAATTTGTATTGCAACAATAATGGAGTGCTCCTTCTCATGTCATTACATGACCCGTCATAATTTAACATGTTCTTTTCTCATATGAATGAATAGCTATTCACCAATAACAAATGAAGCTGCTATTTAACAGAGACAAAAAAAAAATTCTTTTGTTATTCTCAACTACTTTTAATCTAGTGTTTGATAGATATTTGGACCAGCAGAATGGCAAGAATTAACTGCATGTCTTAGTGCAATCATGTCATGTTTCATGCTGATTAATACAGCTTCTCATTTTTTTTTATTCCTATTGTTTTGTTGTCATCTACCTGCAAGACACTACTCTTGACAATCAGACTTTTTTCTTGCTTAACGTAACTGGACATTGCTAAAAAAGACAAGTAATGGTCCAATCCACAAGCACGTAGTGTAACATAAAAATAATTTAAACTGTTTAAAAGGTTACAAGTCATGACTAACTGCTTATTTCAACAGATACTATGAGTTGTTTCACAAAATGTATATAAAATGATATGGGGTGCCAAACCTGATTCTTTTAATACAGAATCAGAAACAGTCATGCATGCTGCTTTGAGTTACAAAATTATTATTGTTTTGACAAATAAGATGAATGTTGATAGATTAGCTTGGAAAGGTTGATATAAAGGAATCTGCACCAGCACTGCAATATAAATATAGCAGAGTATCATTTCAAACATAGACTCATGGAAAACTTAAGAATTATGGTAATCTGAGAATACCTGATCCTAAGTGTTAAGAAAATGGATGCAAGGAAACCGGGCATTAAAAGCTGAAGAAAAAAGAATGAAGATACCTTAATTTATTGAACAGTCACCCACAATGGTATGGCCTTACACCAAAAGAGTCCAAAACTACACAATACCAATTGGCCTGGCCTATATGCATATAGCAGAATGGCTAAGTTTGTGATGATAGTTGTATTCTTTGAATATTGCTCATCTTTGTGTTTTAAATGTTTCCCGATGAATTACATAAATCCATGGGTTGTCTCCAGAAGTCTCGAAAAAATATTATTGCCAAACCCTAGACCTGTCTGCCTGTTTTATACCTTGTCACAAAACCCATTAATAGGTTCATAGGTTCATTTGTACAAAGGTTATATCACCCCAGATGGGACTCGAACCCACAATCCCTGTCTTAGGAGGCCAATGCCTTATCCATTAGGCCACTGGGGCTTGACAGTAACTGTGATGCACATCAGGCTGTTTTGACTGGTTCATTAGACGGTAACATCAAAAGGATGCAGACTGTATCAGTTTCCTAAGGCTGCATCTAGTGCAACAAATCATTTTGTAACACGTTTTATTCTTTATAACTAAATCTTTTGCAACTATTTCCTCAGTTGTCCATCACATGATCCAGAAGATTTGTATCAGTGTTTTCTGTTACCTTACTATATAAAGCACCATGAGTCTTTAATAGTTTTTTTCTCTCTCTCTACCATGCTAAGGTATTGCATTCATTCAATAGCTCTGGCTTTTTTTAGCATGCTGAAGTATTGCATTCCTTCATTTGTAGTATTCCCCTTTAATATGCCTATCCACAGTTATTTGCTTAGGAACAAGAACCTGTATTTTGAGCTTTACTCCACTATTCTATTATGGGTTTCATGAAGGAACCTATAATCTTCTAAAGTTTCACTTCAGATGCCTTCGTGGACTGACTGAGGCCTGACAAAAAGGCGTACGAATACTGGAAAGTTAAGGCTAAATGGGCATGCTTTACTTAACATACATTAATGCTTCACTAGTTCAGATCTGTAAAACTCCTCCTCTTATCCTTAGCAAATTCCTGTGAAATAGTTATTGAAATGTAAGACCACTATTCACGTCATAAAATAGCACGATGTATGCTCTCACATTAAATAACACAATGTATACTCTCACATTAAATAACACAATGTATACTCTCACATTGAAAATCCCTAGGTCTACGGGGTGGCAGTATAGTTCCATGGTTTCTGCTTGTGTACCCATTCACTACTGTCATGACAATGTACCTATATGCACTATTTAGCATTCCCCTGTACCATTTTTCAGAGTAGTGAAGAGAAATGATTAGTGAGCTATATCTTGATTATAAAGGAAACTGTGCCCCTCAGTTGAATAAACTGAGATAAAACAATGTTGAAATAAATCTTAGTACATTTAAAAAATATAACTGCTAATTGCATTCCTTCCTTTCATCTTTGTGCATCTAAAAGCAACACAATACTGGACAAGCTGTAAATCTAAAGTTGTAAAAACAATGAATCCTCTTGTAAGAAGACTGAATTGCTTCAGAACTTGAAATACATTTTTAATTCAAACATTTCTCCACAAACTAAAATGTACTCAAATAATTGACTTTCAACTAATGTTTATTTTTACAGCAATTAAAGGAATACTACTTCCACAATTTGATTTCTGATAAAAAATGTATCATCACCACTCACAGTTTTTAAGGAAAACGCTACCTGTTCACCTTTGTTGTAAACCAGGCTTCATGTGTTGAAAAATTGTAATCCATATTTTTTTTGCTAATGATATCACCAACTCAGACTCCTACATTGCCAGAATGTTACACTGCTCCATAATTTATTTACCTTTTTTTATTGAGCCTTCTGCCAAAAAATGTATTTCCAGTAAACGACTGCTTGCCTGCTTCAACACACTGTTGTTTCAGCAACATATTTATATGTCCACCTTATGCCAGAAGTTTGAGTGTTAAGATAATTGCTATGCTAAGCAATTGAGCAAAGGCATTTTGTCTGCAATCTGAATCTTTCAACCATTCACACAATGCTTAGGACTATTTGGAAAATAATCATAAACAGAACTAGTGAAACAAATTATCTGCTTTGTGATAATTATACAGAAGTTAAGAAAACATGATGAAATGTAATAACTGGGGCAACCATATTTGTTGTTAAAAGATTACATTTTACACTGATTGTATGCTTCAATTTCATTTTACTTTTATCATCTTAAAGTTCTGAGTGCCTTTTGTCTCTAATATAAATCTGCCCATGTCAATATATTCTAGCTTTAGAAATAATTATCACAGATCCTCATTTGTTTGATTTTTGCACTAACAGCCCTTTACATTAGAAAACGAGATTTCCTTCACAAGATAGCATCTCTTTTTGACTCCTTCTAGCATTATAATCATCAGTAACCATGGAAACTGGTGAGTTCACGGTGGAATCAATAATTTATGTGATGAGTGTGTCTGCTTCACATGGACATTTTGCAACTTAAGCTTCCTTTTCAAAATAGCAAAAACATTCAATTCAGACAAGTGCAGTTAGGTTTCATTTTTCCAGTAAAAGGATCGGTACATCAATTAATTTAAATAAGCACAGATATGAAGTGTCTCAAATTGTCAGTTGTTTGTACTGTATTCATAAAAACAGAGACACCTCTGCAGCTGAGTGATTTGAATGTGTTCTCCATGTACCTGTCCAGGGAATCTGTTTTTGTCTGTAAACATTTTCAGACATTTTGTTATTTTAAATAAGGAATTAATATGCATTCTGATAAATAAATCTCCTGTCATTTTTTCTGGAGGGTCCCACATAGATTATCTTATCAGGTAGTGAAATATATAGTAGCTATAAACAACAGATATTCAACTACATGTAAAATAAATCTTGCCTAATATTGTATTACATATAAAATGATGAAAGTCATGATACAATAAACTATGCACTTCAATTGTAAGGCTTACTCAAAAGTTAAATGGGTATATGAGAACTAAGAAAGCACTAAAACTTCACAAACAACAGATACATGTTCTGCATGTTTGAGAATATACAAACTACATAATTAAAGGTAAATTAAGCTAAGCCTTTCACTGAACTGAGAGAGAATTTAAGGAAAAAGTTATATTGACTATCACTTTTATCACAGCAGGACACCGTGGTTCACATTTATTGCCGACATATGCATGTCAATGTATGCGTAGGTTAGCCTAATGATTATATTCACCCAAGTAAATTTAATTTAATTTCACTGTGATCAAATATACCAGACAAATGCATGAGCAAATATACATGTAGACAGAGAGAAACGTTCACACACAAACAAGCATGCACTCATTAACAGTACTTTCACACTTTAGGTGTTGCCTGTATCAGGTGTAACCTAAGGAAGCTATTGATCTTCCGTTTGCTTCTCACGTATACATGAAGGATTGCGTCTCCTGTTTGTGTAGCTTTACCATAGTACTTTCTGAAGTTTTAGGTATCTTAATCAATACAGCAGGAACATCTGTCTCATCTGCCTCTTCAAATGCATTTTGTTTCTACTGATTAGCCTGTTAAGCACTAGTAATTCCTATCATGGATAAGCACTTTGGTAACTAATCGGCAATGACTGGAGAATGCAGTGGGATGCTAAACAAATTCTCCACTCCAATAAATAGACCAAACAAGTAAAACTATACATATCTTATTATGAATTACTTTCTTTGGCCTGTAGAGTATACACTTTCTTCCTACCTTCTACAGCTGTAACCTCAGAATATCCAGATTTTTGTACTGTTTCCTGTGACGGATCTGGGGATATTAAGATGAGTTCTCCAAAGGTGCATGTTTTTATGCCCAAAATATCATCCTGATTCATTTTTTGTTAACATTACAAACATGAGCACAGTTTGTGTCTTTAACACCAGCAACTAGGTACTAATTGTAAATAACATTAATACCATGCAGCAGATTCAGAAATACATTTGTATACTGTCAAAAAGAGACAGGGACAGAATGACCTTAATCTGGAATACCTCTGACTGATCAAAATCTGGTGAAAATTTGATAAATATTCTCAGAAATACAAATATGCAATGATCATAACAGGTGAAATAAACAAGCAGGGCAAGGCAGCAACTACTTATGCATCTTGACAATGCATATACATATCTACATATATATCTATATTTATATCTACATGTGTGTATATGTATATATATATATATAGAATATATGTGTGTGTGTGTGTGTGTGTGTGTGTGTGTGTGTGTGTGTGTGTGTGTGTGTGTGTGTATATATATATATATATATATATATATATATATATATATATATATATATATATATATATATATATATATATATTTATTTATTTATTTAAATTTGTTGACCGGGAGTGTCCGACTGGACGTAGGTCCATTTTCAGTGGAGGCCCGGGGAGAAAAGCTCCACAGTAAAATAAACAGACAGAAGTTACATTGGATTACATAGTGATTAACAATTTAACATAGCAATTACTTACAACATATTTACAGATGAAGAACATAGTACATCAGTAGACAACTAGAATCTTTATCTGTGAAGTACATAACAGACATTAACAAATGTTACAATGAGAAGTTCCTGCTGTATAATAAGTACTTTGCTTATGAGCATCTGAGCTTGCTATAATCAAGGTAGTTAGTGGAGTGGAAAGAAAGGTAGTGGTTGGATGGGGTGGATGATATTAGAGTGGGAGTTGCAAGGGCATAGCCAGCATGTTTTTAGGTGCGCTTTTAGTAAAGTTTTGAAGTGGGTGCATGATGGTATGGAGGTAATTGTGGATGGGAGTGAGTTCCATAATTTGGCTATGGCGCAAGAGAATAGTGCTTCACCAGCAGAGTTATTGGCTTTAGTGATCTGCAAGTGATTTTTGTTGCTGGATCTTAGTGGTCTGGTGGTGCGATAGGGCTGGAGTAGATTCTGGAGGGATGGGACATTTAGTGGATGGTTTACTAGTTTGTGGGCCATTGAGAGTTGATACCACTGAAGGAGGTGAGGGAGTTCAAGCCAGCCCAATTCAGCAAGTGAGAGACAGTGGTGACTACGGTAGGATGCCCCTGTGGCAAATTTGGCAATTTTGTTGTAGCAGGTCTCTAGTTTGTTTAGATCACATTGCCTTAGGTTGGTATATATTGGAGAGACATAAAGTAGGGTGGAGATAAGGTGGGAATTTGCTATTGAAATCTTTGCTGCTTTAGTGAGAAATTGCTTATTTCTGTATAATGCTCCGAGTTTTTTGTGGACTTTTTTTATGGTCATGGATACGTGAATGTCAAATTTTAGTTTATTGTCTATTTCCACTCCTAGCAATTTGGTGTGTTCAGTTGGGTATATAGTGGTGTTGTCTTTTGCTGTGATGTTAAAGTGAGAGTTGTTTTGAGTATGTTTGGTGGGTTGGAAGATGAGTAGTTTAGTTTTGTTTGGGTTGAGTATTAATTGGGCATTGAATAACCATGTTTCAACAGAGGAAAAGGCTTCCTGTGTGACTTTTTGCAGTTTGGGTAGGGACTGGGCTGAGCAGATGATGGTTGAGTCATCTGCGTATTGTATGAGTGTGCCATGTTTGGTGGCAGAGGCTAGATTATTGGTAAAAACAGAGAAGAGTAGGGGTCCAAGGATGGATCCTTGGGGAACCCCTATGGAGACAGGTAGTTGGGGAGATATGTCATTCTGCCATACAACGGATTGTTGGCGGTCAGACAGGTAACTCTGAAACCAGTTGTTGACTGATTGTGAGAATGATAGGTTATTGAGGACAGAGATGAGTTGTTTGTGTGGGACCATGTAAAATGCTTTAGATAGGTCTAGGAAAGTAGCAGAGGAGAGATAGCCATTGTTTTTATGCTGAAGGATAGTGTTAGTAAAGGAGAGTAAGGTAGTGGTGGTGCTATGGTTTGGTCGGAAACCATGCTGAGTACTGGAAAGGAGGTTGTTAGTAAGGAGGTAGTCTGAGACCTGAGAGTGTATGCATCTCTCTAGTATTTTGGAGAGTGGAGAGAGAATAGCTATGGGGCGGTAATTGGTTAGTTCTGCGGGGGGTCCGCCTTTGTACAGGGGAATTATATGTGATACTTTCCACAGTGTGGGAACATAACTTTCTGACAGAGATCGGTTAATCAAGATCGATACTGGGTAGGCCAGAGCATCAGCTGCGATTTGTAGGTATTCACTTGGGAGGTTGTCTGCTGCTAATTTGGTGTGTTTAAGTTTAGTTAAGAGTTTTTTTATGTGGGAGGTAGGTACAGGAGAAAAAGAGAAGGCAGTGGGGAGATTACTAGTTGAAGGTGTGGATTGGAGGGGAGGGGGGTTGTGTTGTTTAGCTAGTGATAGTATGGTTTGGGTGAAGTGTGTGTTGAATGAGGTAGCAATATTTTCTGAGGAGTGAGGGATGTTAGGAAGAGGGGTACTGACTTTACCTGGGTGGAGGATGGAGTTTATGGAGGATCAGAATTGTTTGGGGCTGTGTTGTGAGGAGTTTAGGGCAGACTGGTAGTATTGGAATTTGTCCTGTTTTATTAGCTTTATTAGCTTATATATAGCTTATTAGCTTATATATATTTATCATGATTTTCCTAATTTTGCCAATTTTGCCAAATAATTATAATATTCAGGATGATAAATCCCAAACTGCCAATGCAGGAAAACATGGTTTGCAGTGATCATAAATGTGAATTTAGCTATAGTTTTCTGCTGCCTTCTGTAAATTATTTATCTAGTGCCGAGACAAAATTAGCTGTGATTTTAAGAGGTGAAGCATATGCATATGCATAAGCATATGAAGGATGTGACTCCTGGCACTTCCACAACTGTCAGAGTAAAATCATGAAATCTTATAAGCTGATTTTTGTTCGGATCTGCATGCTTTATCTCTTGAGTTTATATCTCTTGTTGACATATACAAATCAACAATGAAGTTAAGTAATAGGGTATTTTAATATCAACAAAGCCTAAAGTATGCCGTTACATAACCATGCTAGACAAAAGAGTGTAAAAGGGAATTGGAACATGGCCCCAAAGGATGGAATCATTCATTCTGTATCAAGGGGTGTGGTTAAATTAAACACTGATCTTCACATTTTCATAACACTGTGCACCAAATATTTGTGCCACAGATTGCTTGTTATTACATTAATAAAGGGTTCTATCCTAAAAAGACATGCCCTTGAATATGATCTGCCTAAATGGCTTGTAAATCAGCAGAAACATGCAACAGCTTCAAACAGCACTGAACATAATCTCTTTATTTATGTCTGATGTCCTAGAAATGACAATCACTGTCTCTGTTATTGTTCCTGTCTAATGAAGTGGAAAATCTTGAAACATAAAGTGGGATAGTTCTGAATTCTTTGGCAAATATTATTATGATGTGCATTAACTCTTAACAATAGGCCAAGGTAAATATTTAGGTTCATAGGTTAATAAGTAAGTACTAGTCTAGCTGCCCTTGCAGAGCATTTAAGCCTACCCAGCTTTCCATTTTATCCTCAAATTAACCTATCCTACTTGGCTAGAGGCTGGCCTTTCCCATTTCATGGTTGATATGAACCTATGAACCTATATATATTACACTTAACGATAATAACTGGAATCATACCATAGATAATTTGAGGTGATACATGCAAGGAATAAAGTATACTGTGTCAAGGAGTTAATCATTTGAGTTGACAATCTTTTAGATAGGAAGTTACCACCCAAAAAAATGGGTAATAGAATATGTCCCCCACTTCTCTTTGCATTAAGAAAATTTGATATTAAAAATTGCCTGCTACTTAGAAACTGCAAAACAGAAAGGTATTCCCAGCAAAGTAAAAAGAAATATTCAAAGTTCAGATAATTTTCATTTAATTAACAATGTAAATACATGGATTAATAGGGCTATTAGCTGGGCACAACATAAAGAGCAGCTCAGAAGGATCTCTCTTTACAAGAAATCCATACGTGGTTGGACTGCAAGTAAAGCTTTACGTGTGGTTGGACTGCAAGTAAAGCTCCATGTGTGGTTGGGCTGCAGGTAAAACTCCACAAGTGATTAGACTGCAAGTAAAACTCCAAGTGTGATTAGACTGCAAGTAAATTTCCACGAGTGGTTGGACTGCAAGTAAAATTCCACAAGTGATTGGACTGCAAGTAAAATTTCACGTGTGATTGGACTGCAAGTAAAGCTCCACGTGTGACTGGACTGCAAGTAAAGCTCCACATGTGATTGGACTGCAAGTAAAACAAGCAAGAATTCTGCTTCAGACGAAGAAATACAATCTGAAATGACATTTGCACAGCAATACGGATGTTGATACATCTGCTAACCCCATGCCCTCATGCATTCCTGCCCCCACCCCCTTACTTAGAATAATCACTTCTCTTGTGTCTGCACCTTTGAGGAAGGACAGTTTTTCTCACTCAGTGACCACTTTAATGTTGTAGAAAATTATTTCAAATGCACATTTTTATCCACTTGATCCTCAAACTGATGTCCTCTCCCTGATGCATCGCTTTGTCTACCAAGTTATAATACATTCCAAGTATGCAAACAACAAAATATCATGTGGCCAGCTTGTATATTATAGTAAAAACATAGTGGAGGGTAGGCAGAATTTAGTTTATGCAATGTTTCTGGAGTCAGATTAGCACTAAGAAAGATCATTGATTAAAATATGAGGAGAATTGAATAAATTCTTGTAAAAAACTTGAGGTTTATTTCCATGACATGTCTAGTATGTCATGGCTTGTAATCAACATTGGTTAATGTTCTTCCCAGAAATCATGACAGGGCAGGCTAAAGAAATATACTTTGTGAAGTGTCTTTTTATTTTCACTCTATCTATTGACCCTTCTTATCTTAATAAAGTAAGACAGTGGAGTTTTTTGGGGGGGAAATTGCACATACCAGGCAGTTGTGCTTACTTCACACTGAAGCTTCGGTTCTCAAGTCACACAATCAATTAATGTTCCTAAATTCATGTTTTGTGGATAATTATTTGCCATCCTTCTTTAATACAATTGTTACACTTGTTTTTCTTGTAAATGCCATTCTTTGTTGCAAAAGAGGGATATAAATCCCTGTTTTAGATCTTAAATATAATAATCTGATGGTGGAAACTAGGCTGTTTAAAACTAAGAAATAACCTCAAGTTAATTGGCTGAGAATTATCTACAGAAAATCAGAAATTCATTTGATTTATCCCATTGGTTACTGACTGGAAAAGTAGAAATAACAGTGTAAACCTATTCTCGGTCTTAAGTGGTGGGAGCATAAATAAGCAACCCTTTAATAGTGGACCAATTATATCACTTTCCAAAATGTTTAGTCATTATAAGCAGATCAGATCATTTAGATAAAGACATATTTCATAGAGCAGTACAGGGGCACCCCAGAGGAAAATTACAGGTAAATAATTTCACAGGTTTAAGATAGTATTCGGCTAATTATGTCCCGGAAAAACATGGATCATTTAAAGTATTTTACCTGTATTAAGATCTGTGATTAAGCATTTTAGTTGTACTCTGTGAAAAATGATAAAATAAGTAACACTATCAATTATATTTACCAAACAATCAAAGATCAATGTTCTTTAGATGAATGAAGATTCAGGAAAAGACCTGGGTTCATTACAGAAAAACAGACATAACATAAATTGCACTGTTTGGTTTGTAAGAAGTGATCAGTTGTAAAAATAAATAGGATCAGAAGAGTACATGCCTGGGAATTTTTCAAACTAAACAGCTGGCAGGTTCTATGAAGCACACCAAAGAAATTCAGAGTATTGTATCCATAGGAACAGGTCACACAGACAACAGGAAATATGATGTTTCACTGGTCAGGCAATGCACACAGTGGCTTATTGGCAAGTGAAGAAAAAGATAAGGGCTGTCAGTTCAGCATAAAAATAAAGATATATAAATGGTCACATAGTGATTTGCAAAACTTTTAAAAACAACAACCTGTAAGAAATTAATATAGGGTTTGTGCAGTTTTTTTTTCCAAAATTAGAACCTACGTATTGTCTAAAGGAATGTGTTTACCAAATTTAACATCATCTTTAACACCATCTCCCATACACTATATACCTCAACCTTCTATCACTGTGCTCTGTTACCCTTTGCCTCTACTTCCTCTCCTACCCTGTTGTGTCTTTCGGCTTTTCCCGGTTAGGGGTCGCCACAGCTGAACTCCGGTCCGTTAATGATTGGCAGTAGATTTTTATGTGCCGAGTTGCCAGCTCTGACGCGCAACCTTCAACAAAGGTACACTTCCTCTCCTACCCTATACCTCATAAACTTCCCCCAACCCACTCCCTTTCTCCACTATATATCACTTTTTACCTCTTCCACCTCACCTTCTTCTCTCTGTCCTCTCATCATATTTCTAACTTCCAAAAAAAAAGCTTGTTTTTTTTATCTGTACATAAATGTTTTACTTACATGTTTTTTTTTCATCTGAAACGCCTGTCCTTTTAATATGTTTAGACTACATGAATCTCACTTTTGTAAATCATTAACTAGGATTATAAGTATTGTGACTTTTTTTTAACAAATTGTATATTACTTTTGTATAACTATTGTAAAATTGTCTATATCCTGTGGAGCTTTTCACCCTGGCCCTCGACTGAAAACAGGCTCTTCCAGGCCCAGTGGACTATCCCAGTCATCAAACTGTAATAAATAAATAAGTAAATCATAGAACTAAAGGACCCACCATGCATGCTTTTACTAGTTTCCATAGGTTCATAGGTGTGTACTAGGCTAATGGCCCTGGAGCCTTTACAAGTCAAGCCCGTAGAAGTGCCCTGGCATCATGCTGCCCGACATTAGTTCCCAGTGCCGCTATCAAGTAGAGTCACTGCAGTGATCCCCGGGGTGAACCTTCTATTTCCCATCCACTCATCAAGATTTCTCTTGAAGAAGGCCAGTGAGGTGCTCTGCTTGACATGTAAGGGAAGTCTATTCCAGAGCATGGGCAGTCTCTGGGTTATGAACGTGTCCCTCCAGCATGTTCTGTTGATTGTTGTAATGAGGTTGAGGTTTCTGGGGCATGTGGTGCTGAGGGATTTAGATTTCTTTACATGTAGCTTTTTTAACAGATCTGGGTCAGACATGGTCTTGTAAGTCAAGCAGAGATCACCTCTTAGTAGACTATATGAGACAGAGAATAGCCAGAGTTTTTTAAGTCTGTCCATGGAGGATATGTGTTTAAGGCCTAGGATCCTCTTTGTGAGGTACTTTTGTGGTAGTAATGTAGAAGATTCATTATATAATACAAAAATAGCCTACTTTGCTACACATCATTGTGTAATGCAATATCTGTTATGCAGTATAAATGCCTGCATTAGTCTGTGTATTGCTACTATAAGAAATTTACCAATCTATGTCCAATGTTGCAAAGATTAATCCTGCAACTCTTTTGAGTGTCTGTTTATATTACTGTTTGTTTAATGTACATTACCTGTATCCTTTTTATACCTGATTGGAAACTCTGGGATGAGCCTGAAATAGTCCACTTTGATCAGTGTTCTACTCTTGTTAATAAACAAACAAAAGCAAACAAACAAACAAAAAAAAAAACAAACAAAAAAAAACAAACAAATAAATCATTACAGAACACTAATGAATTGCAGAATGAGGTCAGTCAATAGAACTGTGTAAATAATATACTAAAACCGAATAATCAATATCATGATATGTTTTGTCTTTAGAAAATATGTTGTTAAGAAGTGCAATTAATAATTAATATGGGGAAGAGTATTTGTGTGCAGGAGCATTTGAGCTTTTTCAAAATGTTAAGAAATGGGAATGGATAGAGAATCCTAGGTGTGCAAGTGAGTGGTCAGCTGTGAATAATTAACCAGTGTTGTTCACTGTCATCTTAACTACAGAGTAAATGAGGGTCTGAACTTCAATAGAGCAGACTTTGCTAGGAATGGTACAGTACCTCAGAAAAGCTTAAGCAAGCAGTTTTAAATGTAGTGAGAGAATACTGTAATAATCTGAAACTAAAATATTAGAAACAAGCTTCCTTTTAAGTAAAAAATATACACATATTCATACATAAAGATGGATGCACACTGAAGGTTGCAAAGGCGGTAACACCAAATGTAAAGCAATATGTATGGCATTTTAGAAATTATTTATTGATTGATTGATTAATTGATTGATTTATTGATTGATTGATTGATTTATTGATTGATTGATTGATCGATTGATTTTCTTTGTGTAAATGGAAATGTCCTGCTGGACTTTGACCTGTTTTCAGAAGCAGTACATACATATAATCTCCAGCTGCAAGCATCCTATATATAATAATAATTCCATGCATTTGTTTATTTTTTATTTCATTTGCATTTCTTTATCAGAAAGGTCCCCCTGGGCATGAAACCTCTTTTAAGTTGAGGTCTGTATCTTGATTACAATATTAATAAAGTACTGCATCTGAGAAAAGTTTAGCATAGAGCAGTTAACACTGGACAGGGCAATTACAATAAAAAATGGGAATAATTGTATTCTTGTGCCCCTCATGTTCAGACTGCACAGAAGCAGGCATCGTCTGTGTGATTAACATGTTAAATGGTCATGATGTCATATGCAAATGATACATCATTGACTGAATGTAGTTTTGCTAGTGATATCATGCATCCATTGGCTGTTGATTAGCACAGATGGAACTAACCCCTGCACATGTGATTTGGGAATGTAGCAGATATTATGCTGATAAAGTATCCCCTCCCCACATATCAAGCAGTGACACACTTCCATCCTTTAAATCTAACTTTGATGGTTATCTGCAAATTCAACCTTGGACAAACGTGGTTTGCCCTTTGGGAGAGAGAGAGGATATAACAACATGAAGGTGGGTATTGGCAAGAAGCAAATGGTCTCTGGACTCACTTGCCTTGTAATACCTATGATTCTAAGTATCATCAGCGCCATGGCACTCTATAATCTTATAACTTCAAAAGCATTAGTGAACTTTATTGGACAGAGCTTAATTCCTTCAAAAGCATTACTTAAATGTATTGGAGATAACCTCATTGTAAGGCAGGAATTTCAGTTAATACTTATGATGCATGTTTCCTATATTCCAAGAGTATTGTTTTATGATAAAACCTATTTCCAGGAATTTAATATGATAGAATTATTTCTTTCATAACAACAACATGGGCTATGGTCCTGAAAGCAACTCACTGGTTTATTATCAAGAAGGGCATCTTCTTCATTTGTGTAATAACATGTAAAGAAGTAGTTAGTACAAGTTTTAAATATCATGTGTCAGATGTAGAATAAAGGCAATACTGTGTAAGACATTTAAAGATTAATGGAGGATAGAAACATGAGTTAATAAACTGGACAGCACTTCAGCAACAGAACAATACAGAGTATGTATGTCAAGCACTTGAAATTGTAATGCTTCTTTCATGAATAAATATCAGGCACGCAGATTCTGAGATGTAAGTAAAAAATCAGCCTGGAGAAAGACAATAAATAAGACATATTCCATGGCAAGTACAAAATGCAAAATAGGATATTTTATCATCCTATGTGTGAAGCAGAGAGAGAGAGAGAAAGAGAGAGAGAGACAGTAATATCAGAGGTGAGTCCAATACTGAAGGCAAAGGGGAAGAAGATATGGGAAATGAAAGGAAAGTGACAAAGAAAAAAGCAGTATCTAACAAAATTGTTTAGTTCAGTGTAAACACTGTTAACTTTATATGGAAAAAGGTATTGGACTTATACAAATGAAGAAAAGTTTTTTTTAAATCAAAAAACAAATGGGACGATATTCAGAAAGATGTGTAATGCTATAACACTGTGATAAAAATGAGATGGATTAATACAATGCCTCCCCAGGGCTGATCATCTGTGAAAGTTAGCCAGCATGGTGCCAACATTCTGAGAAGTAGACTGTATAGTAAACATACCTCTCAACTTCTTAGAACAAGAAATCCCGACAAAGCCTTAAATAATGGGGGGGACAAAGGCCCAAAAATAGGGGACAATTTTTAAATGTTACTCTTACAAACTTAGGAAGTTCATAGAATAGCAGGTTTTATATTACCATGATTTTTTTGAAGGGTATGAAGTCTAGAAACTTAAATGTATGTCATTAGTTTCTGAATATAGTCTTTTAATGACTTGTTAATAATTTGCTGGAAAACCACACCTTTATGAAAAATGGACCAAAAATATGAGGCAACAATCTGGATATTCTGTGAAAATCTGTACAGTGGAGAGGTATGAAAATTTAGTAAATGATTACAACTGTGTTAATAGCAGCCATTCTGCTGATGCAAAGGATGTGCTATAAGTGATCACATCTGAAAGTGAAGCACAACAGACTCATATGTAATGAAAAACATCATACTTGCAATGCAAGCAATATAAAGAGGGCATACAAAGTAAACATAGCAAAGTGCCAGTACAGTTCAAAATAATTAACTATACTAATGTCATAATGGTTGGCATTTCAGAACAAGTCACATATCAATGGCATAGTCAATGAAGAAAATTACAATATATCTGAACAGCAAGCAGAAACATTTGCAAAACAGAAATTAAGCAGCAATAAACAAGACACTTAACAATGCAGGGCGACTTTTTAAAATAACACTGGAGTACAACACATTTTAGAGCCACAAGTAAATCCAAAAAATAGTATATTTAATTACTGATGTGTATATATTGGTATGTGATAAATTAAATATAAAGAAGAATATTAATATGATTACTTTATACAGTGATTTCATGGGATATCACTAATGACGGAAATGCATACAGAGTCATGTTTCAGGTATGTGGAAAGAGGTCCAAGCTAGAAAACTTTATAACACCTGTCTGCATGGATATGTTATGAAGGTAAGAATAGCAATCCATAGAACTATGAATCCTAATTTCCATCAAAAGCTTGCACCATTGGAAGACCCAAATAGTGATAAAGAATGAAAGCAATACTTCTTCATTTGGCTTGGTATAGGGTATTTTATAAATACATTTCAGAGTTTTCATTATCTATAATGGAATCACCGTGCATTTAATGGAAGTGAGCTTGCCAGCATAAAGTCAATGTTCCATAACAAGGACTAGTCCTATAAATGAATAGTCAAACTTTATAACAGGAAACTTGCAGCATAGTGGAGAAGGATACTTCACTGTGCACTACTGAAAGTATCAAATCAGTCCAACAAGCAACACCACTGCAGCTGAATTTAATACTTTAATATTGTGCAGTAAGCATTTCATGTCAGCCAACTACAGACTTTGCAAGAAAAGGATGCTAAGCATAATTACAAAGTGTATGTGTGATTTATGTAGAAAATAATAAGTCCCTGACAAATGTAACACTGACAGCTGGAACTCAGTCTTACCCATCAAAAGCAAAAACACTGTGCCTGAGCACCTCAGTTCAGCATTAGGAGTGTTTCACTTTAAATGATAAGAGTGTCGAGCTTACACGTACAGCAAAGTTAATGTATTATTTAGCTATAAAATGAAGCGATACACATTATAAACTGAAACGGACATAAAGATATACAAATATGTACAAGGTAATGTTAAAATATTTTTTAATTATTAAAAAGGAAAACACAAATTAGTAAAATGAAAATATTATATCTTTTAGATAAAAACCTGAGTGGCACTATCACCTCACTGAGAGATGTCCTCCAGTTCGATTCTCAGCTGGGGTTCTTTCTGTGCAGAGTCCTCCTTGTGTTCATGTGGGTTTTGTCCATATGCTCTGGTTTCCAGTTACATTCCAAAGACATGCAATAGGTGGATTGGGAAGTCTAAATTGGCCATTGATGTGAGTGTCTGTGTAGTGGTATAGAAGAACAGCAGTGTCAGGTTTAGCCACCTTGTGGTGTGATCCTTTGCTCTAGTTGACTGTTACTCTTAAAGTGACATCTTGACTCTATGTGTAGAAATAGGAAAAAGGGGTTGTGGATGGATGGATGAATGAATGGATGGACATTCATGGTTTAATTGTTTAAACTATACAAAGCACAAATTGCAGATACTAAATGAATGTTTTTTTGAGAACCACCATTGTATGATCTCCATTCCGTGCCACTGGTAAATAAGTATATTACCTCCTAAGTGTTACCTCCAAGGTATTAATATTTTGCAATAAACCAAACAACTGGTTCAAGCTATGCCCTTATAGCCCCCCCCCCACTTTCCTGTACCAAGAGGTCAGTATCCTTCAGGTACAAACAAATGGACATCATGCTGCACGTTGGTAATGGTGTGGTGCAGAAGGACATCTGTTATTCGTTTAATAAAATGGTCACTCTGTTTATGGTGTTTGAGTTTTTTGGGTAATGGGGACAACCACTATTAGACATGAAACATTAAGCTTCAGCATCAGTATGCTGTCAGACTTTAAATGTGAAGCTGATATCAGATTTACTTCAGTACAGACAAATATTTTAAGTTAGTCTTCTATGGACACTGACAAGAAGGTGACTATCATTCCATTAAATCCATATAGCTCTTATTGTTAAAAATACAATACAGTGAGGAACATCCGCAAAATGATCTATGATAAGAAAATAACATCCTAAGGTAAGGTAAACAATAGTATTCAGTGGTGATCAGTATTAACAGTTTTTGAATTGATAACAGATATTTAACCACTCCAAGGGAATATATATATATATATATATATATATATATATATATATATATATATATATAGGAATTAAGGTCACCCATGAATATGGTATTGGGTTGGATGGTGTTTCCAATAAGTTTAAATACATGGTATGGGTTTCCTGGGTCATAGAGGGGGACCTATAGCTTGCAAGTAAGTGAAATAGGATTTAATTAAATTAAATTATTATTATTATAAATTAATTTATTTAAATTTAATTTAATTGGTGATTTAAGCATGAAGAATGAATGGAAATCAAGACACCTCTATCTTTAGTACCTGTCGGTGTAGTAACTGGTCTAAATGTGTCAAAGGCATTATAACCTTGTACTGTCGGTGAGCTCTCTGTGGCTTTAAACCATGTCTAAGTGACTACACACACATCAGCCTTCTCTAGGGTAAAGAGAGCTTCTAGGGAGTGGAGTTTTTTTTTTTAGACTTTTAGCACTGAGTAGTAATACCTTTAGATTTTCTTGGTTTTGATTTTCTATGTTAGAAGTACTTCCAGTTCGGTATTGCCTAAAAAGGCACTATGGGGGAAGACAGTGTTTTAGCTAATACTGGAAAGCCTAGAGGGGAGAGGTGCAGACCATCCCTAGCAAAGCAGCATGAACTGTTGACCATCTCCTTCTATACTGACAAATATTGCAACCCCTTAAAATGACACCAGAAACTAAGCCATTTTTAAAGTCATTCATCTTTTGTTCATGTTGTGGCATCATCCTTGGAGAAGGTAAAATGCTGCTCAATGCTTGGCTAATACCAGGCTGGGAGACATATTCTGAGAGCTCCATGATGTCTCTCTTCATATAGATAAGGGAGGTACATCTCAGGTCAATTATACCCACTGGACTATGACTGAATCATGCTGGTACTTGTGGTCCAATGATCTGAGTTTGTGCATAATGCCGCAGACCCTAGCCTGAAGCAAGTGAACATGACTTTCTACTTACTTAACCTGCTGAGGGGGACATCAGTGTGACTCACAATGGAGTCTCCAATGACCAGAATGTTGGCTTGTTTGTTGACTTGCCTTATGGGCTTATAAGTACAGGCTCCATGAGATGTGGCTGCATGTGTTGATATGAGTGTTGTTTAGAAAGTGTGCAATCGGGAATGCTGAGGGTGTTTGTTATGTTCACTTCATTTAGGAGGTCTTTAGGGTTTAAGAAGGTTACATTTAAGTGCCTCATCATATGTGGGTCTATATGTCTGCTTTGAATTGTATGTGATGGGTGCAGCATGTGTACTACTGACAACCTTATTGACATTAGGAATACTTTTATGTGAGAGCATTGCCTGCAGTGACATTGTGTAAATACATCTCTCACATACCATATCAGTCTGTTTGAGAATTAACCAGTTGTCCTGCGTGCAACTAGGTATTAGTGAAATTTCAATCATGGCTTTTACAGGAAAAATGTCAACCAAGGTGTCTCTGTCTATACAGGGCACTGCCAAACACTTGAGGGGAAACTAATAAGGAGACCCTGAGAATTTAGGGATGAGGTATTTAGGCAGATATTCTGAAGTTAGAAATAAATCAAGCAGTATTAACAAAAACAAAGAATTACCTTGTCAAGAGTGATAAAATGGGGGAGTTACGTGAATGCCTACTGCCTGGCTACTACTAATGCTGGTCTCACCACAGCTTCACTCTGCTGAGATACAGTACTCCTTTGCTTCTTTTCTTACCAGAAGCAAAACATTAGCACCAATTGCAGTACAAAAAGCAGGCCACAGCCTGTTTGGTGATCCACAGTCCTGTCCCAGATGATACAAGGGTCTGTAGGCTTGTTGTAGCCTTTTCCTGGTGGATGCCTTTGAATAGAAACCAGACCAATCAGGAATGTCAAGCACAACCACTCACTGCTTAACCAGAAACAGTCAGGAATCAATGTACTCTGCTATTTCTCTCACCAGGAGCAAAACAGAAGCACTAAACTCAAGATAACTACTGACAGGCATAATGTGGGCTCTCCAATAATTGTTAGTTTGCAATAGATGCTGCATATTTTAAAGGTAAGGTGGAAAAATGGGTTAATATCCAAAGCACTGCAGTGTGCACTAAGCAGTTAGATATGAAAGAGATGTAACCTAAGATTTAGATGTCTAAGGGGAGAGCCAGTAAATTTAAAAGAGCAAGATAGACTGATGGGGGATGGGCACATTGTATTCTGATTCTATGGAATACAGTGGAATGGCCAATAAATTTAAATAGTTGAAGGAGAGTGATTTCACAAAATGATATATTTGTACTTACAACAGCCAGTGAAAGGGGAGAGAGAGAAGATCTGTGGTTAAATTAACTAAGGGGTAGGCAACTAGAAAGACAGTTGTATTTAAGACTCCCAAGAGACACAGCTGTGGTCTCTTTCCTAGTTTTAATATGTAATTAAAAGCAAAATACAAATAAAACAAAGTGTAAAGAAAGCAAATCACAGTATACAAAACAGAAGAAGGCAACAAAGTAATGCAGAATACAAAAGAAAAAGCAAATTAAACTTTCCCTCACAGATAGTAGTGGCAGAATCTGGGTGAGCTTTTCCAGTAAACATTGAAAACAGGAAGTATCTATATCTATATGTATCTATATATATCTATATATATATATATATATATATATATATATATATATATATATATATATATATATAATGTGTGTATGTGTACACAGCATGAAGTCTGAGACTTTTGAAATCACAATAAGTAGTTTTATGTGTTGAATGTCCAAAGAAGTAATAATTACTTGAGAATGCTGCACAAAAAGCAGTTGAAGTCAGGCCTCTCAAACATCTCTATTTTGAAGGAACATTCTCTTTTTCAGGTCTGAATTAGGATGTCCCCGGTTTTGGAAATATGTCCCCATTTTCATGCTTGACTTACTCCTTCACACAATTTTCTGATTCCCCCCTCATCATATGTGATTTTCGAAGCTGTAAAGAAGGAGGATACATCTTTCATCTCCATTTTTCTGAAGCAAACATAAATTACCAAGTGTGGTAGAATTTAGCAGTGTAGTTTAAAGTCTGCAGATTGTACACTGTCTCTTTTATAATGTGCTTATGTTTTTACATCATTTTTGTCTGTTTTTTAAACATATGATTCTGACTACTATCTCACATTCCTACTGGAAGCAAGAAGTGTTATTTTCTATATGATATTCAGATTTTATTCTAATTAGACATCCAGATTGTTAGCTGGATGTTTCTATTTTAAGGGCCTTTCCTATTTTTAATGTCTGCAGTTTGATATATATGATTCATCTTTATTAGTAACAATTGCAAAAAGAATATATATATATATATATATATATATATATATATATATATATATATATATATATATATATATGTGTGTGTAATTTTTTATATTTACCATGCTTCACTTTTATGCACAAGGCATGGTATATTTTGAATCTGGATATTTTATTGTACAAAAACATGCAAACCTGATTTACCAGATATTGCTGAAGTTATAAAAAGAATGTAGATTTCACAGAATTTCCCATTATTGTTATGAGGAGCCTTGCAATTTATAGTTTTATGGAGGAAAGCATACATATAATAAAGAAAATACTGTTCATTCTGTACCATCATTTCAAAGAAATATGTGAGGACTCACCTCAAATAGCATTTCTCCTCCTACTCTTTAAGGTAATAGAGCATGTATAAAGAACCCACATATCTGGCTTTTGAAAAGAAATGTTTAATATTTTTTCTTTTTACAAGGGGATGAAAATCACTGTAACAAAACTATTATAATACATTTTATTTGTATGTAAAAACTCTGTATTTATAAAACTCATGTTACTCAATGTAAATCATACTGGGTAAAGCCCATTTGCAAAGTAGCTGAAAGAAAAAAGATGTCCAAAATGAATTCAGCTTTACAGATAGATTATAATAAGAGAGAATAATCTAAGAAAAACATAGCAATGTCAGTAGTACAACAGGTAGTATACTCACCTTTGGTGCAGAAGGCTGGAGATTCTTTTCCCACACTAGGAAGATTGACTACTGCAAGTGCATAAGAAGGGTGCTGCACTTCTGAGTGTGTCATTCAAATGAGACATTAAATCAAGGTCCCATCTGCTTGGGTCGGTGATACCTTGGGTGGATGCAAAAGATCCTATGGCACTTTATGAAAAAAGTAGGAGTTTCCATGATTCCCTAGCCAAATTTCCCCTTCTACTATAAATACCACCTTGGATTTCTCCTGAAAACAGGCTAGTATAGTGGGACTAACCCAGTCAACAAAGTGTAAATAAATAAACTGTGCTGTTTCACTGGCAGTGTAGTCATTACTAGTGCAAACAGTTATCACTAAAAATAAAAGATATAAATGCAATGATGAACAGACTAAAAAAATATTTACTTCATATCCAAAGAAGAAGGGGCTTAAGGAAAATTAACTGGCCATTGTGAGTCTTCATTTAGGAGATTTGATATCACTAATGTTATACTGTTATCACACCAAAAGGCTACATAAATGAAAATGCAATGCATTTAGTATTAAACTCAATCAAGCCTATTACAAGGCAGTTTACATGCATGAGAAAAATATGCAAAGTACAAGAATGCTGTGGGTGAATGAACTGGTCAAACATTCTTTTCAGACATTCGCCTCAGTCAAAGGCTTAATGAAACGGTCTGATAATTTAATCAGAGACAAACATGCAAATGACAATAAATATCATTCATAAAATAAAAAAGTATAGGCGTTGATCACAAAGTCACAGAGGCAAGAAATAGAAAATAAGAGGAATACATGTAGACAGTGCCAAAAATCATGGCTGTACCAGATCATTTAAAATAAAAAAAATGTGTAAACTGAGTTACACTGGCTGGTCAAAAGTGCTTTTGTTCATATATGTATGATTATCTAAAATTTGCAAACATTTTTGAAAGGGTACTTAACCACTATTTATAATACACTGGTGTATATATCAAAGATTTGCTTAAGCATTATTACTAAAACTCTGAAGTGCCTAAAGGGGCACTAAATGTCTCCATACACTTGAATGAGGCACAGTTATATCATTTTTGACTTGCTGGGGTAGTAGATTTCTTAAACCTAAGGTGACTTTCCTAAATGTCTCCTCCCTTGCTTATAAGCCTGTCAGGGCAACTTACTTTGGTTATTTTCCTACAAGTGATGTGAAGTAGTTTCAAGCATGTGAGCAAATCAGGAGAATAATCCAAGTGAAGTAAGTGAGACAAGTATCAATGTTGTCTAAAGGATAACTGGAAACCACTTTACTTTCTCAAAGGAGAAAGAGGGGTGCCCATGGTGATTAGAAAGTGAATCAAATCTACAAATATCGATCATGGATTGGAGCTCACAATTATTATGCGATTACTAAATGATAGTAAATTGCAGTATGAACTGCAATGATATGTATATTCATATCTATGGCCATTCAGGATTCATAAAGTAGCCAATCAGTGAATCTGTAGCAAGTTTCATTTGTTTCAGTGCACCACTCACTTTTTATAATTTCTTCAAATCTTTTGGGTGTCTAATACCACGGTGGGAATGGACCCCATTCCTAAGTCAAATTATGATTAAAGTTCATGATATTAGTATTGTTTCGATCTTTGTTGTCAGCCAGAAGTGCTCTTCGCAGCAATGCACCCAGTAATGACTCCTGCAAATTGTACAGAGTTACATGTATTGGTAACATATCTAAATACAATTGTAGATTCTTTTTTATAAGACCCATTCCTCCTACCACTATTGGAACTATCTGGGTATCCTTCTTCTCACATTGCTCTCATTTCTGCCTGCAGATGTTGATATTTTATGACTATGTGTCTTTCTGTACACAAGACACTGCCATCACTGGGCAATTTCAATGATCAGTGCTACTTGTGTCTTCTTTTCATGGACCACTATATCTGGTCATCTTAATCTGTCTTTTGAACTGTTGGCAATAGATGATACCATGCGATGTACACTCCGTCATTTTCTGTGATGCTTTGTGGCTCATACTTCCAGTGTTTTTTTCAGCTACTTCAGTATTATAATGCTTGCACAATCCCCAGTTCAACAATCTTGTCACATTATTATGCCTTTCAGTATACAGTCCTTCTGCCATTAGTATGTCATAACCAGCAACAAGGTGTGCAACTGTTTCCAATTCTGTTTTACAAAATCTACATGTATCTGTTTCTCCCACATGTTCAATGGACTTTGTAAACCAACGTGTATGCAGTCCACTGTCTTGGGCCACCGATATTAACCTTTTATCTTTTGGTTTGAATTCATCTCTCCTTAAACATTCCTGCATTCAATCCTGATCAACATGAGGCTGTTCCAGGAGCTTTCTATAATTGCACATATATTTATGCATTTTCCACATTTCTTGGCTTCTCATCTGATCCTTCACCTTATATTCTTTCATTTGTTTTTGGCACATTCAGTTGCTGTCTGATTTTTATCTACTTCTGGTTTGATTTCCATTCCTACTTGATGTTGAGATGCTTCTGCAAGACTAAGCAGGGAAGTCATCTTAGATTTATTCTCCTCATGTTTCAAAACCTTCACTGTGTTTGGATTTGTGAGGTCAGCAGATATATGTGCAGTTCCATAATTGCAGATCTATACGTGTAATCAATTTCAAGAAGGCCCATACCTGCTTCAGAACAGGGAATATATAATCTTGGTATGCACTGATGTTTATAAATAATTTGGTGAGCATGAAGCATCCTTCTTGTTTTCCTGTCTAATCTATCCAACACCTTTTGGGGCCAGTCAATCACTCCAAAACTGTAAGTTAGGATAGGAAGAGCAAATTGATTTATAGCTTGAACTTTGTTCCTAGATGTCAATGCTGTTTTCAGGAATAATTTAAGTATTCTAAAACATTCTTTACTGAGGTTTATTCACATTTGTTCATGTTTTATTGTTGAGCCTTCACCATTTCCCAAATATTTATACACTCCTTCTTGCTCAAGTTCTTTTATATCACATTCTTGTCCCAAATTGATGTTTTCTTGGTGCTGCAGCTTTCCTGTTTTAAAGGTTGCTTTTGTGCATTTATCAAGGCCAAATGACATTCTTATATCATCTGAAAAAGTTTTAACTACTTGGAGTTGTACTTTCAGTTCTGTATCTAATGAGATATACAGTTTTAAATCATTGACAAAGAAAAATTGAGAAGTCTTTACATATTGTTGCTTTCTGGGAGTCAAGTTACAGGCATGGCCTAATCTGTTAAGCAGACAGCTGAATGGGTTAAGGGCAAGGAAAAAGAGCAACGGTGACAAAGAGTCACCCTGGAATATTTCACTTTGGATTGTAATCCCTGGAATAATAATTGATCCTTTGTTCCATATGACTTTCTTTTATTACCTTTTTGTTCTATTGCCATAATGGAATTTTCTTCTGCATGACTATAAACTCGGTCAGCATCAGCTCCAGTGTATAATTTACATGTCACTAGAAGACAAGTTATTGGTCTATAATTTTTAGGATAACTTGTAGGTTCACTGTTAAGCAAAGCATTGTTTTTCCTGTTGTTAGCTAGGCTGGTGTCTGTTTGGGATGTGCATATAAATAGTTCTTACTCATGGCTAAAATCTTCATGCAAAGATGTTAATACTTTTAGCTAGAAGTTAGTACTGAATCTGAGCCTGGGGTTTTCCAATTAGAGGGTTTTCTTAACATTGTTTAATCTCTTTGGCCATTACTTCATCCCATTTCATATCCTGTACCTTTGAACTTCTTATTCTTTCTTTTATTTCTTTATCCATTTAGCATCTTTATTATGTTCCACAGGATCTTCATAAATATTTCTCCAAAATGTTTCTATTTCTTCTTTTTTAGGTGGTCTTTCAATTCCTTTTAACTTGCTTTCCAATTCTGTTTAAAACTTGTATGGGTCATCAATAAATTGCTTATTTTGTATTTTTCCTTTATATTTTTCTGTGTATCTTCCAAGTTTTCCACCTGTTCTGATATTTTTACTTTATTATTTGCAATAGTGCATGATAAATCCTGATCCATTGTAATACTGTGCATTGGTTTTATCAGGTTTATCTTTCTGAGTAGTTTTGTTGATCTGTTCCTTCTTCTGTACTCTTCTAACAATGGCACATCTTGTCCTAATTGCTTTATAGTTTTCTCTTTTCAAGTACTTCCATGATGGCACTGAATTTCTCCCGTCCTTTCTATTACTACCCTGTGTTCTTGTGGTAGGACTTTATCTGTTATTATACCATGACCCCCCCATTAATATTCTAAAACGTGCACGCTGATTGGCCAGCGTGCACATTGTAAATCGACTTATACTAATGGAAAAAGGTCCGGTCGCCCGGACTTTTTCCATTAGTATAAGTCTTTTTTAAAACACTGGCTCGCTATGTTAAAGGAGTTTAACATAGCGACACAGATTTAAAAAAAGCAACGGAGATGTCCCTTGCTTTTTTTAAAGCTGTCTCGCTATGTTAAACTCCTTTAACATAGTGACACAGTGTGTAAAAAGCAACGGAGATCTTGCTTTCTCCGTTGCTTTTTTACCTTTCGAGTTAAGAATGGTTTAACATGCAGAGACAGAAAAAAAAAGCAACGGAGATTTCCGCTGATTATTTTAAAGCTGTCTCGCTATGTTAAACCCATTTAACATAGCGAAACAGTTTGTAAAAAGCAAAGGAGATCTTTTCAAAACTGTCTCGCTATGTTAAATGGGTTTAACATAGCGAGACAGATTTAAAATAAGACACAGAGATTCTCTGTTGCTTTTTTCAAAACTGTCTCGCTATGTTAAACCCATTTAACTTAGCAAAACAGTAAAAAGCAATGGAGAAGATCTCCATTGCTTTTGCCCACAGCTCTGATGTACTGTGTAGGCTTACGCATGCGCAGTACATCAGAACTGCCGCGGATAACAGACAGTGGCGGAAGGGCAGCAAGGAGGCATTATACAATGCCATTATTTAAGAAAAGTAATTATTATTTTTCTTAAATAATGCCATTGTATAATAGCAATAACCCATGCCTGGGTGTGGGTAATGCTGGATTTACCCACGGTTGGCTTTGTTTGGACCAAACCACGCCAACCGTGGGTAAATCCAGCATTACCCACACCCAGGCATGGGTTACTGCTATATTAACTTGGCTGCACAGTAATGTATCCTGTTTACTTCTGTTATATTGCATGAATCTCTATGGATAGTCCTAATTACTGTGTTCATTTGTTTTATCAAACTTCTAACTTTTTGGGTTTTAGTGACCATCTGTAGTCTATTTCTTTCATTGATCTTGATATATTTATCCATCTTTATTAAATCAAGAACTCTTCTCTTAGATTATTTTCTTCTAAACTGAGGGTACATTCTTTGTTTTTTTTTTTTTTGTGCTCCTCATTGATGTTAAGGGGTACCAGATTTTGGAATGGCTACAGGCAGTAGGAGAGGCAGCTATACCACTCACTGATATGACTTTCTACATGATACTGAAATGAGGACGTTCAAACCATAACTTAAGTTATTTGTATTCCTTTCCTATCTCAATTGGACTGTTGAAAGGATCAGTAATATTAAGGCAGTCCAATTACCCACCCTTCTGAAGTGCCTAATCTTTATGAATTTTTTATTTAGTGCTTTAACATTCATAATTGGTTTATTGTTTGAGAGCCAGTAGTACAGATTGTTAATATTTTAGAAGTCACTTTATACCTTCCCAAAGGTTGTGGCATATTGGAATATAGTCAGATCACCTGCATATAAATCCTTGTCAGTATTATTGATCCAAGACTAAATTGTTACAGTAAATGAAAACAGAATTGGACCACATACGGGTTCTTGTAGAAGTCCTGCCTTAATTCATCAACATGTGAAATACTTTCACCCAAATAAGCACTGTTGGCAGAGGTATAACTGTCTCATCTAGTGCCTGTAGCCATTACAAAATCTGGCACGCCTTAACAACACGAAGGAGCACAAAAAAATAATAAAAGGTCTGCATTATGGTACATCTGAAATGCAGGAGCCAACCAGCCAAATAGTTCCTGCTTCTGCATCCCACTCCACCCTCCTTACGACAGGAGCAAGAAAATAAAAAAAAAAAGATCCAGGATCCAGTACTTGGTGCTGCTGAAATGCAGGAGCCAATCAGGTCATGTTTCTGTACCCAACCTCACCCCTCATCTCTTTGCTGAGAGAGGAAAGAAAAAAAAAGTTCTTCTCTCTCCTTAAACTGTTATACTATGTACAGAGTGCATCAGCGCTCAGATTTGCCTTTAACAGAATAAGAAAAAAATTATATATTTTTCTTTTAAACTGAAGCAAATTTCTGGGATAAGATTTTAGATAAAGGAAAAGTGATGCAAGATTTGTACAGAGGAGAGGCAACTCCTTCAATGACACAGAGATGCAACAAATATAAGGACGAATAGTTTTGCAAGGCTTGTACCTCCCATCTAAAATGATGGGTATGGAACTCTTGCAGTGGAAATGCAGTGAAACTGAAACTTTTCCACTTATTTTCTATTTCAAAATCAGGCGAAGTTTTCCAAAATTTGAATCAGGGTTTGCCAATAGAAATACCATATAGGTCAATGAGAATGGGCAAAGTTAGGAAGTTTAAGCTGGATGCTGTGCTATCATCTTCCCTTAAAATATGATCCTCAAACCCTTAATCAGGTTGGCTAAATTCTATATATTCCAGCCCCTCTCATTTTGCTTTCCATTACCCAGGTTGGCACATTCTGTAAGACTGAGTGTCATGCAGTCAATTCTAAAAGCAACACATGCAAAACTGCAACCCCTGTAATGGGCAAACTCCCACACCACAAAAACATCCCCTCCCCCAGTGGAACTTTAATATCAAGTTAAATACCACTTCCTCTAAAAAGATGGCCATAGCCTAGTGGGACTAACCACGTCAACAAAGAATAAGAAAATAAAATAATGGGCCCTTGTTCTCATGCTTGTAATCTGAGGACCACAATACAACAACACACTGAGCTGATTATAAACAATGTTACCTATATCAAAGCTGAAGATACAGCTAACCTACAGGCCGATAAATTCAGCTCAAATTTTACCCCTCTTTCCCCATCTATTTCACATGAAATATCTGAAACCAACTCACTTCCATTACTCACTCAAGTCCAAGTCCTGAAATCATTATCAAAAGTAAAATATACTATGACAATGAGTCCTGACAAAACACAGGATGCCTCTTAAATAGAACAAAAGAATGATTTAGCCACACTGCTATCAACACTGTTCAGCCTAAGGTTCCATATTAATTTTGTTACAAGTGAATGGCGAATCTGGGTTGGGAGGGTGGCTTAATGGTTAAGGTGTTTGCTTTACAAACACAAGGTGCAGGGTTTGAGTCTCACAAGGGATAATTGGCTAGGCTTAAAATGGCTCACAAGGGCAGTTAGCCTAGTACTAAACTATGAACAGCGATACTTATTTTCCTGCTTAAAGGAAGACCTCCGGAGCCCCAGCCAGTTACAGACCCATAAGTCTGACAAGCCTCATATACAAAGCCATGGAAAGATTTTTCATAGAACTAATCAACAGGGACATATGGAACCTCCAAACAGTGGACCCCTCTCAGGCTGGATTCATCAAAGGAATGTAATGTTTACTTAACCTGTTTTTTTGAAAAGGTCACCAAAGCAATGGCTAAGATAAAACAGAACACAGTGCTTAATGCAACCTGGATAAGTCTTTTGGCACAATTCCCACTCAGACAGAGTAGAAAATTATAATAAACTAGGAAGAAACTCCTTTGTCACCCCTGGATTGCCCACTAGCTCACAGAAGATAGAATATAAGGCATCAAAATAGGGGAAGCAACCTCCACAAAAAGACCTGTCGGCAGTGTAGTCCACCAGTGATCAATGATGGGACCCCTTCAGTTTGGCATGTACTTCTCAAAAGTAAAAGCCAATACCAAAGTACCCTGACTAACTAGGCTTGCAGATGACTACAAGCTAGGAGCAGTGATCAAACCCCTAAAGACTCACCTATCCCACAAGAAGGCCTGTCACAAACAAATAACCACTGTCAGAGTCATAGACTAAAGCTCAATGCCAACATAAAATTATTGGATGCCATAAAATACATTCTGAACTTCTATGCCTTGCCCTCTTTGAAAAGCTTGGTAGAGCCAGAGGATGTTTATTAACAAGGCACATATGTTGACTAGTCTAGTAGCTTTGTATTTCCTATGATTCTTATGACATAAAGTGGTGCAACTGCTGGGAATAATGCAGGGACACAGTGTTGTAGGAGTCCTTCTGAAACTAGGATTTTTAATGTGGTTCTTGAAGTAGGTAATGTGGCAGGAGTAAACCTAAGATTTACTTATGCAAGGCAAAAACATTAGCTGATAATATCTATTACTGGTAAGGAAAATAAAGCGTAAGACAATGTTTGTTTTTTTAATGAGTACCAACAAATGTTTTAATTGTGTGTAATAGGAAGTAATACACCACCAGGCATTAACAAAATGGTTCTTCTTTTTAAAAGCTTTTTTGAATAAAAATCAGTTAAAACATATGCAATGTCTGTATGAATCATTTAATTTCTTAGTATATATATATATATATATATATATATATATATATATATATATATATATATATATATATATATATATATAATGGATGTATTTATTATATCTGGATTCAGAATGAAAATTATCCCTTAAAAATAAGTTTGATATTAATTGTAGTTTTATTTTAACAATTTCATCTTGTTTGGGTTACAAGCTACAAATTTTGTTTGTTCCTTCAGTATTTTAGTTGTTTAGAACTACTCATCCCAGTCAGTCACACTGTTATGTAAGCATTAATCTCAGCATAGCTTCAGTAAACATATAAGTAAAGAACTAAGCTGCAACTGCACTACATAAAACATGTCAACTAACAAAACACAGTCAAAGAGGCAGCATTGCTGCTCAGAATAAGATTATTTCCTCAAAGCTCCACGGTTCAGTTCTGGCCTCTTGTCACTGTATGTGTTAGGTTTGTGTGTTTTCTTCTTGTGAATATGTAGGTTTTATCTTCCTGTGCTTATTTCCTTAAACCTCACAAAATTATGCTATCTGAATTGGTTCACTGAATTATATCTATCTATATATATTTGTCTCTCATTTTTTCTGTTGTATAGGCCCGGCAAGCCAGCACGTAAAACTCTACTGCCAATCATTAGCGGACCGGAGTTCCGCTGTGGCGACCCCTAACCGGGAAAAGCCAAAAGACACAAACAATGTATATATATATGTATATATATATATATATATATATATATATATATATATATATATATATATATGCACACATGCTATATACTGCCATGTCATGAGGCCCAACTCAATACCAATTAGTTAAATTAATTTCAAAGAACATTCAAAGGTTATATTTCTACATTAAATCATGTCTTTATGGAAATAAGCTTATCAAATCAGTATGCAAATGTGGTAACTCTTTGAGATGCTTCAGAGGTTCTATTGTGAAATACCAACTTCTTGAAAGGACAAAACAACAAACAAAAAAAAACTTGCTCAAAACTCAAAAGGGAAAAAAAATCTGTTTTATTCATTTCCTGCACCCACAAATGCTACCTCCTCCCCCACTGAACTTACATATACCATTTTCATTGTCACATCGACTTAGAAAAAAGGTGAAATCCTCCAAAACAATTGAATTAACAATCAAATTATTGCCAGCACACACTTAGTAACTGCACCAGCAATGATTTCCTATGGAAAACAGCATTCAGCATTCTGCAGTTTGTCTATTTTTTCTGATTGCTATTGATGCTCAAGCAGTCTCTTTCCAAGCATGTGTACAGGAGCCACTTTCAGATAGTAAATCCCAAATTTAAGTGATAAAATTTCTTGTTGTAACAATACTTTGAATCTTGCAATTTAAATATGTACTTCTATTGTGTATTGGAGCTTTTCTCCTCGGGCCTCTACTGAAAACGGATATGTATCCAGTTAGACCAGCCCGGTTAACAAATGTAAAATAAATAAATAAATAAATAAAATAAATTAATTTTCTTAAGCAGATCACTGTTCTCATGAGTCCAGTTTGTACCAAAAGCCCAGGCCTTCCTTGCCTATGTCTTTGGTATTGCTTCAGGCTGACTCTGGACTTCAACAGGTTCTTGTCTAGATAGCAGGGTCCCATCTGTATAATTACATTAGACAATCCCATACCTAGGTACCATGCTTTTGCCTATAAAGCTCCTGTGGACCATGCCTCCCCAGCATGCATCCATCTGCATTCTGTCAGCTGCGAGAGGCAGCCAACTTTGTTGGCTTCAGCTTCAAGCCATCTCAATGAAAGGTCTTCCAACTCCACTATATACAATATACAGTATATATCCACTATATATACAACTCTATATGCAGATGCACACACACAAACACAAATGCACTCACACACTCACACACAGACACACACACACGCACACACACGCACACATAAACACACATACACACACAGATAGATACCTACATACATAGGTTCATAGGTTGGTACTAGGCTATCAGCCCTAGGGCCTATGCAAGCCTAGCCATAACAATTCCCTGGATATTTCTTCCCACAATATTTACTTCTCCAGGACCCTATCTAGCAGGGCGACTGACATGATCCCTGGGGTGAATTTCCTATCTCCCATCCAATCATCAAAGTTCCTTTTGAAGAGGGCCAATGAGGCGCTCTGTTTGATATGTATGGGCAGTCTATTTCAGAGTATGGGGAGTCTCTGGGTCAGGAACCTATCCCTCCAACATGTTTTGTTCATTGTGATGACAAGGTTTAGATCCCTGGAGCATGTGGTTCTGAGGGACTGGGATTTCTTTAAGTGGAGCATGTCCAACAGCTCAGGGTTTGACATGGCCTTGCATGTTAAGCAGAGATTGCCTCTGAGTAGACGATATGCCACAGGGTATAGCTGGAGTTTTTTTAGACGGTCAGTATATGGCATCTGCTTTAGGCCTGTGATTCTTTTAGTGAGGTATTTCTGTAGCCTTTCCAGCTGTTGCAGATGTCTTGTGAGGTACATACCAAACGGGGCATTATACTCTATAATGGGTCTAATGAGGGATGAGTACAGTGGGACAATGACCTCCTTTTTTCTGGATGAAAAGCCCTTAGTGATGAGGTGTGCCACATAGAAGGATTTCCTGACTGTTGTGGCAATGCAGACACACACACACACACACACACACACACACACACACACACACACACACACACACACACTCACACACAAAATGCACACACATGCACACTCACAAATATAAATATTTATAAAACTGGATATATTATTTTAAACTGAATAGCCAAAATATCGACAGCTAAAATATTGAATCATTAACATCAGTAACAAATTGTTCTCCAGCCTTGGGGACTGTCGGTCTTGTACACCTCTTGACCATCTATTTGCTGACCAAAGAGATCTGCACTAGACTGCAAAATTCTTAATATCAAACATGAAACCATCAAAATCATCAAATTAAGAACAATTTACAAAAAGAGTGATTTTCCATGCACTCTCTGAGACTGAATCTAGGAAAAAAGGCAAATTTCCTTACCCTGTGGTATGTAAATCTCACAAAAGACACAGCACTGCATACCACAGAAGTATAAATGGAATGGAATGAACACATCTATTCACTTACACTGATGCACTCAATAGAGCTGCACAGCATCATAAAACAGCATACACACAAACACACACACGCGCGCACACACGCACACACACACACACACACACACACACACACACACACACACACACACACACACACACACACACACACACACGTTAGTATTCATAGTCATTTGTGTAAATGCAGTAGGGGTATCACTGATGTTTACGAATGAGCATAGCAAAAGGCAAGATTCATAGAGGCCATTTACACTAAAGCAAAATGCCATGAGTATAATAAGAGGCAAATGAGAAATTTGATAAAGCAGTGTATGCTAATGAAGTGTTCTTGCAATTCATAGTCCAATGTCCACATGGTGCACACATGCCTTTTTAAAGCAATACCTTGTCTTTGATATCTGAATTGCAGTCCTTGAACATGCCCCCAGTCATCCCTGCAGTAATTTGTCCAAGTATGCACAAGCACTTCCTTGACGCACAATTTAATGATTCTCCCCAGCAGCTCACCTCAGTAGTTTATCTAAAAATGCACAAGCACTAAAATTATGCAAAATAAATGATTTTGCCCAGCATTCACTTCAGCAGTGTGACCATGTATGCACAAGCACTTTTCTGACACCAAAATGAAAAATTTTCCTTAGCAATCCATTCAGTATTATGTCCAAGTATGCACAACACCAAAATTAAACATTTTCTCAAGCAACCCCTTCGGTAGTTTCACCAAGTGTGCACAAGCACCAAAATGAAACATTTATTTATATTTTATTTATTGACATTTTTTTTCCACAGAAGTCTGACTAGGTAATAAATACCCATTTTCACCAGAAGCCTGGGGGAAAAATCTCTGGAAGTAGAGATGTAATTATAAAGCATATATACATACAATTTGACAGTGGAATATATAGGATACAATAAAGCATGAGGAGACACCAGCACTATAATAATATTAAAAGAAAACAATGCAATTAAATATGGTTAAATATGTGGCATATCCAAGTATGCACACACACCAGAATGAAACATTTCCCCAAGAGACCCATTCAGTAGTATCTCCAAGTTTGCACAAGCAGCAAAATAAGACATTTCTGCCAGCGACCCCTTCGGTAATTTATTTATGTATGGATGAGCACTTCACTGACATCAAAATGAAACATTTCCCCCAGAGACCCCTTCTGTAGTTTATGCTTGTATGCACAAGTATTTCACTGACAACAAAGTTAAACATTTCACCTATCTCTTCAATAGTTTGCCCATAAATGCACAGGCACATCACTGACTCCAAAATGAAACATTTCACTTAACAACCCCTACAGTAGTATGTCCACATATGCAAAAACACAAAATTACATAACAAAATACTTTCATTAAGTAAAGAAAATAACTGCACCTCATTTTAAAATATGTAGCAGCACACATTCCTTTTTCTCTTACCTTCTCACCTCCATGTTCTCATGGTAAATTGCTGTTTCCTGACATAACTTCTAGGCCATTTACATATTTTGTATGCAAATTTGGTAATTTTATATTCATTTCTATGAATCCCACTGATATGCAAACGTGTAATGCCCCTTATCTGTGCATTAGCTGTCCCTCTATCCATAGTGTATGAAGTGCCTGTAAGCAAATGGTAAGCTTTCTAATTAAATTGTTTTGATATGTTGTTTCTGAAAATGATCTTATCATTGATTTGTAATTGTTTTTGAAAGACAATGCTAACAGGAAAAAGCACAATATAACTTAATATTCATTCATACATTCTGATAAAGTATGTTCAACATGCGTCTGTTTTTCTAAGATTTTTATATTTCAGGAGTGCTGCAGATATTGTGTTCAGCTTGAAGTTCTTTGCTTTGTCTCACTGTTGTAATGCGCTCTTATCTGTTTTTCTGTTTATGTCACTTTGTGCCACACTAGCTTAGGATCAGTCATTATATTATCTTACCAACCTTTAAAGGAATAAATATATCTTGTTTTTATCTTATGTTTGTAAATAAGATAAAATGAATTACTTTATTTACAAGAACAGGAAAGTTAAGATGCATATGAAATTAGAATTAGTGTTTTCTTTAGAAATGAATAAGATTATGTATTTCCATCATGCAATCTTGATGGAGTGGCAAGTTTTGTTTCTTGTATTTTTGATATGTGATTCCTTTGTACCACTTTGTTTTATAGCAGTACTCTCCAGGTTTTTATAAATTCACAGAAGATGTTCTGATTGTTGTTTCAGTTGTTCTGTAATGGCCAGACAATCAAAATCAAAGGTTAGGACAATAATCAAATTATATGGATACAAACTGTATTTACATTAATGCTTAATTCAAAACAGAATTATTTGGTAAATGGTAGAAGATGAACTCAATTAATGAATTATAAATTAATTTAACAGATATTGCATTTATAATGGGTGAACAAATTTAATTACCTTAGAAATCAAATATACCTTTTACTTTTCTTTCTTTTTTTTCACTTGTCTTCTTCCATGTACAGCATGTTGTTGTTTGTCTTTCAGCTTTTCCTGGTTAGGGGTCGCCACAATGGAACTCTGGTGCACTAATGATTGGCAGTAGATTTCCACGAACGCCGAGGTGCCAGCTTGACGTTCAACCTTCAACGAAGACATGCCCATTTACGCATGTCTTTCGAACACCCACCCAACCATGGCGGGGACATGCAGACGCCATACAGAAGGCACTCCCCACACTCCAGCCGAGAATCGAACAGGAGAACCTCTTGCTGTGAGGCAACAATGCTACCGCTGCACCACTGCGATTCTCTTCCATGTACAATATGTATAGTCTCTTTCGGCTTTTTCCCGTTAGGGGTCACCACAGCAGAACTCCGGTCCACTAATGATTGGCAGTAGAGTTTTACGTGCTGGCTTGCCGGGCATAACACACAACCTTCAATGAAGGAACGCCCGTTCACGCATGTCGCCACACAGAAGATGCTCTAATTGAGAATCGAACGGGCAACGTCTAACTGTGAGGCGACAACACTACCGCAGCACCACCACCGCAGTCTTCCATGTACAGCATAATTCATTCAATTAAAATCTTTAAACAATAAAATTATGAACCTGCTCTTTAACCCAAGTACATTGTCTCACAGCCAACAAGAAAACCATATATCAGATATATAACTAAATAGTAATTTATTAACATTAATGGGGGTTCTATATTGATCATGGATATAGCACAATGCAATACTCCCAAGATAAATATGCTGTTAAATAGTATATTTTATGAAGTAAATTCTAAACAAGAAGTATTTATGTCATACAAAGGTACTGGTGATACAATTTATGATTTTTTTAAATTCAAGATAATATTGATATGACATGTTTTGATTGTCTTTCCATTAATTACCCCAAGTTTAGTTTATCAATGGGATACCTAAAATACATAAAAGTATTAATAATCCAAAATCAAGACTTGTAGTAAGTATCATAGTTTCAAGAAAAGAACTAACTGCTTTATTTATAGATATAGGCTTATATAATTTGTTAAATGTCAGAGTTCTTTTACAGTTGGTTGTATTGACTTAATTCATAAGATAAAAAAATATCAGCATGGCAAAAGATGTTTTTGTAATGTTTGATATGAAATCATTATTGCTGTTCTGAGACTGAGCAGTGTAGGAAATGTTAGGTGCATGTTCATCTCTGGCAGATGAGTTTAATTTAATATGTGAATTCTTTGAACTGGCTTTGACAAACAGTGAATTAATTATCCAAGGAGTAGTATATAAACAAATCAGAGAAGTAGCATTTGGGGCTACAGTGGCTCCCAGTTTTGCAAATATTGTTTTAGCAAAAAAAAAAAATGTGGCATGCAACAACATATTCTTTCAGAATATAGTGTGTTTTTATTTTTTATTTTTTATTTGAACATGAGGAGAAGCAGTTTGAGATAGAGACATTAATGTATTACTTATATAATAGTACTACATTTTTGCATTTTTCAGCCACAATTAGTCCTAGGAATATCATTTTTTTTTATTTTATGTATTTAAAAAGAGAAAGGCAGTGCATGTTTAAAAACAAAAAAACAGAGAAAACCAATGTGAATTAATACACTATTATTTTATATTAGCATTTATTCCTTATTATTAAGAGTCACCCCAAAATAACATTGAGATTAACTATAGATGAAAGTTTCTTATATCGCAGAATGCACTGCCTGTTGTTATTAATATACAGGCTGCATAATTAGCAATTGGGGAAAAAGGATTTATAGACACATGTAGAGTGAGGAAACAGGACTCATGATGCATTAGCTAGGCAAGTTATGGTATGCAATAATTTTAACCATTTCAGTCTTGCATTTTGCATAGAGTTGAGCTGGGACCTAAGGATGGAGATATCTAAAGCTGACTTAATTGCCCTAAATATTATTGATAATTCTTAGAGAATTAACATATAAATATAGTTTCACTTAAACAGTATCTCATGGAAATATACCTTCAATTTTTGTGAATATTAAATATCTCCACCCAGAGCCTTCAAAACAAGGTCTATTGTCAGTGTCCAGATCTTCCAGACTAATGTGTCCAAACAAAAGGAGAGGCATGAAGATCAGAAAATGGTGATGATAAATAAACAAGTCAAATAACTTTATCCTACAATTACAGGAATTCAGACTAAAGTGTTTCAAACTTGAAGTATAACTCAGAAGGAGACACACACACAAACACACACACACACACACACACACACACACACACACACACACACACACACACACACACACACACACACACACACACACACACACACACACACACACTTATTCCAACAAAATATCCAAAGACTCCTTATTAATACAAAAACTAAGACACCATGAGGGGAGCTTGAGACAATATTTTCCTTTCATACTTCATTCTATAGCATTTGTGAAAGTGTTTGTGCGTGGTATACGAGCATGTAATCTGACCTGTACATTAACTAACACACTATCTAAGGCACCAGGATGGAATGCTTCACATTGAACTTCCTTTACATTAGCAACAAGTGAAAAATCCTTTTGCAAAACAGTTCCTGCTTGCTGGGATTCATACCCACTTAGGAACATGCTCACATAATTTAGGAAACACCTAAAAACTTACTTTGTTGATGAAAAATAAGTATATGCACTTCATGGATCCTGGTTAAGCTACCAGTTCACAGTAGAGACTGTAAATGTTTCCATTGATTATAACCCCTTACTACCCTAACCCTGCTAATCATTGAAAACTAAAGTAAGTTGCCATGGAAATGATTTTTTAATATATCACTGAAATCACAGAAAGATAAACTAGAATGCTTCTTTTTTGCAGGAAAAACACATTGGCATACTTTCTCCTTGCCACTAAGTAGAAAATATAAATTGCTTTAAAAAAAGCTTAAGGTAATGGTCTGCACCATGAAGTAGGTAACAAGGATGGCCTTTCAGTGCATATTCCAATAGAACACTGGCTGCAGAGCAACCGGACATCGTTCCATTGGTGTATGCATGATGTACAATGGGTACACTGGTTGGACTGTCCAATCACTGTGCTCGTTTTTGAGTAGTACTGGGCCTTTTTTGTATAATCTTGTATATACTAAAAACAATTCTTAATTTAGCTTGTTCTGTGATTTTGTATATGATGGTACTTATCTGTTGCTATATACCATAGACAAGCTAGGTTAATATCATATGAATGATCTATGGATTCTCTATATCAATAATGTTTGATTTGAAGATATAACTGCAAAAACACATAAACTAGCAAGTCATTTATTATATAATTGCATATTTTATGCTTTCATTTTTGTTAATATGTCTCTACTGCATATCCAGCTATTATGACAGGTATTGTAACTGTATTACTCTTTATGTTTTCATGCATGTTGCATTATTTGTTTCTGTTATTTATGCCAAATACCCCAGGTTGTGGCTATAAAGGGCACTTGAACCAGGTCTCTTACCATTAGCCAAATAAGAAATGTTGAATGAATGAATGAATGACTGAATAAATAAATAAATACATAGATACTGACATAAAAGCATCTCAACAGTAAGCAAACTGTGTGAGACAACATCATTAAGACTTAATTTGCACAGCAATTGCTCAAAAACACAGTAATCACAGGAAAACAATCTAAAAATAATGACAAACCACATGCATGATGCTACAGTACCTGCCAGCTCTTTTGTTTTACTGTGAACTCTGATATCCCTGCAACTTGGTGAAAGAAATTATTCTCCAATTGGGAAGTGAAATTTCCTCAAAGAATCCACATGCTAATAAATTTGCAATATATTACTCATCAAAATTGAGTACTTGCATACTGAAAATTAAAACTAGATGATAAATATATTTAAAATTAAAATAATTCATATAAACATCAAAGAAGAGTAAATAAAGAACCAGCCGATCCACAATTAAATGACAAGTAATACTAAACTGTACTCGTGCACCCTATTATTATATGAGCAGTGCACCTCAAATGAAGTTTAATCCTACTGTCTACATGATGACTGCTGTTGTTCAACAACTATGTAATGCCAAGTTCTGTATCTGCTTGTCAGTCAACAAAAATCTCAAGGCTGATTTCCCATCTTGCTGTTTTTACAGACAGGCTAGAGAAAACCAAAGAATTCCTGTATCAACTTTTTTTATATGTTGTGATTGTTTGTAGTCATCATGCAACAGATATATGCATTTTAAGCTGAATAAAATAAGCCGCAGTGTGTACCACATCAGTTTAAGAGTGCATACATTTAACAGGATCACTTTTCTGTGTAATGTTGCATTGTACATTTTTGTTCTTTCATACCCTACATACTAATTCATCATAGAATTGGGAAGTATCAAAAACCTCAAAACTGCATTTTACTTTGTAGATAAGGCACCTGTACCCTATATATAATGAGTAGAAGCTTTACTCCTTCCACTAAATATCATAATCATATCTGAGTTTGCAACACTACAGAGAAGATGGAAATGCTCAGAATTTAGCAAAACAAAAACACAATCCCTGTCTTTGCAGCACTTATGTTTCAAAAATCTTTGACCCCCAGAAAAAATATTTTTATTGCACTAAACTCAATGGAAAAATAGCCACATATTATTAGTACTAATAGTAGTAGTAGTAGTAGTAGCATTAGTAGTATTATTAGTATTATTAGTATTATTAGTATTAGTATTATTAGCAGTATTAGTATTAGTAAAATGTACTCCGGGGTTCACTGCAGTGGCTCTGCTGGACAGAGGCACAGGGAACTAATGGCTCTACTGCACAGAGGCACAGGGAACTAATCTAAAGGGGTGGAGAAAGCCAACACATTCTGGCTAGGCTTATAGATGCCCTCGGGCAGATAGCCTAGTACTTACCTATGAACCTATGAACCTATTAGCAAAAGTAGTAGAAGTTGCTGCCTGGGTTGCTTGCTTTGTGCTGATTGTCTCCATCTTTGAAGTGTTTGTATAGCCATATAATGATAAATGCAAGGGAGTCTTTGTGCAGTTTATAACTAGTATCAAAATCTATAATCTATTGAATTGCAAGTCAATTTGTTCTGCACTAAAAACACATAGTATAGCCCACTGATTGCTTGCAAATAAGACTTAAATGAAATGTCAGAGTCCTCCAAAGTATCAAATACTGACTGTTGGTTACTATGAAATATGGAAGACTGAAATCCTTGTAATTGATTGCAAATGTTACAAATGTCATAGTTTATTAATATTATAGATAATCAGATTTATATGAGTTTACATATAAGTGCTTTATTTCATATCATAAACAATACTTAAACAGGACGTGTATAATGGTGACATTTATAGCTAGTCTCTTTGTCTTAATCTGAAGAGTGCAATACTTGTCTGAATTCATGTAAATCAGCCATGCATTTTCTAAACTATTCAAGTTACAAAAATGTAGTGCTGCAAAGGCATAACACAAAAAGACCAAAGCTGCTGATATTCCATTTATTTTAACAGAGTGAATGTCTAATTCCCAGTCATGATTTATTAATGCATGTTTAAGCCAGTGAAATATCACTGCAATGATAATTATCTGTAAAAAATCAGTATAGTTCTAAATTACTTCAGAAGGTAACTGAATAAGTAAAATAACAAGGCTAATGCAATAGGAAAGGTGATGAAAAATCCTTTCCAAAAAAAATGAATAAAAATCCCAGAAAATGTATGAGAGTGATGTTGCCATGGAAATTACAGCTGTCTTTTAAGATTAGAACTTGGTCTTTGCTGTTCTGTTCTTCCCAATTTCATGCTATGTACTACTGGCTGAAACCGAAGCGGCTCATACCATTGTAGTCATTCTTACTTTATGTCAGACATGGCATGCAAAGAAGTGACAAGGATATGACTCTCCGTAATCACTGACTTTTGAGAAAATCCATACAGTTTTATCTTTTACCTGTCAAATGTATATAGATGTCAGTAAAACCATCTACACTGTCAGTCAGAAGGCAGATGTCCCTGTGAAACTACAAGTACAAAGTATGCATCTGAGAACATCCCTGTATGAAATAAACAGTAAAGATTGCTGGTTTTTTTTCCCTGTGAGTCTAATGCAACTAACTATAAATATAAGTATGCAGAGAGCCTCTCCCTCACACTACTGCATGACACAACTCATATACTTCACTGTTCCCTCTGTGTGTTGTGGTACTTTTTACAATATGATACAGCTATCAGCTGTAAGGAATATACATGACAAACATATGTGGACTTTAGTCATGGAATGATGCTGTTAAGAGTATAAGCCTTTAAAGTGGAGGTCTGGGCTGAAAAGCTGTGGTTACCATGGTGATATTCATTCTCACTTGCCTGTCTTCCTCTCTCTCTCTTTTCCTTCCTCTGTAATTTCTAAAGACAGAAATCAGTATTCAGATCATTATAATAACTAGTTGGAAGGCATTTGTTCTTGTGTTCTAAGAAACTGAAATTGACTTTAACCACACATTTAAATCATCAACATAATATTGCTAATGGCAGTTCAGCCAGCCATGAGATAGAAAGACACCTTCTTTAAGCTCTATACGTTACAGTTTAAATATTGATTGTCATTACATATGAAAATAAGCATTATGGTATCTACTTGAAGAAGAGTTAATAGGAATATTGGGCTATGCCATTGGACCTGATTGGCTATTTAAGACTGATATTGCAAACATTAACCCAAGTGAAAGAGGCCTCATTATGTAGATGTAATGCAGGGGTCATTAAATCCAAGTAAACACTGCTAAAATATATAATCTGAGTCAATGAAAAAGGGAAAAATATTTAGAACTATCTAAACATTTTACACTATCTTGATTGCTTTGACTACATTTATCATGTCTCTGGTACTTCAAAAGATAGACTCATGATCAGTTTCAGACATATTAGCATTACCGTTTACAAATGATAGTGTGAAATAAATTGCAAGCAGTAGAATGCTTCAATGATGATAGGATGGTCTGACGATTGTGTGTCTTTAAATGAATAGGTAGAAGTGATATTTCTAAGTGTATTTTGTAGAGTTAAACTAATCACTAGACAGATTTAGGAAATCCGTCAAAACCATACTTAAATACATATTTTTGTATAGCATTATAGTGCTAAATCTTCAGCAGAAAGTATAATAAAGTGCAAAAATCAGAAGCTCAGCTGTTAATGGAAGAATTTCTATTTGCAGCTCTGTTATGTTGTAAAGGAGCTACACTTTCTGGAAGACCATTAACATGGACAGTCTGTTTTTCAGGCAGCTAAGTAAATAAACTTACTAATCACATTGTGGAAAATTGGCAGAGGGGGTGTAAAGTATGAATAACAGCTTGAGAAATGTGACAAAGGATTTCAAATGTGAAATGAACTAAAGCCACATAAATGGACGTGGTTAAAGGCAAAGTGTTGGGCTATGTGTTGCAGCTGTGCTTCTATATACTTGAAGTTACTACATCAACAGCTGTGAGGTGCCAGATCATCAAGACATTTACTAAATTACAGTGCCCTGCAGAATTCGATCAAAGAACATTTAAAATGGTTTCTCATCTTTTATACTCCTTTTGGGCATTTTTCTCACTCCTCTAAGGACCTCCCTTAAAAACCTTTGATCATATTAATTATCACACAGGGACCATGTCATTGCAGTAGTAGCTGTTATGATTCTCTGGTATAAATTGTCTCTAGAGATTAAGGGCTTTTTTCATTTGATGTATAGTGGTCACTTGCTGACAAGCAGTAGTACATCTTATTAAAATATTCATAAACCTTCTTTTAATTGTGGAATGCTTTCAGAGACTCATCATTCAGATGTTTGCATGTCTCTACAATAAATACACTGAGACACCTGAAGACTGCTGTTAGTGAGGACCTGGAGAATCCAAAACAAAAAAACTTGAAAGCAGTGTTATTAAATTTGTGTGTGCTTTCATCTGCTACACTTAAGACTTCAACAGACAGATAATGTTTATAACTTTCAGCTTTAAATATAACTTAATCATGTGATAGACTAGTCACATGACACATTGAAATAAATCATTTCCACTAAAACCACCGCTTTATGACATACAAAATTATTCACAGAAAATATATTAAAAGGACATGTAAACTATCTTACTTTGTTAGGCCTCTCCATTAAATGAATGTAGAGGCAGCTTTCAAGTATCCTTTAATTTATGTTTTTTCTGTTAGGACATTCCTTCACTGCTTTCGGAGTGTTCTTTAAACACTACATGCACTGACCCAGTATAATAAAGTAATATTAGCACCATTCCAGCGCATTGTTCATATTAGAGTACCATGCATAATGTAAGACTAGTTATTCTAGCAATGGCTTTATTTTCATTTTTCCTGTGAGTCAGCCAATTATGATTTTCAATAAGATGAGGCTTCCTCAATATTTTACATGGGTTTTTATTGTATTTTGTGATTTATATCCTTCAGACAGTTTATTTAAAACAGAATGTAACACCTCAGCTAAAGTTTTGCTATATAAGAAACTATGGCTTCAGTCAGAATTGATATTTAAAAGTAATTATGTATTAATTTCAAAAGAAAGGACCTGTTTTGTGATAATGCTGGCCCAGTTTGGTTAAGCCACAAAATGACAAAGACCAAAAGGGAAGAAAGACTAAGTGAAAATTATTTCCTGGCATGTATGCTATATGAGCTCTCATATAATAATATAAGGTTGTCTTAAATTTCACACATCTTTCCACATACAATTGATCCATTGGTGTAATCTGCTTAATGTGGATCCACATACAACTGCTCTACTGGTATAATATACTTAATGTCGATCCTCATACAGTTGCTCAGTTGGTGTAATCTTTACTGTGGATCCAAATACAATTGCTCCATTGTTGTAATCTACTTATTGCGGCTCCACATATGATTTCTCCATTGGTGTAATGTGTCTACCGCAGATCCACATACAATTGCTCCATTGGTGTAATCTGATTACTGCAGACCAACATATTATTGTTCATTATTGTTCATTTGGAATAGTCTGCTTACTGTGGATCCACATACAATTGCTCCATTGATGTAATCCACTTTTTGAGGATCAATATATAATTGCTTCATTGGTGTAATCTGTTTACTGTGGCTCCAGATGCAATAGCACAGTTGATGTAATCTGCTTACTGCAGATCCAAATACAATTGCTCCATTGGTGTAATATGCTTACTTCGCATCTACATAGAATAACTCAGTAGGTGTAATCTGTTTACTGTAGATCTAAATACGAGTATAATTGCTCCACTGGTGTAATCTCATTACTGCAGATCTATTTACAATTGCTCCATTGGTGTAATTTACTTACTGTGGATCTTATTGTGGATCCACATACCATTGCTCCACTGCTGTAATCTGGTTACTGCAGATCCACATACAATTGCTCCATCAGTGTAATCTTTACTGCTGATCCACATGCAATTGCTCCATTGGTATAGTCTGTTTACTGTGGATCAACATACAATTGCTCCATTGGTGTAATCTTTACTGCAGATCCATATACAATTGCTCCATTGGTGTAGTCTGTTTACTGTGGATCAACATACAATTGCTCCATTAATGTAAATGTTACTGCAAATCCATATACAATTGCTCCATTGTTGTAATCTCCTTACTGTGTCTCCACATACAATTGCTCCACTGCTGTAATCTGTTTGCTGCAGATCCACATACAATTGCTCCATCAGTGTAATCTTTACTGCTGATCCACTTACAATTGCCTCATTGGTGTAGTCTGTTTACTGTGGACCAACATACAATTGCTCCATTGGTGTAATCTTTACTGCAGATTCATATACAATTGCTCCATTGGTGTAGTCTGTTTACTGTGGATTAACATACAATTGCCCCATTGGTGTACATGTTACTGCAGATCCATAGACAATTGCCCCATTGTTGTAATCTACATACTGTAGCTCCACATAAAATTGCTCCATCAGTGTAATCTTTACTGCTGATCCACATACAATTGCTCCATTGGTGTAGTCTGTTTATTGTGGATCAACATACAATTGCTCCATTGGTGTAATCTTTACTGCAGATCCATATACAATTGCTCCATTGTTGTAATCTGTTAACTGTGGATCTTCATACAGTTGCTCCACTGGTGCAATCTGCTTACTGCAGACCACATACAGTTGCTCCATTGGTGTAATCTGCTTACTGTGGATCCACACACACAATTGCTTAATTTGGTTTAATCTGTTTACTGCTGATCCATATACAAATTGCTACCTTGATGTAATGCACTTATTGCGGATCCACATTCAGTTGCTCCATTGGTATAATCTGCTTTCTGCTGCTACACATACAATTGCTACATTAATGTAATCTACTTTCTGTGTATCTACATACAATAACTCATTTGGTGCAATCTGCTTACTGTGGATCCAAGTACAGTTGCTACACTGGTGCAATCTGCTTACTGCAGATCCACATACAATTACTTCATTGGTGTCATCTGCTTACTTCTGATCCACATACAATTGCTTCATTGGTGTAATCTACTTACTGTAGATTCTCATCCATTTGTTCAGTTGGTGTAATTTGCTTACCATAGATCCATATACATTTGCTCCATTTGTGTAAGCCTTACTGTGGATCCACATACAGTTGTGCCATTAGTGTAATCTGCTTACTGTGGATTCACATACTATTTTTAAACTGGTGCAATAGCCTTAATGTAGATTCACATACAGTTGCTTCATTGGTATAATCTGCTTACTTCAGATCCACATACAATAGCCTCAGTTGTCATAATCCGCTTACCGTGGATCCAAGTACAATTGCTATATTGGTGCAATCTACTTACTGTGGATCCTCATACAATTGCTCCATTGGTGTAATATGCTTACTGTGGTTCTTATTGTGGATCCACATACAATTGCTCCACTGGTGTAATCTCCTTACTGCAGATGCACAAATATTGCTGATCTGCATACAATTTCTCCATTGGTGTAATCTGCTTACTGTGGATCAACATAGAGTTGTTCCATTTGTGTAATCTTTATTTCAGATCCACATGCAATTGCTCCATTAGTGTAGTCTGTTTACAGCAGATCCACATGCAATTGATCCATTCATGTTTCTGCTTATTGTGGATTCACATATAATTGCTCTATTGGTTTAATCTGCTTACTGTGGATCCACATACAGCTGTTCTATTACTGTAATCCACTTACTGTAGATTTACATACAATTGCTCCATTGGTATAATCTGCTTACTGCAGATCCACATACAATTGCTCCACTGGTGTAATCTGCTTACTGGGGACCCACATACAATTGCTCCAATGGTGCAATCTGCTTCTGTGTATCCACATACAATAGCTCAATTGGTGTAATCTGCTTTCTGTGGATCCACACACAATTGATCAATTGGTTTAATCTGCTCACTGTGGATCCAAATACAACTTTTGCATTAGTGTAGTCTGCTTTCTGTGGATCCACACACAATTGCTCCACTGGTGTAATTATTACTGCGGATCCACATGCAATTACTTCATTGGTGCAATGTACTTACTGCAGATACACACACAATAGTTTCACTGGTGTAATCTGCTTACTACAGATGTTCAGATGATGCCAGGTCTACAGTCTGTCTTTCAACTGCATAGCTAACAGTAGACCATTATATGACATGGAATATTCTTAAAGTAAAGCAAGTGTGAATAAAGAAACATATAAGTGAAACATGCTGTCATTTGAAAGCCCGAGACTAGATTTTACCCTTGTGAAAATATTTAAATGTTAGTTTTTTTTTTTTTTTAATAGGAATCGTTATATCTGAGCATATATGCATATATCTGGATTTGTTCCTCCATTGAACTCTGTATCCATCCCTAAGGTCACCCAGTAAAACCCTTACTTTCCCTGGGGATAGAGCCCTACAGGCTACTTATTCTCTGGGATGAAATCCTACAGCCTGTTAGTTCCCTAAGGAAGTCCCCTGCATTGCATACATTCCTGAAAATGAGAGTCCCACGGCTTATTCATTCCAGGAAGTGAAATCCCTATGGCACATTCACTATCTGTGTTGATAGAGCCCTGCATTTCACTGCTTCTCTGGTGGTGGGAGACCTGCAGCCCATTCATTCACTGGGGATGAAAATCCTTCAGTTCTTTGCTTCCCTAAAGTGAGAGTCCCACAGCCCTTTGATTCAGTCACTAGGAGTGAAAACCTTACATATTACTGCTTCACTGAAGCCAGAGTCCTGCAGCCCACTCATTCACTGGGGTGAAAACCCTGTAGCTCAATGCTTCCATGAGGCAAATGACCTGCAGTCCATTCATTCACTAGGGAAGAAAACCCTGCAGCTGATTACTTCCTGAAGTGAGAGTTCTGCAGCCCCCTCATTCACTGGAAGTGAAAACCCTTCAACTCATTACTTCCCTGAAGTGAGAGTACTGCAGCCCCCTCATTCACTGGAAGTGAAAACCCTTCAACTCATTGCTTCCCTGAAGTCAGACTTCTGCAGCCTATTCATTCACTGGGATGGGAGGCCTAGAGTCCCTTCATTTCCTGGGATGAGAGTCCTAAAGTTCATTCATTGCCTGGCATGAGGGCCCTACAAATCAGTGGAATGAGAGCGTTGCAGCTTGTTTATTCACTGGGCTGAGATCCCTAAAATCAGTACTTTTCCTGCAATGACAGTCAGGCCAGCCAAGAGAGGTAGACATTTTCCGAGCTTTGCAGGATCAGATTTCATGTGCAAGCCTGCCCATCCCTTGCCTATCATGGTATAATCAATGATGCTTCCTTTGCAGACAGTATTTCCTTAGGCTTTATTGGAGATTCAACCACAGATACTGCACCGAGCTACATAGTCCCCTCCTCCATCCACAAAAAACAGGTGAGCAGGCAAAGCCTCATTATTCCTGCAGGTCCCAGCAGGTGCATGAGCTACTAAGTAAACTCAGGTTGCCTGGGTCACAGTTAGGACTTTATTCATCTGTGCCTACAGAAGTGGGTAGAATTATTAGTAACTAAATAGTAAAATGCAATAAAATCTATATTCCTTAATGCATATAAATCTTTACCCTACCCCAAATGTAAGCACCTGCAATGTATGTTACTGTCGAATGATGGGGGGGTACAGTGGGTTTGAACCTTCAAAAACACATTTTGCTCATCTGCTTCACTGAGCTGAAATGGTGACCAGATTGTTTCATCCAGTTGAAGCCTAACAGTGTTAGTTCTGAATGAAATGTGAAAGAAACAATGTGTTTATTGATTTTCCATATAAAGTCATAGTGCATATTATTCATCTACTTTACTCTTATTAACTGGGTATATGATTAATTAGCTTCATAAGTTACGCTATTTACATATTTCAATGCTGTCAGTCACCAACCTTTTCTTTACTTTACTCAGTGAGATATTCTATGTTTATTCTAGTTGTTATAACCATTTTACTTCACTGCTGCTGCAGCCATCTAAGATTTATTTAGTGATACATTTTGGAATGGTATCAGCCATTAGGTGTGATCATCTTGACTTACAAATTATCATAAACCATCTGATTTAATATACCTACCTATCTCTAAATTGCAAAGATATATGTCTTATATGGCCACCAAATCTCCGGAATAAGCAACTTTCTCACCTTAGACCAAAGGTTCAATCACAACATTTCCTCATTCAAAATCCAATTGAAAACCACCTAATGGCTATGTTCTTCTAACACAATGGCTGGATCCTAATATCCTCCTCCCATTAGTTTCCTTCTCTGACATCATCAATTAGCTTGGCAATAGATAAGCCATTGGAATAATTAAAAAGTGTCCTGTGTAGATGAGCTGTACATAATAATATTATTTTATAAATCATCCTGTGCTATAACAACTGCTCTTATACTCACCCTAATTCTAATGGAATTAATTATATTAACTTTAAATGCATTTTTCTAACACTCAACATGTTCATCAGTAGTTACAAAGCTTGTAGTCCAGGGGGACATTGAGGCTCCAAGCCAAAATTCTAAGCTGCCCCTAACAACTGTCTTGTCCTAGGTTACAAAACAAGTAAGAGAATGCTGAGAGAGTCAAACCTAGTAGTGCAGAAGCCACAGCTCTCAGTCTTTGCCCTCTGTACCACCTGCTTGACTCTGAACTCTCTCTCTCTATCCCCTGTATATCATTATTCTTCTAAGATCTTCAGAACTGCTACATAACTTCAATGAACGTTGTTGTTCTTCTTTTGACTTTTCCAGGATAGGGGTCACCACAGCGGAACTCCAGTCTACTAATGACTGGCAGTAGATTTTTAAGGTGCCGAGGTGCCAGCCCGATGCCCAACCTTCAACGAAGGCACGCCCCTTCACGCATGTCTTTCGAATGCCACTCGACCACGGGGAGGACATGCAGACTCCACACAGAAGGCGCTTCAGCCAAGAATCGAATGGGAGAACCTCTAGCGGTGAGGCAACAACGCTAACGCTGCACCACCGCAGCTGTAAAGGTCTTGTCAGTTAATGGTAAGGAAGTGTAGTAATGCAAAGCTGCCTTTTGGTGGCAGTGTTTCTTCCTAATCATCACAGAACTGCTTTCTTACACTGCTTGCTTGCACATAAACCATTCATTATGACTACCCAGGCTCCTTTCCTCTTTTGAAATTGCTAATGATTCCCCAAAGTGTGTACTCCCTTCTTGGGTTTCTCCTTACAAGTGTACAATTTACATTTGATTTAAGTTGTTTTATATTTACAAGTTCCAGTCACGCTTTCCTTTCTAAATTTTCTTTAGTACTAGCTCTCTTGAACAATCTTGTGCCATCAACAAAATGGTAAGGCACCTTTTCTTGCACACTTTCTGAAAGAGTAGTAATAAAGCTATTTACTAGGATACAGTACTAATCCTTCTAGGACCCAATGGTTACTAAAATTTCATCTGAATGTACTTCACTCACAATGACCTTCTTTACCAATTTTCCTGCATTGTTTTAGCCATGTTAATGCCCATTGAGCCACTCCAGGGCTGCCTAAACTATATAACAAACTTGTTATGTGGCGTTGTATCTTATTTCTTCAATAAATCCAAGTAAATCAAATTAATTGCATATTTCTGATGAAATAAATTGATATTGCAGTCAGTGAGCACTTGCAAGTGTTTAACATGACCTTCCAATTGTCATTGCATGTTGTTTTGGGCTTGGGGATATCATTCTTTTTAACATTCTGAAGTATTGTTTCAACATTTAAGTCCATTAGGACAGTATAATATTCTGTAGGAACTGGCCACTGCAGTTCAGAATGGAAAGTAGTGATGATTTTTAACAAATATTATGGCATTTTATAATTCTGTCGGTTAGTATTGAAGCATTTTTATTCCTGAACCTACCTCTTGCTTCATAACTGTACGAAACTGTACTGTGACTATGAATAGGATGACACTGTATGTGATTACTGTTATACTGCACGTTATTACTGTTGCTGTGACTATGTATAGGATGAAACTGTATGTGATTACTGTTATACTGTATGTTATTACTGTTACTGTGACTATGTATAGGATAAAACTGTGTGTGATTACTGTTGTACTGCATGTTATTACTGTTACTGTGACTATGTATAGGATGAAACTGTATGTGATTACTGTTATACTGTATGCTATTACTGTTACTGTGACTATGTATAGGATGAAACTGTATGTGATTACTGTTATACTGTATGTTATTACTGTTACTGTGACTATGTATAGGATGACACTGTATGTGATTACTGTTATACCGTATGTTATTACTGTTACTGTGACTATGTATAGGATGACACTGTATGTGATTACTGTTATACTGTATGTTATTGCTGTTACTGTGACTATGTATAGGATAAAACTGTGTGTGATTACTGTTGTACTGCATGTTATTACTGTTACTGTGAATATGTATAGGATGACACTGTATGTGATTACTGTTACACTGCATGTTATTACTGTTACTGTGACTATGTATAGGATGAAACTGCATGTGATTACTGTTATACTGTATGCTATTACTGTTACTGAGACTATGTATAGGATGAAACTGTATGTGATTACTGTTATACTGTATGTTATGTTATTACTGTTACTATGACTATGTATAAGATAAAACTGTGTGCAATTACTGTTGTACTGCATGCTATTACTGTTACTGTGACTATGTATAGAACGAAACTGTATGTGATTACTGTTATACTGTATGTTATTACTGTTATTGTGACTATGTATAGGATGACACTGTATGTGATTTCTGTTATACTCTTATGTTATTACAGTTACAGTGACTATGTATAGGATGACACTGTATGTGATTACTGTTATACTGTATTTTATTACTGTTATTGTGACTATGTATAGGATGACACTGTATGTGATTACTGTTACACTGCATGTTATTGCTGTTACTGTGACTATGTATAGGATGAAACTGTATGTGATTACTGTTATACTGTATGTTATTACTGTTACTGTGACTATGTATAGGATGAAACTGTATTGTGATTACTGTTATATCGTATGCTATTACTGTTACTGTGACTATGTATAGGATAAAACTGTATGTGATTACTGTTACACTGCATGTTATTACTGTTATTGTGACTATGTATAGGATGAAACTGTATGTGATTACTGTTATACTGTATGTTATTACTGTTACTGTGACTATGTATAGGATGAAACTGTATGTGATTACTGCTATACTGTATGTTATATTATTACTGTTACTGTGACTATGTATAGGATAAAACTGTGTGTGATTACTGTTGTACTGCATGCTATTACTGTTACTGTGATTATGTATAGGATGAAACTGTATGTGATTACTGTTATACTGTATGTTATTACTGTTACTGTGACTATGTATAGGATGACACTGTATGTGATTACTGTTATACTGTATGTTATTACTGTTACTGTCACTATGTATAGGATGAAACTGTACGTGATTACTGTTATACTGTATGTTATGTTATTACTGTTACTGTGACTATGTATAGGATAAAACTGTGTGTGATTACTTTTGTACTGCATGTTATTACTGTTATTGTTACTGTGACTATGTATAGGATGAAACTGTATGTGATTACTGTTATACTGTATGTTATTGCTGTTACTGTGACTATGTATAGGATGACACTGTATGTGATTACTGTTATACTGTATGTTATTACTGTTACTGTGACTATGTATAGGATGAAACTGTGTGTGATTACTACTGTTGTACTGTATGTTATTACTGTTACTGCGACTATGCATAGGATGAAACTGTATGTGATTACTGTTATACTGTATGGTATTACTGTTACTGTGACTATGTATAGGATAAAACTGTGTGTGATTACTGTTGTACTGCACGTTATTACTGTTACTGTGACTATGTATAGGATGAAAGTGTATGTGATTACTGTTATACTGTATGTTATTACTGTTACGTGACTATGTTACCGATGAAACTATATGTGATTTACTGTTAAACTGCATATTACTACCATTATACTTAATCTATTGCAACATTTTATATTTATATTTACCTTTTGGAGATTTCTCCTTGGTTCTCCACTGAAAAGTGGCATCTGCCCAGTCAGATTAACCCGGTAAACAAATGTCAAATAAATAGTTATTTTTTTTTTTTTTTTTATCATTGATGAATTTTGTGATAAATTTGTTAAGAGTGGGTATATGAGCATTTTCTCTCCAGTGGTGACAAACATCTATTTATTTCTTTCTTTCTGTATTTAGTTAGATAGCAACATCACTAGCTGTTTCAGCAGTAGTTTTAACATCAGTAGTGTGTTCAAGGCTTATGTCTATGCTTCAATGTCTGATTTTTTTTTCTAAAGTTCCTTTCCCTGGAGATTGGCATCATGAGTGCTGATACTGCAGCAAAAGTCCAATCCCCACAGCTGAGGGAAGACTGACAGCTAAGGATACAAAACATGTCAAAGTGGGAAGGGTCTGTAAACAACATTAATTACATCATCACCACATGGTATCAGACAAATGAGCAGCTGTACTAAGAGCTGCAGTATGTCCCAAAAGGTATAAAATACTGCTCTGTATCACATATTAAGGAATTGCAGAAATGAGCTGTCTAAAAATCTCTGAGTAATCTTTAACAGAGACTTCAAACTATTTGCATGAATGTCAAATTACCAATTTGATTAGAGGAAGAAAGGTAGCCTTAATGTGTATATAAATTTGACAGAATAAAATTAGGGGTTTTGACCTAGCTACTCTTATGTGTGAATAGTGCTAGCCATTTGAGTAAGCGGTTCTTACTTTCAAAAATAAGTCAGGCCCCAGTGGCTTAATGGATAAGACATTGGCCTCCTAAGCCAGGGATTGTGGGTTCGAGTCCCATCTGGGGTGATATAATCTTTTGGGAGGGTGGCTTAATGGCTAAGGTGTTTGCCTTACAAACACAAGGTCCAGGGTTTGAATCTCACAAGGGATGATTGGCTAGGCTTAAAATGGCTCGCAAGGGCAGTTAGCTTAGTACTGAACTATGAACTGTGAACTGTGAACTATAAAATACATGAATGCAAATCTAATTCAAATTTTTCCAAAGCAGAGCTAATATCCTTGATCAGCATAGAATCCCCCCAAATTGCTTAATACACGTCACTCTAAATTTGCTAGATAGGATTCTTGCAGATAGATAAAAATGCCTTCACAAGCTCCTGTACCTGTGTGGGTTTTCAACCAAAAAAAATGAGAATCAGAATGCAGCTAAATACTGATTCACACCTGCAGGGTTGAGTGTACAGTTTGCTGCTTCAACCCTATACTTGCTAGCTTTGTTTGCTACCTCCTCTTAATTAAGCCTGTAACATTTGAAAGACAGATAACAGACACAAATTGTTTCAGAGTAATTTAATAGTGGTACTCACTTTATAGTACTCAGGGCCATGCTTAAGCAGTTTCAGTGGGAGAAAATTTGTTTAACTACAATAAAGATATTTAAATTTTCTTTCAAACTGAGCCAAAAACAACTGCTGTCCAGTCTGCCTCCAGTGGGGAATGATGCAACCTCATTAAGTGACTGCTAGCAGATGTGAATTATTTTCATTTTAGGAAACGTTCTGCTGTCATCACTGTAATAGATTTTTGCATACATTTGACAGTACAGAATGGGATTTCCAGAGGCAACCTCAATTACTTTACCTTTGATTAGTGGCTCGTCAGCTTGATTCAGGAGCTATGTTTAATGTCAGAAATATAAAAATGGTGGTCACTGGGCAGATTTCACTTTCCCCTGAACTGATCATCAATACCAGACAGGCTCGCCCATTCATTGTCCCCAATTTCAATACACCCTTTAATTAAAAATGTCTTGGTTCAAAGGTGTTCACAAAGATATATGGCTAAGAGAGAAGAATTTAAATACATGTTGTCTGCTGACAATTTTATTTCAGTATGTTGCAGTCCTACTTACAGTCGCAGAATTGCACTGCTCAGTACAATAGTTCAGATCTCTGTCTGTTTTTATTTTCTGTTTGTCTCTGTCTCTCTCTTTCTTTTTAATAGATGTGTAAATAATAAGCAGTGTAGCAGGTTGCCTTAATATGTGACTAATAAAAACTGTTATCTAGAGAAAAGGACCTCACCCTAAGAAACAGACTTGCAAAAGTAGATTTCTTAGAAGCCAGTCTAAAAACAAAATGTGAGACTTTTTGTCTTTAAGCCTGGTTTCACTTTTGAAAATGTTTCATCAAATACAGATATATGAAAAAAATTCTATGTAGCCATTTTAAGAATCATTTTCTCATATGTCTGACCACAAGAACACAGGGATAGCATTGCATGCTGGTACGAAGTTTCCTTCTATAGTGTCTGGTATAGTCTCTCATTATGAGTTGTGTGAATCTAAGCCATTTAGATAAAAATGTGATTCTATGTTACCCTTAATATTAGAAGTATGAGTATAGTCTACTCATTTACTTAAAAATGAAATTTCATGTTTGTTTTAGCTTTCGGAATGTCTTCAATAAGCAAATGACAGTCACCTGTATAAGCATGGGCAGGTTTCTCCATGGGTCTACCTTCAATTATGGCACAACTGCTGAGACTTCATGTCTCCACCGAAAATAGGGCACAGACATAGTAGGAATAACCTCATCAACAATCCTAAATGAATAAAAATAAAATAATAATAGCTGGCCTCACTTTCATATGGAACTAGACCAGCCTTCTACTCTTTGTCTGACATGTCGCAAAGATGATTAATTTTATGAGCTGTTAATAACCTGCTTCCTGTAGTGCAATCTTTACCTCAGTGTCTGTTTGCCCAATATGTGATTGAGCAACTTGCTTGACCAGATAATGTTCTGTGGTAATTAGGAAACAATTCCAAATAAATATCAGACAGACATATTGACCAGCCTTTCCTCATCTTTATTGACTGAATTCTGGGATCCTCAGATCCATGATAATGTCTTAGTTAAGCAATGGTTTTGTAAAACTAAGAGCCGTAAGTAGTTACTGAATAGCATATAATGAATTCTGACTTAGCTGTGTCTATGACATGGGTATGGGTTATGGTGGAATTTACTCCTGGCATGTAAGTATAGAAGCAAGACCGAATCTCAACTGATCACATGATCTGGCAAGGCAGAGGTAAGCACTACCATTACTTGCACCCCTCAGATGTCTATGTGTGTTCCCCTAGATATCATTGTTTAAAATAATATCTTTCATGGTTCCCTAGCATTGTCTGTGTTTGCTATGAACAGCTTTTATTCACGCTAGCAGTACTAGTATATGAGATGCCTTTCATGGAAAACTACTGGTGTATGAATGCAGAGATGGTCATTTTTTTATAAGCTGAAAGCATGTCTGTTTGAAGAGATTGTAAGAACGAAAATCCCATGTACTCAGTAGTTCCTGTAGGACAGCAACTGCAAACTGATGAAATTAAAAAGACAAAATATTGATAAATTTGGAAGCACTTAAAATTCTATTTAAAGCATCTTTTAGCTCTAATATGGCAGCAACTTTGATGTATTTAGATGTCTTTTCTGTTGGGTTTATTTGATTTCCTTAACCAAAAATTGAAGAAGATACAACCACCTGAAAGAAATTTAAGTATACAGAGATTTTTAGAACATACAGATTATTACCAAATATTTTTAGACAGTAAGATATTTGCTTGTATGTGGGAGACACACCGTTAGAATAAAATGATTTTCCTGGCAAAATATAATGCATTTTAAGATGAATCATCCCAGAACGGCAGTGACAGTGGTAGCTCAGGCCACCAGGGGGCAGTGTCTGACAGACAGACGAGGTTCAGTTCTGAGGCTTGCATCTCTTATGATCACACTTAAAAGGGCAACAAAGAATTTCACAACTTGGTTATATAAATTTCAATGGCAATTCGTGGGGGTGGCTCATACAGAAGAGTGCTGCAATGGCATTTGCTCATTCATTTTAAGAGTCAAAGCCTAAGGTTTCCTATCATATACATAAGCCATATGCATTTATATAAACACACACCATATACAGTGTCAGACAGAGTACCGTTATTATTATTATTATTATTATTATTATTATTATTATTATTATTATTATTATTATTATTGCAACTGTTCCATTGTATAATAGTATTATGGTTCTTCAGGACTGTATGCCACTGTGTAATAAAATTACTGCACATGTGGTTGGAATACTTGTCTTCATCTCACACATTAATTCAACTGAGGAATTATGCTGCTTTATAGTTGAAACACATTTTACCTGTTAAGTTATGTAGTTTCATTTTTCATGACATCATGTAGCATTTCACCTGGTGCATTGTCCTCTGGAATATATCTAAATACACTTTATGTGTAGCTATCTTGTAACAAAGGGCTACTTAATTTCTAAATATAATATCACAAGAATAAGAAAAAAAATGTAAATTTTGGCTACTGTAGTAAACAAAAAGAAACACATTCCTGTTGCATTTTATAGGTTTAACTTTGCATTCTTTCACCTTTCTGTTGCACCTGTTAATGTTACATTGTACCATGCATTAATCTGTCATCGTCTGTACCTTAAATCTGTATGCAAGACTCCTTTTATAGTTTGATAAAAGGACTGCACTTCCTCTGTGACAAAGATATCTGCACTTGAGATTGTGCTTGATGCACTTGTTTACATGTACTCATATATATACCTAATTTAAATAAATTCTAAGCTGCAGGGATCCTAGTGTGACACCACAGGTTTAGTGTGAAAATCATTAAAGGAAGACTGAGAAGACAGCTGCTGTCACTGTGTACACTGTTTTCATGAGGAAAGACAACCACCCTGTACTACATCTGTTCATGCATTCTTCATCTGCAGGGAGATGATGTACCTGTATATTGGCAGTAGTTGTTTAGTGTTAAGTGTGGTTCTTTAGCAACCCTTAGCATTTAATAATACTTGAAGCTCTTCCTGAATTACATGATTCCAGTAATGACAGTAGCTTAGAATGTTGCCCTGTCTGGTTAATACTTCACCCTCATTTCTGTAATTGGAATACATTTAAAAATGGGATAGCACGCTGAAATATGCTGGGAAATTCAGGGCTGCTAGTAAGAAACTTTGTTATATAAATTACTGCTCTGCCATGCATTATGGAAATATAATGTTTGAATATCTAACGTTCACATATATCAACATACGAAGTGATGAATAAATACTGAATCATTTTTCTTGTCTAAAGCAGTACAATGCCACCAAATAAATGAAAGGCTGAGTTATATGCACTGAAGGGTGATAGTTATACATTAGGAAAGCTCTTTCATTTGCATAATTTGCCAAAGAGATGTTACATGGCTGCAGCACAGCTTTAGTAAGTATGTGAGTGTGTTCGTGTGTGTGTGTGTATGTGTGTGCACGCACGTGCATGTGTGTGTGTTTGTGTGTATGTGCGTTTGTGTATACATGTGTGCATGCTTGCATTTCTTTGTATCTGGGTGTGTGTGTGTGTGTGTGTGTGTGTGTGTGTGTGTGTGTGTGTGTGTGTGTGTGTGTGTGTGTGTGTGTGTCTTTTTCTGACACTGTATGTGCATTCTTGAGGCATTAACACACACACACATTTTATATATATATATATATATATATATATATATACCTAAATGTCTTTCTTAGTATGACTAGTGCAGACTAACTCACAGCTATGGTAACTATGGTAGCGTGTTCTGTATTTATAAATCAGAAATAATGAAGATTATCTCTAGCTCTTCTAAGAAGACAACATCAATGATTGCATATATTTTCAAAGTTAAAGGTCATGGGCAAGTGTTTTTAGCTTCCTAAATTTAATAATTCTTTTTTTTTTTTTTTTATGTGGAGCAAAAACAATGTTAATTGGACAATTTAACCTTCTTGACTGGGAATATTCTGCCATTAAAAACTGTCCCACATTTAGATATTTTACACATTCACTCTCTAGAAACACTATAATTCTGAGCAGAGTGACATTACTTTGACAGTCAGACAGAAAATTTATAGAAATGTCACATGCCCACTTTCACAAATTTTGCATAGCATACTTTTTGTGGTAACCACTCTATCTAGTCTGTTTCCTAGCCAAATCACAGTCTCCTAGTGTGAACTGAAAACTGGTCTCAGTAAAATAAAGAACAATCTAACATCATTGCTCTACTTTGTGCAGAACATGTCCTTATTATTTATTTGCATATTTATTTGATCATTATTTGCATATCTGTGCATTTATTTAAACAGCTATGTTTATATTCTTTCTTTGAGGTCAAATGCTGGGCACTTAACCAAAGTAGAGTTCCAGTGAAGTCAGTTATTTTTAACTGTAGTGCAGAATATTATTCTTATGTTATATGAAAAGGAGCAACTTACCCTTAAATTCTCATTTTTAAACATACAAATATAAACACGGACAAAAATGAAACACTATTGGCTCCTTTGTTCGGTACTGCAGATTAGATAATGATATGTTAATATTATGTTAATGATATGTTAATCTGTTAATTAATATGATATTTGTTAATGATATGGCTATTTTATTTCTTAAGTATAATAACGCTTGCTTGTTTTAAGGAATATACATCTGATGTTTCTTGTTTTCTCTGTATATGCAGTGGTAATGAAAACTGCCCAGTCGCATGGACCATATAAGTAAATATGGAGGTCTTAGTTATGAGTAGCGCCCTGCAACAAACAAGGACAGGGATAAATCACTTGAGAATTTATAATATTAGCACACCTACATAAATACTCAGATTTTCTGGGTTGTGGACAATAAGTCACAAATTAGAAAAAAAATGTTTAAATGCATAATTTAATAATATTTACCAAGGTATAGCTTCCCAGACTTTAGTAGTACAGAGGATTTTCTCAAGAAGACATGTTTGTTAGAGCATATGGCTAGCTATGAATTTTGTTAACCTTCTTATCCCATTAAATATGTAAGATAACTAAGCTGTCATCAGAACAGAAAAAGGAAAGACTGGCAGAAAACCATGAGATTGTAGTCTGAGGTGAAGGTGATGATATAGAAAGGATGTTTCATGGCAACGAATGCCATTTCACAGCAGACCAAGCATGACAGGAATGTTTCATATATCTTCCGTCACCTGCAGGAAGTAATATGTGCAAAGCACATCTCTGTAACAGAACCATGCAAATGAAAAAAAACAAGGCCTAGACTGGAAACAGTAACGGGTGTAAAATAGTTTATACTAAATAGACAGGACAGTAGAGATACTTTGGGTACAGATTACTTTCTATACATTCAAGCAAAGTAACAAGGCAGTAAAACTATTTTCATTCTACCAGTTGGAGGTATGGGGAACTGGAAAAGACTTGAAACAATAAACGAACAGCGGATTAAGACTGCATATAGATTAAGCATACAAGCCATATAATCATTAGAACACATAACTGTGTGTGCTGTTTCTGTATCATCAGATTTGTTTTATATCAAATGAAAAATTAAAGACATGAAGATGTGCAATGTATCCTTCCAAAAGGCAAGTTTTGAAACAAAAGATGGACAGAGGGCTTGCTCTTCAATGGAAAGTGAGATTACAATAACAGAACAGCGTTTTTTTCAAAAATAGTAAGGTAATACAAAAGTTGAAGTGAATAATACAATGACACTGTTATTATACAATAACTAGTTTTGAATGTCTTGGACCATGCATTTCTTTTTGGCAAATCATTTCCTGTGGAAGAATGAACACTTTTCTTACCATCCCATTCAGTATGACAACAATTGTTGGCAATAGTAATGCATTTATGAAAATGCAGACATAGGACACTAGTAAATGCCAAAATGTTTCGCACAGTAGTCAAAACATTTCACCACAGCTTTCAATAACATTTGTAGAAATCTTACCAATGTAGACTATTTAACTAGTTTGGCAGAATGAGGTCAGTTTCCTTTTGGAACTGGGTGTAGGGCTTTTGATGTCTCCTTTAGCCCGTGGTAAGTATGGTTGTATGCTTGTATCTGACAAAGGAGGAGTTTAGTTCTTTGTTTCAGTAAGTTTTGGTGTATTTACAGAAGTAAGTTATTTTTCAGGTATGATTTACAGAAAATGACATTTTTTTTTATTTTTCATTGGCTACTTTTAACTCTGTTTTCAGTTTTTGCTCTTCTCTTTGCATTTTTTTTTATTTATGTTTAAGAATTAGATTTATGAGGGTACTGCTCTATTTAGTGAGTTCATTCGCAAACTGTGTGCATGCAATTTGCTAAGCTCCTTCCTGTTTTTTAACAAGGTATGTGTGACTGGAGATGAATTATGGTGGTGTGTCTTCATATTTACATTAGCTTTTATTTCATTTGTGACTGCTCTGTAGTGTACCTGTGTTGTTTAGGTTAGAGTGTGTATTTTTAATTCAATTGTTTATTGCTCCAGTTTATTGATCCATACTATATGGATGTAATCAGTGCTTATTTTTTTACCATCCCTCTTTTTGCTTTGCTTTAGTATTAGATTTGTACTTCACAGCAAAAAGTTCTCCAATTCGGTTCTCGGCTGGGATGCCTTCTGTGAGGAGTCTGCAGGCTCTCTCTGTGTTTGCATGGGTTTTCTCCAGGTGCTCCGGTTTTCTCCCACATTCCCCAGACATGCTGCAGGTGGATTGGACATTCTAAATTGGCCCTAGGTGCGAGTGTGTGCATAGTGTGCCTTCTGAGGAAGGTTGGGCACCAGGCTGACAGCTTAACACCGTAAACGTCTACTGCCACTGTTCTGTGGCCCAATTATTCACTGTTGCAACCCCTAACAGGAGCAGCCAAGAAGAAAAGAAGAGGAGGAAGGTTAGATTTGTACTTCCTTTTGTTTTAAGTGGACTTTGTCATTTCAAGGGGTATAGCAGAATGTATTTTTTTAAGAAAAGTACATGGTTTCTTTTTTCTTTTCTTTTTTTCTTCTTTTTTCTTTTGCAGCTTTAGATTATGGCTGACTTTATCCTTTTCTAGGGAGATCAGGATTAGTGACATGATTGGCGTCTGCCTAAATGGGATGATGCAAACACAGTGTATATAACCTCTTGATAATGTGTGCAGAATAATAAAATGTGTGTCATTGCAGATTTTATTCAACTTATAGATACAAATACATCTCACTCTCCTTATACAGCTAAATAAAGTTATAGTTACAGAGATATGGAACATGTTTGGATATGATGCATAGTAAATGAGATAAACTACAAGGCTATGTGCACCTCTGGTTCCCCAAGTAATGTTGATCTGTAGTGTGATTATTATCAAAATGCACAGGCATTTTAACTAAGCAGGTTACTTCTATTCTGTCCAAAAGGGCAGATTGTTAGGAAAGATATTAGCAGTTCACTCATTATGAATACACTGGCACTAGACACAGCACTCAGTGTAGAATTAGGTACATTCAGTCTTAAAAGGACCATACTATAAAATATTGTTAAAGTGTCAACGGCTACATATGCAGATTCAAACAACTCTGCATCATATATGCAACCCCCCCCCCCCGCCAAGGAAACAGCATCCTCTCTTAGCAATTACAGAGGATGGATGTGTGCACAGCTGATGCACACATGCATTCATCAGATTGGAATGATTGTGACAATGCACATATACAACATTTAGTAATGCCATTAGTTATGCAATAATCCAAATGTTTTTCATATTCTCTAATGAGATTATATATAAAACAGTATCACTTGAAACATCAATAGCAAGATATTCAACAAGGAAACAATTGTAGTTACTTATCTGAGTTTGTGACCCTGTCACCATTATGGAAACAATTGTGTATTTTAATATCATGCCCACTGCGCATCAGTAGAACAGCACAGGAACTGGAACGCGATGGTGTAGAAAGAAAACTTATCATACACAACGTGCATCAGTAGAACAGCACAGGAACTGGAATGTGATTGTGTAGAAAGAAAACTTATCATACCCACTGCACATCAGTAGAATAACACAAATAGCAAAGGAACTGGAATACGATCATGTCGAAGGAAAACTATTAGGCAAACAAGTATAACAGACACTATGATGCTTACAGTCATGCTGTGAAACAATAATAACAGGATCGGGAATAGTCACACTCAGATGAGCACTGCACATTAATTCATCATGCACTTTTCCACCCTTGCCGTGAATATTGGGATGTGGTAACAATTTCAAGAGAGCAGGAATAATCTTATTTGATATGGATCTGTCTTATTTCAGTTCAGTCACGTGAAGTTTGTTCTGCAGATACCTCATGAAGAACTACCTGAATATGCCTCTGAGTGCATATAACTATAGCATTATCCTCTTTTTGCATCATGCAGAAACTCAGTTCATTAATGTTCTGCACTGTAACACACACACTGGGTCCCTCTTTTTCTCCCGGTCTAGTTTCAAATATACTTTCTGGGCTGTTTGAATAACAAGTAGTGCAGAATAAGATATCTTTATACAAAGCTTTAGCTTTTTCCTTATTTTGTTTAACTCAGTAATACCATATGGTTTTAGGCTCAGGTTTTGACTCTAACACTGGTGTGTTTGTTATCCCTTATTTGTCTGCCAAGCATTAGTGGTGAAGCACTTACTCCAGTAGCACTATCTGGAATAGCTCATCATACCACAACAAATTAGTATCATATTAGCTGCTTAAGTTGCTCTACCATAGTCATCAACAGATGCTTGGAACTCGGTCACCTCAATCTGGGTATCATGCTCTGTAACCAGTTTAACAGATGTTCCATATCTTGAGAATGTGGTATTGAATTTAGCTATAATTTGTTGCCTAAGTGTGGTTGGTACATATATTATTCCTCTGTCATGAGACTAGAGGTCCACTAATGTGAGGTAACTTTTCTGATCAAACTCACAGAAGGCAGTGGCTACCTTTTGCCAAGAACCTTGTGGTATGGAATTAATGGTAATGACTCTCATCTTCATGTTGCATTATGAACAATAAGCCATCATGTAGGCTTATGAACAATGCCTCGTGTTGGCTGATTTTTGACAGCCACACCAACACATCGTCTCTTTCTCAATGTTTTGTGAGACCTAAATGTATGTGACATAGTGCATCAGCATGTCGTGATAATGATACTACTGAATGACCTTCATGTACGTGACACAGTGCATCAGCATGTCGTGATAATGATACTACTGAATGACCTTCTTGTATGTGACATAGTGCATCAGCATGTCATGATAATGATACTACTGAATGACCTTCATGTATGTGACATAGTGCATCAGCATGTCATGATAATGATACTACTGAATGACCTTCATGTGTGACATAGTGCATCAGCATGTCGTGATAATGATACTACTGAATGACCTTCATGTATGTGACACAGTGCATCAGCATGTCGTGATAATGATACTACTGAATGACCTTCATGTACGTGACACAGTGCATCAGCATGTCGTGATAATGATACTACTGAATGACCTTCATGTATGTGACATAGTGCATCAGCATGTCGTGATAATGATACTACTGAATGACCTTCATGTATGTGACATAGTGCATCAGCATGTCGTGATAATGATACTACTGAATGACCTTCATGTATGTGACACAGTGCATCAGCATGTCGTGATAATGATACTACTGAATGACCTTCATGTACGTGACACAGTGCATCAGCATGTCGTGATAATGATACTACTGAATGACCTTCATGTATGTGACATAGTGCATCAGCATGTCGTGATAATGATACTACTGCTCTGCCTTAATACAGCAATCAACCATTTTGTACTGATAGTTGCATTTTGTAACAATTATACGTAAGATGTTTCGCCTGTGCACAGCAAGTTAGCCATTCCTCTCATACTCAATGAATAACAGTTTGTAACTCCTGATAATTTTTGGTAGCTTTTTTAAACTTCATGGTAGTCACAGGTCTGGTTGTCAATGTGTCTGGCACAGAGGCAGTGATGTATTCTTTGGTATCTGACAATAGATTATAATGTATAGGATTTCTGGAAAACATGTCTTCTATAGCTAATTGTTTTCAAGACTGGTCTGGCATTGTTTCATCTTTGGCATTTATATGACACTTTGTCTAGATTATAGGAATTAGTGGAACCAATGGTTTATGGTCAGACTGACACTGAAAAGTCTCTAACCCTAACAACTATCCAGAGATCCTATAACATGCCCACTCCCTTGCACTCCATCTTGATCTGCAAATTTCTCTGTTTATCATTGTTTGACATTCTGCTGCAAAAAACAACATAACATAACACTTATCCATTTGAGGTAATGCCTCATCTAGGCCATACCAAGTTGTATTATTACTCACAGTTGCTGGTTTGGTGATGTTATGTGCTAGCACTGAAGAGGCTGTTAGCATTTCTTTTGTCTTGGCCTTGAACATTTCCCTATGACTAGGGCACTTTCTTTACCAGATCTGTTAATGGATGTAACACAAGTTGATAGCGCTGCCATGACCATGCAAAGGAAGTTAATAATGCAAGAGTCTTGTCTTATCTCAGTTACACAAGATGGGCTCTTTATTTCAGCCATTCCACTGACCTTGCTTGCACCTGGTCTGGTACCACTAGCCCTTACACTGTGACCAAAATACTGGAGCTCAGGTTTTCTAAAGAAACATTTGTCTTGGTTTAACTTCATCTTTAAATTTTTAATGGTCTGGAGCATTGCCTTTGACCTCAAATTATTCATCTCTTTTTCAGTGCCAAATACCTGGATGCCATCCATAGTTACAACAACTTCATCCTGCCCTTTGTGGAAGTCGGTCATTTTATACTGAAAGATTTTAAGGACCGTGGTTATACCAGACAGAACCTTTCAAGTGAAGTAATGAAGGTTGTCACCTTTTGGTTATCTTTCTCTGAGGGTATTTGTCAAAACCCAATGGATGTATTTCATGTCAAAAGCACTTTGTCATAGACTAGAGCCAAATCATAAGTTCATAGGTTCACAGGTGTGTACTAGGCTAATGGCCCCAGAGCCTTTACAAACCTAGCCCATAGGATTACCCTGGCATTGTGCCACCCGACCATAGTTCCTAGTACCTCTGTTGAGTAGAGCCACTGGAGCGATCCTCTGGGTGAATTTTCTATTTCCCATCCACTCATCAAGATTTCTCTTGAAGAGAGCCAGTGAGGTGCTCTGCTTGACATGTATGGGAGGTCTATTCCAGAGCATGGGGAGTCTCTGGTTTATGAACCTGTCCCTCCAGCATGTTCTGTTGATTGTGGTAATGAGGTTGAGGTCTTTGGAGCATGTGGTGCGGAGGGATTGGGATTTCTAACAGAGCTGGGTCAGACACGACTTTGTAAGTCAAGCAGAGATCGCCTGTAAGTAGGCAGTATGAGACAGAAAATAGTTGATGTTTTTGAGTCTGTCCATATAGGACAAGTGTTTAAGGCCTAGGATCCTCTTTCTGAGGTACTTTTGCAGGTGTCTAGTGAGGTACATGCCAAATGGGGCATTGTACTCAATGACTGGCCTAATGAGGGAAGAGTAGACGGAGACAATGACCTCTTTCTTCCTGGATGCAAAACCCTTAGTAATGAGATGTGCCACATAGAAGGACTTTCTGACCACAGCGGCAATGTGGTGGTCAAAAGAGAAGTTGCTGTCAACCTTTGTTCCCAGATCTCTTACAACGCCTTCTGTGTTCAGTGGACTACCATCAATGTGGTAATTCAAGGGAACCAGGTTTTTTCCAAGGGGGGTGATGACACATTCTTTTGGCATTGAGTTTAAGACCATGGTTCTGACACCAGTCGTTGGTGTCATTAAGGCCTTTCTGTAGGATGTCAACATCACTTGGGGAGTTAATAATAGCTCCCAACTTGCAATCGTCTGCGAACTTTGTCAGCCAGAGTCCCTTTGTTTTGGCCTGAACTTCAGAGCAGTAGATACTAAACAGAAGAGGACCCAGGACTGAACCCTGCGGGACTCCACTCATGACTGGTTGGCAGTCTGACTTGGAGTCAGCTGCTTTCACACTTTGGGTTCTATCTGTGAGGCAGTTTGCTACCCACCTAGTGATATCGGGGTTTATGCCTATCTTAGTGAGTTTTTCTATGATTCCTGAGTGGGGAATGGTATCAAAGGCCTTGGCCAGATCAAGGTAGGCTGTATGAACTACCTTGCCTTCATCGACAGCTCTGGTGACTGACTCAAAGAAGTCGACCAAGTTGAGCAGGTATGACATACCCTTCACAAAGCATAACTGTGTAGGATCCAGAGTTGGGAGATTCCCTATATCCTTGTTTATTAGGTCCATGATGATGTGTTCCATAGCTTTGAATATCAGAGTCATCAGGCTAATTGGGCCATAATTCCTGGGGTCTGTAGTCGCTCCTCCTTTGTGGAGAGGGATGACTGTAGCAGTGCACCATTTGGTTGGGACAAAGCCTGAGGTGAGGCTGTGATTTAACAGGGCACACAGGTGAGGTGCCAGTTCACTCTGTAGTTCATGTAGAACACAGCCAGGGATATTGTCAGGTCCCATAGAAGCTGTATTCTTGGCCTTGGACAGTGTCGGCCAATATAATGGCAATATCTGTTGGCTCGGTATAGGAGGTACCGTTGTGCAGTAGCTCAGAGAAAATCTGGGTATTGCCGTGGAGATTCTTTACATAACTATGGAAGGCCTTGTGGTTGTTTTTACTATCTGATGCAATTCTGTTTTCATAGCTAACGTTAGAGGATTTAATGAGGGATCTCAACCTTTTGTTGAGGCTGATAAGGGAGTTTTTCCAGTCTTGGGACTTCGCCTTATTCCGCATCAGTTTCCTCCTTCTGTTGCAGAGTTTTTTTATGGCAGGGGACCACGAGATTGGCTTCCTTTTTTTGAGGAGAGTGTCTTGGTTCTATTGGGTATGGCGAGAGCCATGCATTTGTGTATGTGTTCGTACAGTGCACTGGTGTATAATTCAGTGGTCATGCGACTATTCTCCATTTGCATGGGTGCCGTGAAGTCAGCCACCTCTGTTTTTAGGAGCCCAAAGTTAGCTTTGGAGAAATTTTTCACGGTGGTTACCTTTGTGGGGGGTGGGAGGGATGTGGATTTCCAAGGTGATTATTTTGTGGTCGGATGTAACCAGGGAGGAGTTGACTATTGGTATAGAGCAACGGTCACCCATGTTAGTAATGACCAGGTCAAGGATGTTGCTACCTCTAGTGAGGGTAAGAACAAGCTGGTCCAGAGCATTGGACTTAATGAATTCCAGAAAGCATCGGGCAAGTGTATTGGTATATGAGTAGTTTTCCCAGTTAATGGAGGGGTAGTTGAAGTCACCCAGTATGAGAGTGTTAGGTTGGACCCTAATAGTGCTTAGGAACATGGAGTGTGATGTGAGTCTTGGGACATGGTTGGGGACCTATAGCAGGCTACGACCTGAATTGCTGTCTTACCCAATGTTAGCTGCACCTGAAGCATCTCAGATGCATTATGTTGGGCTACCAGTCTGGAGGTGTGCTCATCCTTTATGAATAAGGAAACACCACCGCCTTCGGAGCTTCGGTCCAAGTTCTGGAGCCGAAAGGTGTGGAATGAGTTATAGCCTAGTGCAGAGGTGCTTTCTACTGCCTTAAACCAGGTCTCTGTTACAGCACAAATGTCGATGTTCTCCATTATAAGGAGTGCTTCCATTGAGTGGATTTTGAGATTTAGACATCTAGCGTTGAGCAGCATGACTCTCAGATTGCATTTGTTTGTAGCTGTTACAGTGGTAATTTGGTCTTTGGAACACTGCCTAAAAAAGGCACTATGGGGTGGCAAGAGCCTTGGCCAGTATTAGGAAGCCCAGCCGTGACAGGTGCAGGCCATCTCTGGCAAAGCATCGAGGTCTGTCAATCATGTCATTCCAGGCAGACAGATACTGGATCTCCTTAGAATGACATCGGAATTGTTGAAATCAATCATTTTCTGCTTTTACTGTGGTATGATTCTGGGTGATGGTAGAATGCTGCATAGGGCTAAGGTCATACCCACCTGGGCTACATAATCCAAGAGCTCCTCCATGTCTCTTTTCATGTAGTCCAGGGAGGTACATCTCAGGTCAGTCACACCCACATGTACAATGACAGAGTCATATTTGTACCTGTTGTTGAGGGACCTGAGTGCGTGCACTATGTGGCAGATCCTGGCCCCTGACAGGCAGCTGACTGTTACTTTCTCCTTATTCAACCTAGTGAGTTGGACATCAGTGTGCCTCACTATTGAGTCACCTATGACTAGTGTGTTTGGCATGCTGTTTTTCCTTAGGGGCTTTGGTTGAGTGGCACACTGTTTAGGAGAGTTATGTGTCTCATGATTAGTGTTGTGGTGGTCGGGTACGATTCTGCCTTGGAGGTCTCTGCTCTTTGAGTAGATTTTTATTGAGAGTCTCCACAAAGGTGTGTGGTTTGTGTTTTTATGTGAAGGCAGTTTTGGTGTGTGTTCTGGAGGGCTGTGTGTTCCATGTGGTGTGGTGCAAGTGTTGACCTTCTCCTCTTTATCAGCTATTCTGGTCCTGGCTGGAGAGTACGTGGCTTCCAATTTGGATATATAAGTGCATCTCTCACAAGTCTGAGTGTTGGGAGGTAAGAGGACAGGGTTGTCAGTGTACATGAGGCAGTTGCTACATTGCCTCAGGATGCCCAAGTTCATCAGGTTAATAGGAGAAAGCACAGGGAACTGACCTTTAAACATGCCTGGAGGGGTGGGCATTAATAAATACTGGAGCTGTTTCCTTGTAGAAGGTTTAGTGCTAGTAGCACTTTTGTGTGCTACAATAATTGCTACAAGAAGTCTGGTAAAGTGCAAAACTAATAAGCTAGTAAATGTGCAGGAGAGGATAGGACTAGCAGAGCTAAGGGAAAATTGAAGAGCAGACTTTGGCGTCGCTCAAAAGCTTACAAACAGTCCTGGATACAGCAAATCTGTATCTGGACTAAATAAGTTACAGGAATTGTGGGGAACAAGTGCAGACATGGACTTTTAAACCAGAAAGTTGAAAGAAATGGAAAAACTACCCAAATGGCCAATAAGTACAATTTCTGGGCCAGAAACCACTCCTCTTGTGGTAGATAGGCTACCTAGTGCTTGCCACTCCCACTGATAAGCTAGAAGGCTTCCCTCCAACACAGAAAGGCTTGGGGGGGGTGGCTCAGAAGCTTACCAGCAGTCCTGGATACAGCAAATCTGTATCTGGACTAGACTATTTACAGGAAAGGCAGGAAACAAACTTAGATTTTTTTTCAGAAGGCAGCTGAAACAACACTAAAAACAATTCAAGTGCAGTGCAAGCTAGTGCACTTGAGTGTGCAGCAGTATTAAAGCAAATACAGTTTAAATAAATGCAATTTATTCGAAATGTATTCTGAACTAAATTCAATTGTTGTTTTATTCACCACTGAACAGTTAAAAAGTGCCAAAAAATATACTTATCAGCTGAGAAGCACACTCAGTCAGAATACAAGAAAATTTGTTTTTGTTATTAAAGTGCAAGGGGAGGAAGGAGGAGCAGAATATAATTCAAGGTTAAGAACCTAAGTTCGTTGGCCTTCTCAAATGTTCTCTCTGTATTAGGCAGAATGAACACTAGACTGGGAGGAGTGTCCCAAATCAAATTTACAGTAGGGGTGGGCAACTGCAAAGCCACCAATTATAACAAACACCATAGGAATAGGGTGGGTGGGAGGGAGAAAACCAGTTTCAGAAGTGATCAGAAACAAAAAACAATGCCAGCAAATATATAAAATAATTCAGTCAGCAAATATATAAAATAATTCTGCCAGGCAAAAATTAAGACAATGCAGAACTCTGAAAAGTTAAAGTGGCAAGAATTATACTTATCAGTGATTATATTTCCAGATTGTTTGAGAGCACTCTTCAGTCAGAACACAAGGAGTTTCTAACAATTTGGGACCCTAGGCAGGATAATGGACAGCCCCCCCCCCCCCCAACAGCCATATAAATTTCCCATTACTTGGGAAAACACTGGTTAAACTTGCAGTATTTATACTATTTTATTTACTTTAACAATCACAAAGAAATTAATTTGATTTAAATATATTTCAAAATTTACTGCAGAAGCACTAACAGCCACATGCTAAAGAAAACAAGTTTTTCTCACACTGAAAACAGTCTTAGCATGAGCAATTGTATACTTTTCCTGTGAAACTCACATTTACCGAAAATGCATCTGGCAACCTGTTCACCTATAAGAGACATGCTGGAATTCATAGTCAGATGGCATAGAGTGAAAAACTAATTAGTGGCTATATGAAGTACATGCATGAATTCAAACATAAAAGGGTAATGCATTTACTAATATCTTGGGACAGCCCATTGGATACACGTATCCCTTTTCAGTGGCAGTCCAGAGGCACTGTTTGATGAAGTAACTTAGAGTCACAGTGTAGACATAAGAAGGCTTAGAGAATTAAACCCTACTCTACAGGATGCAGCAAATTAATAGCTTGTCTACACTTAAGAACCAATTAAACTAATGTGAATTACACATTTATTTGCCTGAAAAAAATAGAAATTAAAAAAGTTAAATTAAGAATCTATTCATATTTAAAATATTAACATTACACTTATAGTCTTCATGCTGTCCAATTTATTTATAATCAAATAATAAACACAGTGTCAACAGTCATCAAAAAGATGTCAAGGAACACACTCAAAGAACATGGCTCATAAGATGATGTTCTTGTTTACTAAGCCAATTCATTCCCCTACACCATAACTACTCTGGAATGCTGGAACCAAGAACTTACAACATACTGACAAAACCCACCTTTCTTTCTGTTTCTCTTCCATTGCCAATCTCTCTATTAATCAGTCACCCTGACTCATCTTTCTTATCCCTGTCTTTTTCTTTCTTTCATCACTACATCTGCTCTACCATCTAACCTATATCTGTAATACTCTCTTACCAATACTTCATCCTAACCATACCTCTCAACCTGGAAACATCAAAAATCTAGACAAAGGCCCATGAAAAATAGGTACATACCTGTACATTGTTTAACATAAACTTTGCATAGATAATCATGTAACCCCACCCACTCCGATGTAATTGTGGGATACCAACTTTCAATTGCAAACTAAAGGACAACCAAAATATGGCCCCAGACCCTGTAGTAAATGGTAACCATTGTTTAAGTGTGTTGCAATAATGTTCACTGGGAAAGGAGAAGATGATGAACCTTAGGATTTTGTTCCTGGTGACTTGCAGTATGTGGGTTTTGTGGGAAATGTAGGGCATTTAATAGTAGGCAATATTCTAATCTTAGCAGAAGATTATTATACTTTGCTAGGACCTCCAAAAGTCATTTTCCTTGGGCTACTGATCAGTGGCGTAGCTAGAGTTTGTGCTGACTGGGGCTGTTTTTAGTTTGCTGCCATTCCCCATTCACAAAATCATGGTCGAATGGGGCCCCCCATACACAGCCCTCCCCCCTGCAGTCATTCCAATGTCCCTTTACTTGGCTATTTAACCCCATTTACCATAAACACTGTAATGTGCATACTGCTTTACGTCTACAATGATTATTTGGATTTCATTTAAAACTTTTATTTTACATTTTATAGCATAAACACTAATACATATCTGCTAAACAAAGCAGTACAGTCTCACAATGAAAATAGACTTAGCATTAAAACTTCTCTGCCCTTGAATCTCACATTCATTGAAACAGCCTTTAAACCCACATTCAAATGCATCTTGCCAGTGGTGGACAAAGATTACCTTTGGGCTGTTTTCAAATCACAGGCCCCTTGCACATGAAACATACATGTGTTCTTTGATACACCTTCCTGACTGTATTAAATTATATTCCTTGTATAATACAGCACAGTTGTTAGTGTGCATTTTAAATGTATTGTTTTGAATGCTTCCAGTAAGCAATGAAACAAAATGCATGAACCAATAATGACAAAACTGCCCAATTCGGAAGATTTCCATCACAAAAATCTACTCAAACTTCTGCAATCCACCAGTATCAGTAAATATGCGCAATCTCTACAGAAGTAAAAGTCATCTAAATAATTCCACATTAAAGATATATGTAACAACGTTATATTTCATTGTTTCACAAATAAAGTGCCTGTTGCACTTGAGGAATAGATTGCCTATGTTACATTAAAAAAATGATAAGCTAGTAATATTGCAATAGGGAATAGATGGCAAACTAATAACAGGTTCATAGTTACTAGGTATCGCCGCCAAAGAGGACATTCTCAGGACTGCAGCATCCACCCCCTTTAAAAGTACAACACAGTACAGTATCAGCAATCCATCTGCATACTGTGAGAGTAGAGCCCACACCTTCTGCATCAAAGGCAAGCATTCTAACTGTTGTGCTACAAACAACACAAACATACTTGACATAGGCAGCACTAAACTTCTCTCCTCTTGAAGAACTATGCAGCACAAGAAATCTGGATAAAGCCAAAATTTATTGGGGGGACAAAATCAGGGATACATTTCAAACATGGCTCATATAATTTTAGAAAAGTTGCTAGAATAAAATGTTTTGTGTTACCATGCATTTCCTGAAAGGTAGGAAGACAGAAACTTAAATGGCTATCATTATTTAGTGAATTCAGTTATCAATGATTTGCCAGAAAACCACACATTTTAAGAGAAACAGACATTCTGAAACAGAAGTGGTAGTGTGTGCACCTCGGGTACAGGGTTTGAGTCTTAGTAATCCTCACCACCAGCTATACCTAAGTGGGCATTTTACACACACACACACACACACACACACACACACACACACACACACACACACACACACACACACACACACCACGTGCGTGCATTCACGAAACAGTAATCAGTCATCTCCAGCACTGAAATGGATTCAAGCTAAAGGTAATCTCCAGCAATCAAGCTACTGCTGTGTCTCTAAAGAGCCCCAAATTCAAATCACACATACACTGATGCCTTATAAGTCAAAAGTAATTCAAAGTATGTTGCCTACCATTCTGTTAAGTTAAAAGTGATGCCTTCTGCCTGGTAATTCAAAGTATGATGCCTGCCATTCAAAGTTAAAAACTGATGCCATCTGCCTCGTAAAGTAAAAGTAATCTCAGTTTCTGCACATAAAACAATTAAAATGTATTTATTTTCCATACCAAGCCAAGGGAAGAAAGATTGCCTGAATAAACACACACGCAGACCGGTATAACGAATGGCTTGGCATTCTGAGAAGCTGACATCATTGTGCACACCCTGCACATGATGACATATTCGTCTGGAAAAAAAAAAAAAAAAAAAAACAACAGGAAATTCAAAAATTAAAGGGCCACTCAGGAATTTGTGGCACCCCAATATTTTGCCATCAGAACTGGTATTTACTGACAAATTTGGTACATTTGAAAGGTATGATCCTAACTCACCTCATCATCTTACCTGTCTAGTGCTATCTCAGCCTCTCCGCTATCGGAACTATTTCTCCTTATGTTTTCTCTTGATTATTTCTGCAAATTTCCTTCCTCCTCCTCTACTTTCTGTTCCTGCTATTATGACATCCTACCCTATTAATGTCAGTATAATATACTGAACCTGTGTGCATTATCATTGTATCTCCATCTATTACATATTAACATGTCTTTGACTTATGTAAAGTAACATAACTTCTAAAGTATAAAATAAATGTCCTTACTATTTGTCTCAATTGTTTGTGTCTTTCGGCTTTTCCCAGTTAGGGGTTGCCACAATGGAACTCCGGTCCGCTAATGATTGGAAGTAGATTTTTACGTGCCGAGTTGCCAGCCTTGACGCACAACCTTTGAGGTACCCCCATTCATGGATGTCTCCACACAGAAGATGCTCTTGCTGGGAATTGAACAGGACAACGTCTTACTGTGAGGCAACAATGCTACCGCAGCACCACCACCGCAGTCTACTATTTGTCTCAATGCTACCTGCAAAGTAATGCTTAAAATGTTTACTTTTATTTATTGTAAATATGTATTTTATGTGGAATACTACAGCAGGGCTAGCCACCCAGTGGTATAAACCTTAGCTTGAGGTGATTGTCACTGCGGAAGTGACACCCTACCCCATGTGTAAAATGGGAAAAGGGGTTGAGGACAGATGGATGGGTGGATGTATTTTATGTATAACTTGTTTCTTTAAGTCTTTGCTGTAAATGGGACCTGTACACAGTCAGACTTTCCTGACAAACAAAAGACAATAAATAAATTACACACACACACTGTCTCTCTATCTCTCTATCTCACACACACACACACACACACACACACAGCCATCAGTTACAGCCACTTGTATGACTCTACAGCTCAAATAACTGCACGAGATCAAGTGAATGAATAAACACATAAATAATGACCCAGAACTCTAAGTTTTTTCCTATCAGAACCATATAGTGCTTCTTATATGCATCCAAGCACATAATAAGCTGCTTGTTTTAGTAAAAGGTGGAGGGTTGGATTCTTTCTACCTCCATTTGCCTGCTTAACCAGACAGTGCTTCTGGGTTGATGCTAAAAAATAAGTTTACCTGGTTAACAAAAAATGGGACATAAATACGAGATAAAAATCAAAGGAGCTTGCATTCTCTGAACAAGAAGAACTATGATGAACTCAAATGACTGTCATTATTGACTGACTGCAACCCTCAGTTATTCATCATAAAATGTTTTCAGAGCTTGAACTGAGTTTTTTCAGACTTCCAACCAACTTTGGCTTGTTCAGAGCTCTAGTTTTATTCTTGCAACTCCAAGGGACGCACACATACGTACACACAGAGACACACACACACACACACACACACACACACACACACACACACACACACACACACACACACACACACACACACAAACAGACACACGCATACCCACAGACACACAGCATCAGTTACTTATTGCCTTTAATGGCAATAGCACCACTCCTCTCTCCATGCTGAGAGTATTGGCTTCTTTGCCGAGTTAAGTAAACTAATCTGCTCAGACCCTTCTGTGGCTGCAAGGTAAACCTAGCAAACTACAGCAAATTACCTCATCTGTGGGAGACAAAAGCAAATGTATACTCAACTGTGACTCCAAAGTACACACACTCCTACTTCTGTCTGCATCTGTTAAAAACGCTATGCTACTATTACTGGCAATTGCACCTCTCCTTTCTCTTCAGTACTGAATTCCATTCTTTTCCTGTCACTGGCTGCATTACTGGCTTTATATGTTGCTGGTGTTACAGATGGCGGTGACTTGGCTTCCATTCCATACTAGCTTCTATGATGCTGGCAATGGCACCTTAGATATTCTGTACTGGCCTCGGCACTAGTAAATCACTTACTGGCAACACTGGCTGAATCAGTTACTTACCACTGATAGCAATCCTGATATTGGCTTTAATAAGGCCTCACTGTTCTGGCTTGCACATTGGTCCATAGTCTCACAGATAAACCAATTTTAGCACAAGGCCTTCATCAGATATTGAAGAAGGCCTTGTACTGAACCTGGTTTATCTGAGATACTATACACCAAATTAATATCAATACCACTGTATTTCAGTGTTGCAGTATGTTCTTTTGTGCTGGATAGTGTTCTAATTTTACATGTCAGCTAATGAAAGTGACTTGAGCTGTTGCTCATCACATTAAAACAGAGCAAGCTTGCCAGTTGAGTAGAGCAAACCTAAATAATCAAGGCTGGGGGGTGTGGGTTAGACATTTTCTTTGTTTATATTTTATTGGCCCCCAGCCAGCACCAGGCTCTCGGCATTTGCCAAGATTTCCTTATGCTGGATCCATCCTTTTCATTGACTGACATAGGTGTTATTGGTTCTTAGGTTTATACTAGGCTGTTGATCCAGTGGACCATTTGTAGCCTAGGCAATGCTCTCACCATTTTACCAAGACATGAATTAAAATCAGAAGCCAAACAAGTTTTGGCCCCTTTCCATAATGCCTATAGAGTCCACACCAGGTGTGTACTTAACATTGACCATCAAGTTATCAAGGTTATACTTAAAAAGGGTTATGGTGCTACTCTGGTTAACCTATAAGGAGAGTCCATTCCATAAAAGAGGTACTGTCTGTGAATGATATCAATCCCACCTACAAGTCCTATTTATGTTTCAGTGGAAGTTTAGGTCTGTTGAACAAGTGTTTAGAATGCTATTATTTTTGTGGGTGAGTAGGAAGTTCTGAAGTACTGGATTTTCCAAGGAAGGCTCTATAGAGACAACAGAGTTCTCCTCTCAACAGTCAAAAGTAAATAGTAAAGAGTGAGAGAACTTTAAGGTGGTCAGAGTAACTAAAGAAGGACATGCTCTTGACTGTTTTCATAAAGAAGTGGTGTGGTCTCTCAAGCTGGGTCATATGACTAGCCAAGTCCATACCAAGAGGGACATTCTATTCTATTATCGGCAGGTTAAGGGAAGAGCAGAGGAGAGGGGGGAATGATGATATCTTTGGATCTAGAGGATATTCCCCCGGTGACAAATCTAACTATATAAAAGGATTTCCTAAAAAAAGTGGTCACATAGTAGTCAAAGAATAGTCCAGCATCAATGAAGGCCAAGTCCTTAATGACCGAGTCAGTTTCTAGGGGATGTCATCTATGTGAGCAGGAATGGCCAAGTTTGCCAAAAGACACGGTGGTACATTTTTTTGGCATTTAGTTTGAGGCCATAGTCCAGGTGTCACTTGTTAGCATGAGTCAGGACATCCTAGAGAATACGTAGGTCATCTGGGATATGTATGACAACTCTTGATTTGTAGTTATCTGCAGATATCATTAGCCACAGGTCTTTGGTGTCCATTTTAACATGAGAGAAGTAGATACAAAAGAGGAGTGGTCCTAGTAATGATCCCTTGTGGACACCACTGCTAACCACTATTTTATTTGAGAGTGTGCTGGCAGCACTAACAGACTGGGTTCTGTCAGTCAGCATGTTTGCAATCCAGTGGGTATATTGGAATTTACATTTAATTGGATTAACATATCGATGATACTCAAGTGTGAAATGATAACCAAGGCTTTAGCCAAGCCCTGGTATGCAATGTGAACTCCTTTACACAAGTCTAGTGCCTTGGTGACTTGTTTAAAAAGTGCACCAGGTTCATGAGTCAGGATCTGTCTTTAACATTTTGAAGACTGCTTATGTCCCATAATGATGTGCTTCATTGCCTTACAGATAATGATAGTGAGGCTGATAGGCCTATAATTGCCCAGGTCAAACAAGAGGGCCACTCTGAGGAGTGATATGACTACACTGAAGAAGGCATATTTTTGCCAAAACCGGTCTGTTATTTATATTATTAAATCGCTTTATCTACTTATATATTGGGCGGATTTCATCTGTTACATTCCCTGGCCAACTGTGTTTGTTTTGTATTTGGTCTGGCCGCACATCACCTATGGGCATAGCATTTGGTTTCTTCCTTGACTTTTGGGCTGTGCTGTAGGACCAGCAGATCATCCGCCATTTTCTGTTAGCAGAGGAATCCTCTCCTGTTTGTACTAAGGATCACTCATTCATCTAACATCTATCGGGTTGGATGTATGATTGTGTTTTTGGAAGTAACAGACGAATTTTTTTAGATTTGTGGCGTGCATTTGCAAACTTATTCTTGAGATTCAAGCTACGACGACTGTTGTTGCACTATCCAGAGGTTGGGCCTGCGAATTGGTGGATTACTAGACCATTATCATTCAGTGAGACTCTATACAAGGTGGGGATTTATTTTATGTGGATTTCATGCATACATCGCGTTTGGGACAACATTTCAACATTGTACGCTTATGAATTGGTGGACTTTAACATCTCAGGTATTTTGGTGAACATATATGTGTTTGGAGATATTTATGTGTGACTGGTTTGCATATGCATGAACGCGACGGGGATTTCAAAGTACTTTTTACGTATTGGCCTTTTCTTCACCTGTTTTTGTTCGAAATTGTTGTCGAATCTATTATTTGACTTTCAAGAAAGGTCTGATATGGTGGATGTGAGTGACTTTGGTCATCGATCAGCGTGGAACAGCTTTTACATGTTTTTGGGACTAAGTCTATGAGGACACTAATTTGGACTCCGTTTATTCATAATCTTGGCTGATTTTTCTTGTATTATTTATTAACATCTACAATAACTTGGTATATGTTGTATAAACGATTTTTGCATAATATTGCAGGGATCTATCAACATATTTGTGTTTATTACAACCGGATTTACCAGGCAAAGTTATAATACAGGACAATTGCATTTGTTATTGAATTCATTAATTAAGTACATATTGGCAATACATTTTTTTGGTTTAGGGGAGTTCTTGGTGCCCCATATTTGGATTTTACTTTCACATCATCATAACAGGACATTTGCTGATCTTGGCCTTAAACCTTACAGACTTAGTTTTGTTATAAGACAAAATTACTTGATAAAGTCTAGAATTTACTACATTGTCCATTATTGGGTTATATTGATGCATACCAACCTTTGGTTATACTTAGTGCAACAAATCTTTTTGATGTAGGGATTTAGTTTCATCTAATTCATATTATTGTTTGTGGTTGCATGAACATATTTTCTGTAAACCACTGTATACATTGAGTTTGTAGGGGTCATTGAACAATACATGTTGAGTATATTCAACTCCTTGTGGTCAGCAATGTCTATGCATACTATTAGAATACATATGGAATAATAAAGTTTTTGGAATATAGAGCTGCTTTTAGATATTTAGACATTCAGTTCTATATTTTGGGAGTGTTTTGTCATATAATTGAGTGGGTCACTTTGTATTGGGTTGTTAGCAGATGTTTCTCCTATAACAACTTTTTATTACAAGGAGAGGAACTAATACACAATCTATATTGCCCCTATTATGATCATAGTCTATGTCCGATTGAACTTATTATTTTTGAATTTTGGAGTATTATATTAACATTGCAGATCTGTTGAGTCAGGATAGTTATATCTTGGTCTCATATTCTGTTTACATTGATACTGTGCAGCAAGATCATATCCTGTTATAACCAGTTTTTGATATTGATATTGGTGCTTTTGCTGCCATATTATTATCACAGATAGTGAGAATCATACAACACAGTTTTTATCAAGGCATTGGATGTCCAGTCTTATACCATTATTACTATACAGGGCTTGAGTAGGTTTTCAGTCTAATAGTTAGTGGGTTCTTTATATTCACCTTGTTGTTGGAAATTAATAATTGGTCATTCTTCCTGAGTTTTATTTTTGGTTGTTATTTGACAGTGGCATATATACCTCTTATAACCATACTGCCACAACTAATTTAATACCCATTCAGTATTGGAAGATTCTATAGATTCCCGGACTTTCTGTTGAAATGGTTTGGGGTATCTCTGACTGACTTCTGTATCAATTAGATCGTATATTTAGTTTTTTCTGGCTTGTCATTAACTACCATCACTTGGCAATTATTGTGAATTTGGTTGATTTTGGCATATTTTCACAGCATACTTTCTGGTTTATGTGCCGATCGGGAGGATATTGGAGTCTTTGGGATCAATACCTCACCAGGCAATAATCCAAACAATACTGATCAATAAAGATCTTCTGATTGTGATTTATGCTTCCATTCCCTCACTAAAGGCCTTAAGAATCTTAGGTCAAACATATGGCACTTGAAATTGTTCAGGGCATATTCTAACAAGAACATTGCTCCTAGGGGCTTACGAATACGGCTCCGACCATTGGTAGGAAGATCAGATGAAAAATTAAGCAATGATTGGAAGGAAGCCTTACAAACTGGGTCCATGTTATTTGTGAATCTCCTTTTACAGTATTATGAAAGGATGGTGGACACTAATATTCAAGAGGTCAAAATGTTATGTTTAGACTGTAAGAAATTTGAATCTCTTTCTAAATTTAAGGACTATCTGCAGAGGTTATCCAAAGAATTGACAAATCATGAAAAAAACATTAAAGACAGAAAAATTAAAAAATTTCACAGAGATTTCTCTGATTAACAGAGGGGACGACCCTTTGAGCTCAACCGCTCAGTTAGATTTGCAGAAGTCAACCAGGGATTCACCCCAAATCGCACCAGAAAAAGACCTAGATCTATTCTTAAGAATAGAGAAGGTTTCAACAACAGTACATCAGGAGAGGATTCCTTTCCCACAGATTATGACAGTACTGGGGACAGGGGTTCACCACATAGAAAGAAAACTAATAAAAACATCCCCTTAGATATGGTTCAAAACATAGAGGGGGACGAAAGCACAAGAAAAGACCCATTAGAACACTCCCTGGAGGGATTAATCCAGAACTTTTTAACATAAGTCAATCTCAGCAACCAATCCACAATGTTTTGAACTTGTTGAATGTCAGTTTGTCTTGTGATCAACAGTTTCTTTTGAATAAAGGGCACAATTTTATACCTGGCTTTTTTACTGATGAGTATCATATAGTTACAGATATTATCAATTTCTGTCGAAGTTTAAATATAAAGTTGTTTTTTACAGATGATACAACTCAAAGATCTAATGAATTTAGATTTGGCAAATCTAATTTTCAGTCACCTATGAATAAGCATGTGTCCATCTTTATGCAGTCTGTCTTTAGGGACCTACATTTTCAGAATCTAGGATATACCATGATGGGACATAACCTCTCACAGCCAGCGAACACTGCCCTTCAACAGTTACGTAACAATAAAGACATTGTCATACTATCCGCAGACAAAGGTGGGGCAGTGGTGGTTCAAAATATTAGTGATTATCTGCAAGAAGGTTTATCTCAATTATCCAACACTGCATGCTATATGAACATGCCCATTGACCCTACGCCAAATTTTAAAAAAGAAATTGATTCATTTTTGAACCTAGCATGTGAGGAAGGTATTATTACCAAGGGTTGTGTTTCTCAACTTTCAGTTAAGGACCCTCGAAAGCAAATTCTTTACTTATTACCCAAAATACACAAATCATTAACCAACCCTCCGAGTAGACCAATTGTTTTGGGTATTGGATCCCTAACTGAACCCCTGTCTGCTTTTCTGACACATTATCTTAAACCACTTTTGAGTTTGGTCTGGGCAAGGCAGGATACCACACAGTTCCTCAAAATTATCGAGGACACACAATTGGAGCCAGGGTGGTTAATGTGCTCTTTAGATGTTAAAGCATTATATACCAGCATACCACACTGGGCTGGTTTACAAGCTCTTCAATATTGGTTAGACAGAGCTGGACTATACACACCAGGGTTCAACACATTGCTTATTTGCATGACAGAACATATACTTTGTAAAAATGTCTTCTATTTTCAAGGCCAATGTTACTGGCAGCTCCAAGGTACAGCTATGGTGGCTTCCTTTGCTCCCATCTACGCCGATCTGTTCATGGCATTTTTTGAGGAATGTATGATCTATGATGATTCCCATAATATATATTTGGTGGAAATGGACATTTGGCATAGGTACCTGGATGATTGCTGGATGGTATGGCGTGCAGATGCTGGATATTTGCAGGAATTTGTTAAATATTTAAATGACAACATCTGGGGCATTGAATTTTCTATCACTTCTGATTTGCAAACCATCAATTTTCTGGATGTGACTATATCTAGGAACCCAGACCATACTTTGACTACCCGAGTATTTCGCAAGTATCCCCAATATAACACTTTACTTCATGCTACAAGCATGCACCCACGCCATACCATCAGGGACATCCCGGTGTCACAATTTATGCATATGAAACACCTTAATTCCAACCAAATAGATTATGATGTTGCCAGTCTTGATCTTTGTCGTAGATTTGTTAACAGAGGGTATAAACTTGAAGACATTAACAATGCATGGACACGATCATCTCACTTGAACAGAAAAACATTGTTGGATTATAAGATTCCATCGGAAGACTCAGGAACTTCTACTATCAGGTTTATTACCACATATGGTAGGAACTATTATGCTGTTAGGGATATCATAAACAAACATTGGAATATTCTTTTGGCCAATGAACAACTCAGATGTGTTTTGGGAGAACAATGCCAATTCTCATACAGGAAAGGGAAAACATTGGGTTCCTTATTTTCACATTACAAACATATTGGAAGTGGAGGAGCTATTCATAAACAACTAACTATAACAGGACATGAGTTATTGGGAAACGTTCCATGTGGCCATTGTGGGTCCTGCAAACCGATTACCAAGTCTAAGCACTTTTCTAGTCGTAACACCAGTAAAGTTAATGAGTGCAAAATATTTGGCAATTGCAGCAGCAACTGGGTTGTCTATTTGGCCTCATGTCATTGTGGGGCATTTTATGTTGGCCAGACCTCCAGGCCATTAAGAACACACATAAATGAACATCGCAGTGACATCAAAAATAAAAAGGAGACTAATACACTGTATAGACATGTTTCCAAACATCAACAAGCTCAGTTTAGGTTCATGATCATTGACAGAATAGTTGGTGACCGTAGCAATACACTAGGGTGGCACGACATATTGGATCACAAGGAGAAATACTGGATAATAAGGTTGGGTGCACTCTTTTTACCTGGACTCGATCATCTTTAACCACTTTTTTATGATGAACAAAGTATATTTTCTACATCACTGTTCATGAGCATCAAGTATGGTACATTTTTCTTTTTTTCATATTTCGAAATATTGTACATACATGTTGGAATATCACAATAAATATATGTCTAATATATATGCATTATGTCAGTAGGGAAGCTTGTACCTACTGGTGTGCATTGTTGACAATGGAGTCTCTATTGATATTTCATGTTTGGACATATTTGTTTATATAAAAAAATATATATGAGCATTTGTATACACCTTAATTATATCTATACTATTGCTGTATTCAGCCCTTGTGGTTTCTTAAGGATGAATTATTTCTAATATTTCATTACAATATATTAGCTTGGTCTCATAGATTTACTATGTTTTGGATTTTCATGTATTATTCATGAGTATTGGCTTATCAGTGTGCTCATTGGTAAGCCAAAAGTATTTATTTGCATGTTAAATTGCATTTATTCATGTCTGTTTTTTCCAACACTGAAGAAGGCATATTTTTGCCGAAACCGGTCTGTTATTTATATTATTAAATCGCTTTATCTACTTATATATTGGGCAGATTTCATCTGTTACATTTGCTGGCCAACTGTGTTTGTTTTGTATTTGGTCTGGCCGTGCATCACCTACGGGCATAGCATTTGGTTTCTTCCTTGAATATCATTAGGTCATCAGTGAGTTGGAGAAGACTTGCCTTAAAATAGCCACTTAAAATAAAGGTGTTTCAAGATGACTTAGGTCTCACAACTAGAGTAAATATTACTGTATAATGGTCAGAGTTGGCCAATGATTTGGTAACCATGATTTCTGAGCATAAGGAGAGCTACTTTTATGAGTACCAGGTATAATATTTTAGAGCCCCTCAATAGAATTTGAATTAGTTGTTCCAAAAAGTAGTCACTGATGAAATCCAGAAATCTCTGTTCATACTTTTTGTGGTGGTGTAGATTCTCAACTTCACAAAGGAATGTGGATATTGTACACCACTATAATGGAGATATACAGTTTTTCTTTGTAATTAACCTGAAAAACTCTTTATTGCTTACGTTTCTGTTTTTTTCTTTGTGAAATGTTTAGTATTTCTCCCAAACTGAATCTGAAATTGATCAATACTATGCTGTGCACTGCCATAGTAACCAAATCTGTACAAATAAGTGAAATAATAGATGGACAGTTGAAATCAAGCAAGAGGTTAGTGTTAGGTTCTTTCATGAGTGAAATGGGTTTATTACAATATGTCTCATGGTCTCCTGTGTCACGGGGGGGGGGGGGGGGTAAGGTAGTTAATTACAGTATGGTACTGAGTTGTATCATAAGAAGAATGCGGAGAAGTTCTAGATCATTGCCCTACAGTATTAGTCCGGAGGTGAATTTGTTTCATAAAAATACAGATATTTCTCCCATCGGCAACAATGTTAAATTCATTGTTTGGTCTAAAAGAATGACAGACATTAAAACCTTGCACTGCAGAGGTGCTTTCACTATTCTGAAGACACGTTTCTATAAATATGCTTCTAACAATATCTTCAGTGATTAGGAATGCATGCAATCAGATCAACTTTTTGTATAGGCTTTTACCATTGAGCAGTGTTACTTTTTATACGATTGTCATTCCGGTTGGCTATGTGGATAATTAGAGGAGCTGGTAGAATGAAACTTCCTTACAGAAATGCAACTTCACCACTTTTTAGATCAACACAAATTCATACCTAGCAATTTTTCTTTCTTTCTTACTGTGATGATTTGTGTACACCACTCAGTCAGTTCAGTTACATTTTCTTTTACACTAAAGCTTTGCATTTGTTTGAGTGCTCCACCTACTTAATACACTGCAGGAAATGATATTCTCCTAGGCATGCTTAAGGTATTTTGAACAGCACTGGCTTTTAATTTGACATTTGATTATACACAGTTAAGCAGACCAATTTCACCAAACTCATCCACACTGATGATTTATTTTGGCCTACTTGACCCATTTTGTATGCCAAAGTTCTGCCAAGCAGATTATTTATGTGTGGACCATCTTGCATATAAACATAGAACTCAGATCTGTACCTTTTCTACTCAGACATGTCTTGGAATCTTGCAATGTGCTTCAGTCAGCCAGCAGGACAACATAATTTACTCTCAGCTTCATGCTGCGGCCACTTCAAGAAGCTACGATAGGTAGCATGTGAAGTCACAGTTGCGTTTGTGCTTTTATCAGTCTTGAAAAATCACATGAAATTCCATGAAAAAGATGTTTTCACTTGCCAGTCTGTTTCAGTATTAGAAAAAGTAGTGAATATTGCCAGATCCATATCAGTTGATTGAGTTTTCAGAAACTCAAAATTCATATGGTTGAGACCATATGATCAAGTTTTTGAAAACTCAAACCTTTTGAATGGAGATTGCGGTACAACGAGGATCGGTTAATTTACCATTTTCTTCACTGTAGTGTAGTCTTGGAGTTGATACGTGTAATTTGCATGGGATGTGGGGGTGCAGCCCACCACATGGGAGTGCAGGGGGGCTTGCCCCCCCCCTGCATAAACATACAAAAAGTAGATTTTTTGTGTGTTTATTTTTTATTTTTTTTTTTTTTTTATGTTCAAGTTTTCAGAAATATATGAATTTCAAGTTTCTGAAAACTCAGTCATCTGACACAGATTCATATTCCCAGGGTAAATGGGCTTAGAAAAGTATTTTCAGTTTTATTTAGAAAGGCAAGCTCTCTAATTAACCTTGTCTTGCAAACAAAATCAAAATGCAAAAATGCTATACATTCCTTACACCTTCTGCTTTGACTTGTAAACTGCTCTGATTCAGGGTAATGGTTATTCCCTGTGCACGTGCCACATTTACACTTATTCTCTTTCTCACAAACATGCTTATTTTGACCTGTTTCTGGTTTTAAGCTTGTTATTTTCAATGTGGTTTACCTCACGCACATTATTCACTATATTTAAATTAATATTTTGCTTACTTACTAATTTCTTTACTCTGGAAATCCGTATACTTTTTTTCTAAAATTAGATTCATTTGAACATATAACCTTTCAGCAACTTCAGCATGAATCAGCCTAAGGATGCTTCTGTCTGTAATTTGTTCATTTTTCACTCCACTAAATTTGAAATTTCCAGTTGGTTTATACAACTGCCTTACAAAAGTGTCAACATGTTCAGCTTTGTCTTGTATACATTAGTTTAACTATGACTGCATGCCTTTATAAGTTCACAGGAACTTACCTGATCTGTGAGGATCCTAGCCTTATATTCACATATAGGTATTTTGCCTTTATATATTGGTGAATGAATCACCCCGAGGCAGGCAGAATAAAGATATGTTGGGACATTAAATTGTTGCCTGTATGCATTGTGGATACAGGTGATAGACTGGGTGTGAATTTTTGGTTTCTCATCCATTCATCAAAATTACATTTGAATAGAATAAGAGAATTTGCTTTGCCTTATGTAGAGTGAAGATGGTTCTGCAAAATAGGTATTTTCAGTGATACATACCTACCCCTCTAACATATTCTATTTATGTTGCAAATGACATTGAGATTGCTTAAATGGGTATTTACACTACAACTGGACTTGTGAATGTATAATATGCCTGAGAGCATAGGGTATGTTGAGGTTGTATATGTGAGGCATAGGTCACCTCTTAGTAGCCTGTATGATACCAAGAAGAGGGGCAAGGCTTTGAGATGGTCTGCATAATTTCTGTAACTGAGGTCCCTGATGTTTTTTAATGAGGGAAATTGTGGTCACTTCAGTTGTGTCAAGTGTTTTAGACAGGTACATCTCAAATGGGGCATTATATTCAGTGATCAGCCTGCTGAGAGCCGAGTACAGTTCATAGGTTCATAGGTTCATAGATTAGTACTAAGCTAACTGCCCTTGCGAGCCATTTTAAGCTTAGCCAATTATCCCTTGTGAGACTCAAACACTGCACCTTGTGTTTGTAAGGCAAACACCTTAACCATTAGGCCACCCTCCCAACCCCAAAAAGCTTCACTTGTACCAAGATTATTTCACCCCAGATGGGACTTGAACCCACAATCCGTGGCTTAGGAGGCCAATGCCTTATCCATTAGGCCACTGGGGCCTGACAGTGGGACAGTTACATCCGTGGACCTGGACACCACACCTTCGGATATAAGCTGTGTGATGATCAAAGGGCAGTTTGATGTTGACATACATTTCCAGTTCCCTGACTACAATAGCAACATTCAGGGGTGTGTCATGAATGTGGTAGTTACAAGGGAAGTCATTCTTGCATAATTAAATGATTATAAATATCTCAGCATATACTTTTAGTACATGGTTTTAAAACCAGCTGTTTGTGAAAGCCCCTCTTGGAAGATTTTGGTTTTGTTTGGGGAGTCTATGATGGCACCAAGTTTCCAGTCATCTACAAAATTGCTCTGCCATAAACCCTTAACATTTGCTTTGACCTACAAGAAGTAAATGTTAAACAGAGATGACTCAGAATCATTGTTGCCCCACATTCATGCAAGGGAGATGACTGTTGCTGTCCTCCATTTATCCAGCACGAAGTTGGTTTGGAGGCTGATATTGAATAACGTCTGTAAGAGGTCTGACAAATCATGCTTCAGGCTGACTACTCAAGCCTAGTATGTTGTATGGTCCTATATAAATAGTTGTTGGCCTTGGAGTGCACTTTGAGGACTTCTTCCTAGTAGATTTGAGGGGAAGTGTAGATGAAGATATGTGATGTGACAATATGGAGGGGGGGTAAAGTTTACTAAATTTGTCTGCTAATAGATTGGCTATGTCCTATGGGGCTGAGTACTACTACCAGCACCGTACATCCTGGACATTGATTTGAACAGTTCTAACTTAGTTAAAGAAGGTTTTGGTTGATTTGATCATGGTCCACAGTCTTTGTTAAGTTTACCAGGAGTGTTACTGACAACTTGAGATTTAAAATTATTATTGCATGCAATGAGTTTTTTCTTTCATTATAGAAACTGTTTATTTTAGAGTTCCACCACAGAGGTTTATTTTTAAATTTGATATTGCATTTACTTCTGAGAGGGGACAGAAGCATCTAAGTAGCTATTTAGAGATGCATAGAATTTGGCAATAACGGATTCTGTATATGCAATGGAGTCTTCAAAATGGAAGGGGCTTTAGAATTTAGCCAGAAAATCATTCAGGTTGAGTAGATTAAGCTTTGCATAGTTTCTGAATACTAACTTATTGGAAACTGTTTCTGACTTCAGTCTTAAGGTGAATGTGACAGATTGTTGTCCAGTTTTTACCTAGTGTTACCACCTGTCCCACTTGGCGAGGGAGAGTCCCTCTTTGGGCAGTTGTGTCCTGACAAAAAATTGTAAAAATGGCAAATGTCCTGAAATTTTAGGACAAAATTATTTCCTATATTTTGTGTAATAGTTGCATAAAACAGTTATTCTGTATTTAAAATACCTAAATGTTATAAGAAACAGAATAAGCAACTAAAATGCTACAAGAATAAGCTTTTATTTAGGCAAAAAAGTTAAGTTTTAACCTTTGTACTGACCGTGGGTATGTGTCAGCCTATAAAATTTGATGTTTGTACCAAAAATGTCCCACTTTGGCCATTTGAAAAGGTAGCAACCCTATTTTTACCATGGAAGGAAGTTACAATTGGTGGGGAACAAAACTGCCCCATATCAGTAAGGATCAAGTCCAGGACTTTATCACCCCTAGTTGGGGGTGAACTAACTCATCCAGAGAGCTTGTATTAAGCCCAGAAACTTTTGGGCATATATGTTTGGGGATGCATAAGTCTCCAGGTTGGTGTATTTGATGTTTCCTAAAAGAATTGTGTTTGATTTACTGCATAGGAACTCCTTACTGGTTGGTAAAGGTATGTTCTGACAGGGACACAGAGCGTGCTTTTTGCTATGATATGATACGTTTATTTTAGAACTGAATTGTACATAGAGGAGTTCCAAGTCATTATCTTGTCTAATGAGTCTGGAGGTGATTTTTTTAAGACTATAGAGACACCACCACCTTTATTCCCTTCATGTAATACAGTGGTCCTGAATGTGTGATAAACATTGAGATCCCGCACTGATTGAATGCTATCACAGGTCTTTAACCAAGTTTCGATGACAATGCATATATTGATTTTTCCAGGGTAAGGAGTTCTTGTAGGTAGTTGTGTTTTCTGTTAAGGCCCCTAGCATTTGGCAGCAATACCTATATGTTATGCGAATTCTGTTTAGTTATGCTGGAAGCTTTAGAAGACTTGTGCTGACTAAAAAGGCACTATGGGGGTAGGAAAGGCCTTAGAGGAGTAAGCACAGGCCATTGTTGTCAGAGCTGTTAAGACTGTCTACCACCTCCTCCCATGCTAATATATATTGTACCCCTTAGAATGACGTTAGATGCTAAGCCAGTTGTGGAAGAGACTAATCTTTTTTTCATACTGCTGAATCATCCTAGGTGATGGTAGAATGCTGCTCAAGGCTAGGTTCATACCTGCCTCAGACAAATATTCTGAGAGCTCTATCATGTCTCTCTTTGCAGTCTAGATAGGTACTTTTCAACTCATTTCCACCCCTGTGCACTGTGTCATATGTGTGCATGGTATCTGCATGGGGTATAAGGACTTGAGGGCCTATGTAATGTGGCGATTCCTAGCATTTGATAGGCAACTGACACTGATGCTCTCCTTGCAAAGCTTGGTAAATGGTGTATCAGTGTGTCTCACTATGGAGTCACCTATGACTTAGGATTATTGATTGTGCAGAGGTTTACCTTATGGACTTTTGAACTGAGTCAGTATGACTCTTGGATGTATGGTTCATGATACATGCTGCCTGTGTTGAGTGCTTGTGAGGTGACAGAGGGTACTTATTTCTTAGGTTACATTTAAGAGACATTTGAAGTTTAGGTAAGTTAATTTTAAGAACGTGAATATATGTACGTGTGTTTGTTTGGTCTAGGCTGTGTGTGATTGGTTTACTGTGGTGTTGTGTGGTATTGACAACCTGCATGTTATTGGTCATGGCTTTGTGTGGGAGCTTTGCCACCAGTAACATTATATAACTACATCTCGCACGCACTGTATCAGTTTAAGTACTGGGTGTTTTAGAGTAAACATGAAACTATTGCTACATTGTCTCAGCATGCCTATTTCAACCAAGATGGCTGGAGAGATTGCTGGAAAGTTCAAATCCATGGTTTTGTGTGCTACAAATGTTGGCTGAAGGGGGAGTAGTGCCTACAAGGTCTGAAGCTGATTGGTGGGGGTGCTGTCTATCTGGTCGTATAGATAGTGTTGTTCTAAACAAAATGGCACACAGCTGGGAATAAATGATCCTTTACTCTTTCTCACCCCAAAGCAAAAGACTAGCACAAACCCCAAGCTGCATCCTGAGAATTAGTATTAACCAATATGTTGATGAGTTCAGTACACTTGGTAGATAACTTGAAAATAGTCTAAAGCAAGTGTACGCAATAGAAAGCCTAAGTGCAACCAGATACATCAGGGAAGTCCCAAATACAGTCCAATAAGAGACTAACAGAATCAATGACCCTCCATCCCTACTCTCACTAGGATCAAAACTGCAGTATTAATCCTAAGATGCCTCCTAAGAAGCATTTTCCTGGCTTTTTAGTGACTGGTAATCTCTAGGAAGGCTAGGAAATAATGTCCATCTGATCCTTCTCTCACCAGGAGCAAAAACAGAAGCACTAATAACATGTTGATTCCCAAGAAAGAGCTCCTGGGCTCACCAATGATTGCTAGTCTGGTCACAGCTGTTACAGATTTTAAAAGTAAGATGGAAAAAGGAATTACTATTCTGAATATTGCAGTGTACACAGAACTAGATGGTATAAAAGGGAGTCCAACTCACCCTTTAAGAGTTTTAGGAAAGGATTTTCCCAGTTTCATCTTTCAGTGCCCAGTAGAATCTTCTTCTTCTTTTGGCTTTTCCCAGTTAGGGGTCGCCACAGCGGATCATCTGTCCGCTCATGATTGGCAGTGGAGTTTTTACAGTGTCGAGTTGCCAGCCCGGCGCCCAACCTTTCACAGAAGGCACACACACAGGCAGACACTCACACCTAGGGCCAATTTAGAGTGTCCAATCCACCTACTGCATGTCTTTGGGATGTGGGAGGAAACCTGAGCACCTGGAGGAAACCCACACGACCACAGGGAGGACATGTAGACTACGCACAGAAGGCACCCCAGCCGAGAATCGAACTGGAGAACCTCTTGCTGTGAGGTGACAATGCTAACTGCTGCACCACCGTGGCCGCCCTCAGTGCCCAGTAGAATAATCAGATGAAATGAGACTTGGAGGACCTTAGTAGTTTAAGTTGCAGTAGGCATGGGCAGCTCCAATGCCACAGAAACTGTAGTCTTACAGCACTTGTTGCTAAATATGAATGCAGCTAAACACCCCAAAATAAAAAAAAATCCTACTTCTCAGCTCCTCCCACTAATTAGTTAGATTAATTTCTTGATTCAATTCTTTTTCAATCAGTGAATGTAAAAGATCTTTCTAACTGACACTAGTTAAGAACTTTTAGAACTCCAAGAGAAAAACTCTTGAGTTAAAACAAAATTTTAAATAAAACAAATAGTAATATTACAATAAGAGCAAAAATAAAAAATAATGGAACTTTCCAAACTTTAAATAAAGAAATCCAATCCAAAATCCAATGCAGTTACACATCAGTAGTAGTCTCAGAGCACTTTCATGTATAATATTTCTTTTTGGCAGAAAGTGCTTATTGAGATTACCATTTATTGGCACTAATGTAAGACTTTGACCTTCTGAGAGTGATACGAAACTGTATATAACTGAATACAACAAAGTATTTACTGGGCTATCTTCTGATTCTTTGCCTAATGTGATTCATCCATCCATCTACAACCCCTTTTTTCCCCATTATTACACAGGGGGTGAGGGTGTCACTTCAAGTGTGACAATCATCTAGAGCTAAGGTTCCCTAAAGCTGTTCTTCCGTACCACACACTTGCATGCATACTCACAGCTATGGCCAATTTAGAATGTCCAATGCACCTAATGCACGTCTTTGGAATGTGGAAGGTAACCACAGCACCCAGAGGAAACCCAAGCAAACACAGGGAGGACATGCAGACTCCACACAGAAGGCGCCCCAGCTAAGAACTGAACTGTGGAACCTCTTGCTGCGAGGCGACTATTGATACAGTAAGGCATGCTAACCTTTACCTTCATGCAGACCAACCAAAAGGTTTTGAGAAGTCAATTTGCTTAGTGGATTAAACTTTGTCATTTATTACAAAAAAAAATGTTTTTCTAGGGTTGAGTATCCTAAAATTGGAAAAAAAAACATCTGATTTGTGAGTAACACTATTTGTTTGTGTTAAAACACCTTATCCTGAGGTTTGCATGCACTTTTCGGCTCATTAGCATGTTTTTTGTCAGCAATGACATTTTAAGATCCTGTTTCTGACACCATGGCATGATGCACACCTCTGCTTGCCCAGTAATACTGGCTACTGGTGACAATTAACATCAAGATATACTACCATTTTAACAAAAACAGTAACTTTTATGTTGTACAAAACAGAATCTCTGTAAGAACAAAGTTAATAGTTCATGCATCACAAATACAATGACACTAGGCATTGCAGTCAATGGATTGTGGAAAATATACATTCATAAAACAGCTACTGTATACTATACAATAGTATTAAAGTGGCAATGGTTATAATACATATTCATAGTATATGCAAACAGTCAGCTCTACATCATTTATCATCACAGTGGCAGAGCCACAAGCCCTGAAATGAATTCCCTAATGCTACAGTAGAAGATATTTCAGCAAAGTCACAAATCAGACCCACACACACATTCCATTTATCTGTTTTTTCAGTATGCATTTTTAGTTTTGAATTATTAAACACATAAGTTATCTAATAAATAAAACCTTAGGCAGTTTCAGTAAGTCCTTATGACTGCAGTTTCATAGTCAAGCTAGCTGCCCTTGTGCGCTATTTTAAGCCTAACCAGTTTACCTTCCAGAGATGAGAACAAAACTATATACCTTGTGTCTGTGAGGTTAAAAACCTTAACCATTATACCAGGCTTCAACCCCAACAGTGTCTCATGGGTATTGTTTTACTCTTTTCTGACATACTATGTATATATATATATATATATATATATATATATATATATATATATATACACATGCACATCAGAGAGTTGATACTACAAAACAAAATATAAAAAGTATGTCAGAAAAGAGTAAAAAAACTCACAGACATATATGGCTCTACTTTATAATATCGCATTTTCACAACATTAAACATGAAAACAGCGAGAACACAATGTTGCATACATATAACAATGAAAACTCACTTCATCGAATAATGAAACATTGCAAACAAAAGACCATAACGTTGAAACTCAAAACATTGAGAACCACATAGTTGGAAATAGTCTGTTACTGCTACACATTTTAAAAGGGATAACATCCCTTTAAGACACTGTACATAGTACTGCAAACATGGCGGACGATACATTCCACAGTCCCAGAATGTTAGGCAATCTGTATCCCACCTCTAAATCACAAAAGGGTAAGAATATGTTAATAATTGATGGCTACGTGTACAGTTTAGAAAGAACCATGAACTGCAGGAAATATTGGTGCTGCAAGCAGAAACATGTTGATAAGTGCAAAGGTTGTGTGGTTGCCATTTCTTTGTCTAATGGGGAAAAATTGTGTAAATCAGCTGCCCATATGCATATGGGTAATCCAGCAGAGGTAGAGAGGTACTTGATGTGCACTGAGCTGAAGCAGAAATCTGTATTATCTAGAGATACTTTGTGTTTAGTGGTCGACAATGTTATGATGTCCACATCCTTAGATTATGTCCCCAGTTTACCTAGCCATAAAGCTGTCCTACAACAAGTCGGTAGGTATGTAGAAAGCAGAGTAGGACACAAGTGTATCCTGACTTAACATTAGAAAATGTAGATATCAGTAGATTTCCTCTTAAGGATGGTGTTTTCATAGAGAAACATTTCATAGATACAAGCTGTGACCTTACTGTACTGATGTTTACTACTGTGAACAGTTTGTATGACCTCAGCTGTGCCTCCATTTGGCTACTGGATGGCACTTGGTTCTATAAGGGCATTATATGCAGACAGTTGCATAGCCTACATGGGCTTGTAAAATATGGTTGGTACACCAAAACTGTACCATTAATATATTGTCTCATGTCCAGGAAGTCTTTGAAAAGTTATAATGTCATGTAGCACTGTGTGTTCCATTTACTCAATGAATACTAGTTTGAAACAACTGTCAGGTACATTATATGTGATTTGAGATAGCTGCTATTAAGAGTTTGAGGACTAATATTAATGGCATAACACCAAAGTGCTGTTTTCTCCATTTTAGCCAAAATGTTTGGCGAAAAGTATAGGCTTTGTGTTTGTCTGCATTGTATAATAAGTTACAAAGTTTCCAACTGGCAGTAAAGAGTGTAGTAGCCCTTGCATTTCTAGAACAAGAGGAGGTTTTACTTGCATTTAATGCTTTACAGGATATATTTCACATTGAAGGAAAGGATCTGCTGAAATATTTCAGCAAGTGGTATTTACTGGGGAAGGTGAGAAAGTTCACTGCAAAGAGTACACCATCTGCACCATTTTGCACCTTTATTCCCCATACAGTTCTGGAACATACCTGAACTGAATGCATTGTTTCTGCCTAGGACACAAAATAGTATAGACGGATGGCATAAAAGGATAAAATGTATTTTGGGAGCTTGAGCAATGGAGCTGTCACTGTTACTGTCAACATTAGTGAGGGAACAGGACAGAGTGGAGAAACTGTGAGTGCGCATGGCAGCAGGGTATCCACCATTACCAAAGAAACAGAAACTAATTTTGCATCATTCACAGTCTGAAGCAGTTTTACGGAACAAAGGCAGCTATGATATGATAAAGTTATTGAAGGCTATTGCAGGTTTACTGGAACTATGATTAGTAACCATAATACAGTTGTGGAATAGACTGCAATATGTATTTTCAATTGGGTTATCATTACTTCAGAGTGTAGTTGCTGTTTCACATTATGGGTGCATTTTACTTTACAAGATTTCAATGGGAGATGTTCAGAATATATGGTTGTTGCCACTGTGTATTTTCATTGTATGTGGATTTTCTGAGGTGTGTCACATTTTCAATCGGGTGTTTCATCTGTGTTGGGGAAATTAGCACTTATGTTGAATCCCACTGATGAAAGCACTGGAGTGTAATGTCAGCTTCTTTATATTCGATGTTTTGAGTTTCAATGTTATGGTCGTTCATTTGCGATGTTTCAATACTTGATGAAGTGAGTTTTCAATGTTATGTGTATGCAAGATTTTGGTCTTGCTGTTTTCATGTTCGATGTGAAAATGTGACATCATAAAGTAGAACCATATATATATATATATATATATATATATATATATATATATATATATATATATAAAAAACACACACAAACACGTGTGTGTGTGTGTCTATATATGTGTGTGCTGCAGTGAGTCATGTTATGATTGGTAATTCTACAGTGTACCTATAATTTCTACTTAAATATTGATAATCATACTCATATGATAATCAATTCTCTGGAGCGTTTCGCTCTGGATCTCCATTGAAAATAGATGTTTATTTACTGTCAAATATTCACAGTAAACAAATGTCAATAAATACATAAATAATCCGAATCTGGTCTATTTTGCTGGTAGCACCATTTCTGAATTGACTACTGACTGACAGTGTTTTATTTTACTTTTTTTCTGCCTTTTTCATTTTATACCATTTTAGTTTAAAATAGATAAACTGTATTTCTAAGTGATTAATTTATGTTGGCATTGTTAATTTTGGGTGGTACTTTTTAGATTAAAATAAATGGAAGATGTGGTTCTTGATTTGGTTTAATTATTTTCTTTTTCTATTTTTATTTAAAGCAAGAACAGAGTTAGGATTTGAAGATTGTTTTAGGTAGGTTCAGGTATTTGGCAGTTGTGTGCCTATGTTTTCTCTATGTAGTTTGCCAACTTACATTTTTTAAAGATTAACGAAAATTTGGAGATCTTTAGGATTTTTGATTGGACCAATGATGTACCGAGGATGCAGATACACTTTTCGTATTGTGCCAGCAGGATAGATAAACAAAATAAGTGGTGTACAACATATACATTTTAACCAAACCAATTGTCAGAGACCTACCATTAAGATAAATTTATAAATAGAATACATAGGTATTTGTTTTTAATACTTGAAATATCTTGTACTTTAGGTTTAGAAAGCAAATCCTTTGCTGAATATCAATGCCATCAGTAGGAAGGAGGTTCCTAATCCTACAATACAAGCTACTCCATGAATCCCATAAAGAATATTCCATTTATCTTGTGGTTTATGTTAGAGCTGGGTGGCACAGTTGCACAATGAATGCAGATGCTGTCTCACAGAAAGAGGGTCTCCAGTTTGATTATTGTCTGGGATACCTTATGTGCAGAGTTTGAATACATTCTGCATGTTCACATGTTTTTTTTCTCTGGGTACTCCAGTTTCCCCTCACATTCCTGAGACTTGTAGTAGGTGGATTGGAGACTACAAACTATCTATAGGTGTGAGTACATGTGATACAGAAGAAGACTTGAAAACCTACTTCCATTTCCCCCTTTACATTTTAAACCCCATGGAGAGTAAATAATCTCAACAGAGTCACACTCGGCATTGCCTGCGCCTCTAGAGGAGTGCTTCTTATTAGCGTCAGCGGACTATTTTATTTATGTCTCCATGCATCTGTATATTATAACAGTATGCACCTATCCAGGAATGACACTGATCTTGGACAATTTATGTTTTATTTTAAGGCCAAACACAGAAATCAGTTGTTAATAATTGTCAACTTCTTGGATTTTTACCACATACAAGAACAAAAACTATATATTTTTTTCATATGCACTGAGCTTTTGTCAATTGCTGCTTGTTTCTGAACTGTTTACTGTTTGCAACAACTTGTATATTATAAAACTGTCACGCTATCAGTGCTCTTCAATGGAACTGTTGTTGATTTCATATGTAGTCCCACTACGTGTGCTAATGAGACTCTGGATTTTTGAATTGTCTGATTTTTTTCTGAGATGCTTTCCAGATTATTTTTTAAAAAATTGCTCTATAATCCATGCTCTGAAGATGCTGGTATTTATGGTCTCTACTATCTACTTTGTTTTCCGGAGACATTTTCCAGACATCGTTTAGAGATGTGGTCTTTATACCTGGAGTATTCCCATTGGACTTCAGTCATTGTCAGTGGCACAGCCTATCTACCCATTGTTCGGGTGCAGTGGGCCACGTTGCGCTCTGGTTTTGTGCTTTGTTAGGATTTATTGCCTCTAGACTTGTTTTATCATGGACTAGTGGAACATTTTAGATTACATGTTTGTTAGCCTGGACAAAATGAGCATGAACGTAGTTGGTATAACCTTAGCAGGCTGTATTAAATTAAGGGTGGGTTGATTTAACTTTTAAATACGTGCTGCTATTGTGTTGCTCTTTTCTTTGCCGTTATTTGTACATTCCATTTATTCAGTTTGAAACGATCTCAGTCTAAGTAACGGGAGTAAGTCATTTACATCAATAACAAGTCTTTTAGAATGTGGGCAGGTTGGCATCAGAGTAAGTAACTTACTGAGCACAAGTCTTGTGAATTCTGGTGCATGGTGTGTGAATATCATCTGAGAGATGATGTGTAGTTAGCTACAAAAGCTTGAAGTTGATGGACATCACTATGAAGCAAAATCTCCGTTTCCCCATGGTGTAGTGTCCTTGGAGTTGGTTTTATATTAAGTGAAAGATGCATATAGGACAATATGCTATAATGTTAGAGAAGCATATGTTTTCAAATGCTGTCTTCTGTAGTTTGATTCATTTGATTTGACAATTAGCAATTCATCTGCAAATAAATATCCCAAATACATTAGGTAAACATATTTTCTTTGCACACTGTGATAATACAAAAATGGTACTCTAGATTCAGTAACATGTCACCCCTACTTTGAATAGTAAAATTGGAGAGTACATTGACATTCTACACTTTGCATCTCGTTGGTTTACATGTGACATGAAAAAAACTAATTTAATTTGCCTACCACATGATTAATACTGGACAGTGGCATGCAGTGTCTACATCTAACTTAATTCTGAAACAAGAAATGAAAGTTTAATGTTTTATATCTTAATAAGCATGGCCTTAGTATCTTGAACATCCCAGATGATGTCTGCATTAATGTCAGAATTCTACAGAAACTAGAGGAATTCAAACTGACTAATACTGACAGCTGAAGTTGTGAGTTATAACAGCAGATGAAAATAATTCTTGATTTAACTTTGGCTGCAAGATATGGCTAGGATGAGCAACTATAGTCCATATTGAGTTTTCGTTTTCATTATATAGACCTTTCAGCTTTGACTGAAGTCTTCCGAAATTAAATAAAATTACTGATGGTTATGCAATAGACGTATAATTCTTAGTGATGTTTTCCAGTTTTCCAGTAAATGTCTACCAGTAATACAATGAGTAGTTTACAGTTCAGCAAAACAAAATGAAAGAAGTGTATTATCTCATTACCACACACACATGCACATATGCACGCACGCACACATGTGCAGATACGCACACACGTGCACACAAACACACGCGCGAGCACACACACACGCACACACGCACACATGCACACACACACACACACACACACACACACATACACACATGGACACATACACACACACATGCATGCATACACACACACACACACACACATGCACACACACGCACACACACACACGCATACACACACACACACACACGCATGCATACACATATACACATGCATACACATACATATATACACACACACACACACATTCACATACACACACACACGCACACACACAAGCACACACGTACACTGACACACATACGCACGCATACACACACACACACACACATACATGGACACATACACAGATACACACACACGCATACACACATACACACACACACACACACACACACACACACACACACACACACACACACACACACACACACACACTTTGAGCTAGTACATATCCTTCAAACTTTGTACATATCCCAGTTTACAAATTCCTGCCAAAAACGTGCAGCTCCTATACAAATGTGCTTGTAGTACATGTGCTCAGTACTGAGAGGTTTATAAGCAGAAGAAACAAGAAGAAAAAATAATGAAAAAGTGTTAATCCTTTTGAAAATCACTTTGTAGCCAAACATCCTAGCCAGTTTTAAACATTAGGCATGCATGTTATATAATAAAAGCTAAATGACATATATACGTGTGCTAAAATTGCATAATATGGAGCCCAAGAGATATTCCATTCATTTGTTTTGCTGATACAATAAAAACATTCTTCATATGGGACTGATGTTACATTTTATTCATGGGGCCACAATGCCATTGTAAATATTTTAACTGATTCTGCACAGATTGTGCACTTTGCCCAAAGCTGCTAATTATGTTTCGTTATCAGTTCAATTTGCTCTGCAGCCATTTTAATACATGCTTTTATTTTCTGGTATGACAGGAAAATAGCTAATGTTTTCAAGAAAAAGGAACACTGAATTATGAAAGTGACATAAAGTTACATAAATTGACAAACGTAGACTTTTGAAAATTTAATCTTCCTTTTTTATTATAATTGTGAGATAAAGATACTTAGGATCTCTCAAGCTTTGTTAGTATTATTTTTTTCTGATTGGCATGATAGCAAAATGCAAGATAGTTAACTATAAGAAACATTATTTTTAGAAATGTCACTTTTTCATTTGTGAACTCAGTACATATCATGACACCCTCTCTAGTCTTTCCATAATCATATGAAACCGATGTAAAACCACAGTAAAATGTTGTATCTATGTAGTACTGTGATTGTGCACTAAAATTAGGAAAAAGATAACATTGTTATGCACCTTTCTGGCAAAAATGTGCTTAATAAAGTTTTGTTAAACACCTTTCAGGGCTATTATGACTTAATTTCATGCAAGAGTATAAACAACAGCCAGTAGAGTACAGTGTTGGAAAGTTGAAACAGATCTGAAAGCTGTAATGCTCTATGTTCTGCCCGGCTTCTTTTTTGTGCATGACAGTCCAAAGTGTTTAACAGTTTTTAAGGTTACCTCTCTCCATTATCTCTGAGGCAGTGGTAAGTGTGTGACAGCTTTCAAAGCACTCCTGCAGTTGCTTGTTTTCTTTTCTTTTACCTTCTAGCAAAGTAGAGGAGATAAAACTCCATTTAATATAAAGAAGTGTGACAGCACTTTGAGTGTGTGTAACAGTATTCAAAGCTGTAAAACATTTAGTGCCCATCTCTATCTATCTTCCGCTATCTCTTTGTAAGTAACTTAAAGCTCCATGTACTACAAAGAATTATGGTTTGGTCGGTCTATTCATAACCAAGTACTTATGTCATCACAAAATGGTTGTCAAGATTCATCTCTCAGGCTTCATTTTGTTCTGTTGTCGAGGTGAATTTCTTAGCCTCTATTTCTCAAGCGCTAACAGTCTGATTATGAAAGGGTCTTCTGCAAAAATATCCTTTGATATTTTGCATGATCAAGAGCTCTTTTCTGCTCACTTGGCTCAGAATCTTATGTGACTGCTTATTTCTCTACAAATAAAATTACTGATTAGTTAAAGCAGAGTGGGCACTTCTGTTAACTAAATTATCAGAGAATCTATACCTTCTGGTCATGAATTCGATCAGTTACACATGCTTGTTATTAGGCTTTATACAAATTATAATTCAATCCATGTCATTTAACAGCTGTTAACTTTTCTGCTAATGCTTTGTAGTAGATAGTTATATATATACATTCTTGATATAATAGGTAGTCGGACATATAGGGTAGCCTTTGTCGCTGCCTGCCCATCCTCATGAAACATTCATTTCAGTATTCAAGTTGTTATTAAATGAGCAGTGTAGATGAAAGGCCTTGATACAGGAATTCACACGCTACAGTTTTTGTTCTGCATAATTTTTTCAACTACAATTTTTTTGCGTCCCAGTGCTGGAACATCAGTTCTTCTTGATGCAAAAAAGTGTGCTGTTGTATCAGTAATTATGGAATATGATGCCAAATGCCAAAAGATGCTCAGTGTATGGCTGTTAATTTATTCAGGATGTAAAGAAACAAAATGAGCAGGAAGGTGCTGATACAATCAGGCATCAAAAAGGATGGTTTGACAACTACTCAGAAAGTTGCATTGCAACATGTAGCAGAACAGCATCCTGGAAACCTTCATCACAAATGCCTGAATGGTTTGCATTATGCATTGTCATTTCTAGCAAACACCCCATTCATTATCCTAATCATCTTTCTTTTAATAACTTAATGGGAACTAGCCTTCTCCCTGTTCAATGATTTTCCAGCTTCACTGTAAAAACTATGTCCCTTTGTCCAGAGTTCCTTACTGTGAAAGTACACCTCTTTGTTGACACTGTTGCATACATGCAGAGTAGGTCTGTTACTTCCTTAAAGTTGCGAAGTGACAGCTGGCAGAGTACTGTAGAGGGTAATGCTAACATCTCTTACCTCTAGTGTTCAGTTCTGAAGTATGAGTTCTACCTGGATACAGTTTATATGTTGTTCCTGTGTTTTCTTGCAGGCACAGTGGTTTATTCCAACCTTCCAAAAATAAGTAATAAGTGGCTGCCCCATATATCCATTTATATATATATATATATATATATATATATATATATATATATATATACACACTAAATTTGTATTATTGAGTTATCCTATCAGGTCTTCCCTTTCAAGAGCCATTATTTCAGTGCAACCTAGTCAGATAATAAAGAGGAATAAATTAAATAAAATATTAAATGCCCATCATTTTGCACCTACTGCCTTTATACAACATAAATATTTTCTAATGCAATAAATGAGTCACTGTTGGTTTAATTCAAAAACTGTCCTGACAGGTACTCCATTTTGACATATGCCTTACTTTGCCGATAAAGCTCGATCCTGAAATTCCAACAGTGATCAGCACTGAGTGCTCTACTAATTAATACATGTCTGGTGTGGGCCCATTATTAAATGACAAGGTAGCCACCCGCTGGGTAGTTGCCGTGACCTTCCTGATCACTGGATCCCTTTCAAGAGCCATAACAGACACAAAGGGCAACTGCTTTCAGAACAGTGTCATTGAGCAAAGTCCAAGTTAGAATCCAGTGATTTATCTTATATATAGGCTGTCTATGCTATACAGGTTGTTTTGGGAAATGTAGCAAGAATCTGCTTGGGTTATTAGGTATAAAATAACCCATCAGTATAAGGTGGAAAAACCTTCAGTAGGAAAATCCAAGTATTGTTCTTTTGGATAATGATATGCTTGACCTGACTTGGTTTGTTACATGGCTTTGTGATTGAGATGGTAAGACTAAATCATGGCCTTTGTTGCCAGCTGTAAATCAAGCATGCTGGAATGAGTACAACAACGAACAAACTCTCAGTCACTTACCTTAAGTCATCACCACATCCCAGTCGTCATTATGGAAGGAAGGCTGCTCTATAGGTTTGGAAGCAGAGAAGATGGGAATATAGTGTCTTCAGGTCACATTGTTTAATCATTCGAGTTTTGGGGCCCCATGATGTTTAATAATTAATGCATGTGGGCTGTTTTTGGCTCCATCACTAAAAAGTGACTCTTACAGGATCAATTCTTATAGGTGCAATAACAAAATAAAACAATTTCTGAAAGCATTCTAAACTTCATTGTTGGAGAGATCTTTGCCCCTGCATCTCCAGTATGATGGGCTTAGTTTCTCATATCCCTACTGCTTCCATGCTTCCATATACTATCTCAAAAATTACTATACAACGAGACATAGAGAAATCCTTGAGATTTGACAGTGGTCATCTTTAAAAAGAAAACATGGGAATCACATAGTAAGAGTGTCAGTAATTAATGGCTTGCAGTTATGCCTGGCATCCTCTTTTTGTAGCTGACAGGCACAGTTTGTGCCTCCCACAAGATATTATTGTTATAAATTTCATGCTGTGTTAGAAGGTGAAGTAATCTCAGATGATATTTTTAAGGATACTTCACAATATAGACTATGAAGAAGAGGGGAAGGGAGAGCACAAGCCCCCTCACAGTATAACAAAATAAGACTTGATACATATAGTGTTGTGATATGGCAGTCTGTTGCATTGTAAGAGCTGTTAATGCACAATGACACTGTGTGTGTCGTCATGGAGCATAGTAAGTATACTGTACCAATTCACATATTGCTCACACCTTATTCGCCCTCTACTCTATAGAACCTAGACTAGATGCCATGACCCATCATACTGGTATTTTGCATGTCAGTAGCTTTGCACCCCTGCTGCTTAAGCTCATCTTGAGTTGCACTGAGTGTTGAGGCAAATTCAAACATTGACAGAGACAGCATACAGTTGCTGATAGTTGTGTGGACAATTTTCAAGTATTTGGATGAGCAAATGGTTTGAGTGACTGTGATAAAACATTTCTAGTGTTAAGCTTACAATTCAACTGCTGTTGACAGTACAGTGAGAGTAAAGTTGAAAAGAATAGAAAATAATTTGTCTTCACCTTTTGAGACTATCTGAGAGATGTTATTCGTAAGAAAGACTAGCATGAAATGTGCCTTGTTCTATTCTTCACTTTTATATAAATATATGTAATATGCATTGTGGGAGCTCTTTGTTTATCATTACTGGTCACATCAGGCAGCCACACCAAAACATGTTTAGGGTACCCATCCCATATCTCCCAAGTTTCACTGTAATACATGGGGTATCTAGCAGCCCCAAAAATACATTGCTTTTTTTACAGTTTACAAGGTGATTGTGCAGTTTTGACTACAGTTTCTTCATTATTCAGTCATTTCTTTATTTGTTATGATGCATGATTGTGTTTATCTTGATTTCCTGTACAACAGCCCTAGCACCGTCCAATTGACTTCACCATTATCACATGCTGCCATGTCCCACACAGTAGCATGTATATATATATATATATATATATATATATATATATATATATATATATATATATATATATATATATATATATATATATATAATGAATACATGTTGCAATTCATTAACCATGAATGATATTCAGCCTCACTGTCTGTGTTCATTGCTTCCAGCAATCTTGGGAAGACTAACTGTGGAGTGTTGCTACATACCTCTCAATCTTTTAGTGCTACAAATCTGGACAAAGCCTGACAAAATAGGGGGACAAAGGCCCAAAACTAGGAACAGAGTTTAAATATTGTTCTTATAAACTTAGGAAGTTGCTAGAATAACTGGGTTTATGTTATCATGAATTTTCTGAAGGCTTTGAAGTCTGAAACTAAAATGTATGTCATCATTTATTTTTATTTATTTTTATTTTACATTTGTTAACCGGGGGTGTCTGAGTGAGCCGAAAAGGTCCTTTTTCAGCAGAGGCCTGGGGAGAAAAGCTCCACATAGAAAAATTACAGATACATTTAGACATGATCAGTATACACACAAATTACAAAAGACATGTGGTATAGCACATCAACAGTTACAGTGGAGAGAACAAACAAAAAAAAAATTAATTTAAAAATAAAGGTACTTAATAGATTTGTGGTGTACAGCTGAAATTTGGAGCATAGGTAGAATGCATACATAGTACACAGGTACAGTACATACATTGTAGATTAGCCAGTGTTTGTGAGTAAGAGTGAAAACTATTATCAAGTACTCTAGGTTTAGTATGTGTACCTTTTCCGCTTTCACTAGCCTGGGGAGCAATCATGGCACTGCCAACTTTGCTTGAGATGTTGCCTAATGAGGTCATTAAAGGAGGCTTTGGATGATGTGTTTTGAATGCTAGTGGGGACAGAGTTCCATTTTTAGCCACTGAGCAACTATATAGTGCATCTCCAAAGATATTGTAGCTGTTGGTGACTTCTAGTAGTAGTTTGCTTGATGATCTAAGAGGCCTTTTAGCTGAGTGATGTTGTACTAGGTTTTTGAGGGCAGGACACTTATTGGGGAGGTAATAGATAGAATGACAGAGGCAGAGCTGATTGTAGGTTAGGAGGTTGGGCAGTTCAAGCCAGTGGAGCTGTCTCAAAGCAGTACAGTAATGAGTTCTATATGAGCAATTTGCAGCAATGTGGGCAATTCTGTTATAGCAGGCTTCCATTTTGTTTAGTTCAAGTTTTGTTGAGATTAGTCAGAATGATAGATGTATAGAGTAGGGTGGATAGAAGTTGGGACCGAGCAATGGCTGATCTTGTGTTGTTGGTAAGAAATGGTTTAATACGGTAGAGTGATCCCAGTATGGCATGTACATTTTTTAATAGTTAAGTTGAGATGACTATCAAATTTTAGGTGGGAGTCTATGGTTATTCCCAATAGCTTAGCCTGTGCCACTGGAGCGAATGGAGTAGCATTTATGGAGTAATAGTGAATTGACAGCTATCAGTGTTTTTGTTAGAACTGGTTTTAATCATAAGCTGAGTTTTCTTTGGATTGAGGATAAGTTGGGCTTTGGTTAGGTAGTTTTCAACATCAGAGAATGCTAGTTGAGTTGTTTGCAGGAGGGTGGGAATGTTTTGTGCAGCACAGATTAAGGTAGTGGCATCTGCATACCGAATGATAGATGCATGCTGTGTGAAGGTATGGAGGTCATTTGTGAAGATTATGAATAGTAGTGGTCCTAAGATAGAACCCTGTGGGACTCCTATAGTTATGGGCAGCTGAGGAGAGAGAGAAATTTCTCATTTCACAGCTTGGTACCTGTCAGTTAAGTAGCTTTGGAACCAGGTAAGAGTGGAATTTGATATGTGATATTGGTTTAGTTTGTTTAGCAGGATTTGGTGTGAGACTGTGTCAAATGCTTTGAACATATCGAAAAAAAGAGTTGATACTTTTGTTTTTGTTTTGAGATGGTTTACTGTGTCTGTGAAGCAGAGGAGGGCTGTAGTGGTACTATGGGCAGGTCTGAATCCATGCTGAGTAGGTGACAGGATGTTGCTGTCTAGGAGATAGTTTAGCATCTGGGTATGGATGCATTTTTCTAGGATTTTGGCCAGGGGGTAGAGTAAAGCAATGGGTCTGGAGTTATTAAGTTCAGTGGAGGTCCCACCTTTATGTATGGGTGTAACCTAGGATATTTTCCAGAGTATGGGCACATAGTTTACAACAATTGATCTGTTTATGAGAGTGAAGATTGGGATAGCAATAGCATCTGCTGTGAGTTTCAAGAAATAGCTGGGGAGTAGGTCGGCTGCTGTTGATGAGGTTTTTAGTTTGGAGAGCATGCTTTTGATTGAAGTGGTGGAAACTGTCTTGGGGTAAAGCTTGTATTAGTGTTATTTGTGTTGGGGGGGATAGTGAGGAAGGAACTGTCCTGTGATACTAAGGATAGAATTGAGTTCACAAAGTGGGAGTTGAATTGTGTTTCGATGGTAACTTTTGTGTCAGCGGTGGTTGGTTTGGGGTAGTCTTTTGGGTGGGTTTTAGTAGCTGGTTTACATTTTTCCAAACTTTTTGCGGGTTGTGTTGGTATTTAGTTTGTAATGTTGTGTAGTAGGATTTTTTGTCCAGCCTAATGCATTTTTTGCATGGTTGCGCAGTTCTTGATACTTAGTTAGCTTCTGTGTTTCTTTGTTTTTTTGATAGTAAAGCCAGGCAGTGTCTCTGGACTTGAAGATTTGTTTGGTTTCTTTACTGAGCCAGGGGTTTGTAGAGGTTCTAACCTTGCTTTTGAGCAATGGAGCGACAGTGTCTAGGTGTTGTAGAAATGTTTTGTTGAAATATGCTACAGCCTGGTCAAGTGGGAGGGTTTTTAGGGGGGCGCAGTCACAGTTACAGAGTAAAGTATTGAGGACCTCAGGAGAGAATTTTTTTGTGTTTCTAGTGGCTATATAGTTAGTGGTTTTGCATATGCTTGTTGTACTACGTATAAAGTATATTATGTTGTGGTCACTTAAGGTGTCTGGGAGACTGCCTGGGTGGGGGTACAATGTGGGGTTGTTAGGATCCAGTCAAGGATTGATTCATTTTAGATTTTTTATCACATCTAGTTGGAATTTGGACTAGCTGCTGGTAGCCATGGAGATTTATTAGATTACTTGGTGGTTCTGATATGCAGGTGAACCAATCTAGGTTGAAATCCCCCAGAATAAGGGTTTCTTGTGAGTATGTGGAAGAACACCAGGATAACAATTCTTCAAGGCTAGCAGGTATATTACCAGGTGGAATATAGATCACAATTGTGGTGATGACCTTTTTAGGGTGAAGTTGAAGTTGTGAGATAAGTATGTTCCAATTATTGGGGGAGGGGTAGGAGTTTGGTAATTGACATACAGTTAAGTTGGACTTATACAGTAAGGTAGTTCCACCCCCTTTACAAAGTGGTCTGTCTTGTCTAATGATATTGTAGCTGTTAGGGAGAACTTCTGAGTTAGCTATGTTTTTATTTAGCCAGGTTTCTATTAAAGCAACTATGTCTGGGGACTAGTGCGCTAGTGTGGCCTGGAGTTCAGGTATTTTATTTTTGATACTTCTAATATTAATATTTAGCATTAAAAGATGGTTGGTTTTGCTGCTGTTGATTTGCCCAGGGATGAAGATAGTGGGGGTGTTATGTTCTGACATTTTTATTGGAGCAGTTTGTGTTGGACAGGATGGATTTGGGCCTGGGTTGGGGTGGATATCCCCATTTGTGGTGAGCCTGGTGTTAAAATAGTGATACAGATGTTGGAGTTTGGTGAGGAGTGTGAGAAAGTATTGTGTTTTTTTGGAGTAGGAATGAGAGCATATGTGTTTAGTTCTGAATTAGTCCACTATGCAGTTCTTGAACAATTGTGGGCAGATATTATTATAATGTGTGGTGTCTGTATATGAGAGTGCATAATGTAGTGTTGTGCTACTAAGTTTAGAGATATTGCTAGAGTGATAACTTGTGGTGTTATAAAGAATTATGAGAAGACAGACAAGACTTAGTTGTGTGATAGTCATGGTTATAAAGTTTAAGTTGTTACTAGGTGGGGATCTGAATAGGAATTATAGGGTTGCACTATATGTGGATGGGTAAGTAGTGTGGATGATGGAAAAAATGCCTAATGCGAATGAGAGTAATTGGAAGTATTTTGTGTAGAGCAAGTTGGTGTGGTATAATGTGATCTGACTTGAGGAGCTGTGATTGGTGGAGGTGATATGAGGGTGAGCTGTGGGTGTGGCTGTGATTACTATAAATGTAGAGGTAGTGGGGGTGGGAGGGAATAGGGGGCAGGGCAGGGGAGTGGAGAGAGCCCAAGCATTAGCAAGGGCGAATGGAGCAGGGCAGAGCCAACCAAGACAAGAGTAAAAAGTAAGTATTACTTTACAAATCTGAACACTTTAAACAAATTCCTGTGGTCTAATGGCTTACCAGCAAGCAGAATGCAATTGCTGAAGAGCACTTGTGTCCTGGTGGGAGACTAGAAATTTAAAGATGGCTCCATGCTCAGCAGGATTCTAATATAGACTTAGTACTGGGGAGGGAGATAGCACACATTTAATGACTTCAATCCTTGGATCACCCCAGTAATTTGCCAGAAAATCACAAATTTTATAAAGAACAGACCAGAAATATGAGGTAAAAATCTGGACTTTCTGGAAAAATCTGGACAGTTGAGAGGTATTGGCCATACCTACCCTGCTTCTCCTGCTTCACTTTGGGGTATGTGCTGATATTATATGCTTGTAGTAGTCAAGATAGGCTCCCTATTGAAATGTCAGAACTCATAATGCAGAGTTTAGACTGACAAAAAAAAAAAAAAAAAAAGACTGATCATACAGAAGAAGTGAATCTCAGACATTGGTTTTCTCCTTTAAACTTGTTTTTTGCAGGGGGGGTGACCCCCTAAACTTACATATACCAACTCTGAGATCACCAAAGTTTGGAGGACTATTCTGAGAAATTGCTATTTCAAACTTGATATGCAAGTCCATTTTTTCAGCCATTCAGTATCTGTATTTTGGGACTCATTCATGTAGGTCCTGACTTTTCAGATGCTTACAATGACGACATCGTGTAGAGGGCATCTACTAGATGGATGCAATATTTTTAAAACAGCCCACAGACTGCTGTTACTAATAAACTGATGGAATATTGTTTTTATTTTTCTTATTTATGCTTTCTCACTATGGATTTAGGTTACTCAGCTGAATATTTATCACACACTCCTAGTGACATGGTCATGAGTCTTTTTCATAAGACAAGTGTTTCGGAGAATAACCAGACTCCGCAGTTAGGAATTACTGATGAGTTTAAAAATGATGAAAAATGTTTACTGTCCTGTATGTATTAATAAAGGCATGTGCTACCTTGTAATATCTGACTTCTTCACTGTTCATCTCTCCCTTTACTTAGAAGCCATTATACAGGCAGCCATTAGTGTTTTGTGATTAGATGCCTAACCTTATCACCTGGTGGCTGACATGAGAAACCATGGTATTATGGGGCACTCTGTGACCTACTCCATTGTGTACATGCCCAAGCACACATGTCTATGAGGGCTACCTTATTGATCAAGACCATGCCCACCAGTCCTTCATAGGTTCATAGGTAGATACTAGGCTATCTGCCCTAGGTCATTTATAAGCCTAGCCAGAGTGTATTTGGCTTCTGCCTCCCTATTAAATTAGCCTACTGTGCCTCTGCAAAGTAGGTCACAGAAGGTACCCTTTAATATTAGTTTACTGTGCCTCTGTCTAGCAGGGACACAGAAGAGATCCCAGGGGTGAATTTGCGATTTCCCATCCACGCGTCCAGATTTCATTTGAAGAGGGTCAGCGAGGGGCTATGTCTAACATGAATTGGGATTCTATTCCAGAGTGAGGGGAGCCTCTGGGAAATGAATCTGTCCCTCCAGCATGTCCTATTTAGTTTTGTGCTGAGGTTTAAGTCCCTGGTGCGTGTAGCTCTAAGGGACTTGGATTTTTTGAGGTGGAGCATGTCCATTAATTCTGGGTTTGACATGGCTTTGTATGTCAGGCATAGATCGCCTCTGAGTAGGCGGTAAGCAACTGATTAGAGCTGGAGTTTCTTTAGTCGAGCTGCATAGGACATCTGTTTGTAGCCCATGATCCTCTTGGTGAGGTACTTTTGGGGTCTCTCCAGTTGCTGCAGGCGTTGGGTAAGGTACATCCCAAAAGGGGCATTGTATTCAATTATGGGCCTGATGAGTGATGAGTAGAGGGGCACAATGACCTCTCTTGATCTAGATGCAAACCCTTTCATGATAAGGTGGGCTATATAGAAGGTCTTTCTAACCACTTTGGCAATGTGATTATCAAAGGAGAGATTACTATCTACGTTGGTCCCCAAATCTCTAATTACTTCTTCTGTACTTAATGGATTACCACCTATGTGGTAATTTGTGGCCACCTTGTTTTTCCCAAAGGGGATAACTATGCACTTTTTAGCATTTAGCTTGAGGCCGTGGCTCTGGCACCAAGCATCCGTCTCTATGAGACCCTTTTGGAGGATGCTTGTGTCAGCTGGAGATTAGATTATGGCCCCCAGTTTGCAGTCATCTGCGAACTTTGTCAGCCATAATCCCCCCATGTTAGCCTGAACCTCAGAGAAGTATATACCGAACAAGAGAGGTCCCAGAACTGAGCCCTGTGAGATGCCACTTGTAACTAGTTTGGATTCGGACATGGCACCTGCGATTCTGACCATGTGGGTTCTATCCATGAGCCAGTTTGGGGGTTATCTTGTGATATAGGGGTTGATATTTAAGCTGGTAAGCTTATTTATGATGCCTGAGTGGGGTATTGTGTCGAAGGCTTTTGTGAGGTCCAGGTAGGCTGTGTGGACTACCTTGCCCTCATCTATGGCTTTTTTAACTGTTTCAAAGAAATCAACTAGGTTTAAGAGGCAAGATCTGCCCTTAACAAAGCCGAATTGGGTAGGGTCCAGTGTCTGGAGGCTCCCAATGTCTTTGTTTATGAGTTCCATGATAATACGCTCCATAGCTTTACAGACCAGACTAGTCAGGCTTATGGGGCGATAGTTCCCGGGGTCCATTGTGGCACCATCTTTGTGGAGTGTGACCACTGTAGCTGTACGCCATTCTTTGGGTACATATCCTGTAGTAAGGCTAAGTATGAACAGTGACTTAATGTGAGGGTTCAGTTCTTCTTGGAGCTCATGTACAACACAGCCTGGGACACCGTCCGGTCCCATAGATGCTGTGTTTTTTGCTTTGGAAAGGGCAGCTTTCACCTGTGCATCTGTGATGTCAGGGAGGTTACATTCAGTTGGGATAGGCATTTGCTCCTTTGGGGGGAGGGGGAGAGAAGTTTGCACTGAATCTGTCTGCCAGGATGTTGGCTATGTCTGTAGGTTTGGTATATTTTGTACCATTATGCAACAATTCAGAGCATATCTGGGAGTTTCCATCCATATTCCTGACATAACTAAAGAAGGCCTTGTGATTATCTTTAGTGTCTAGGGCAATTTTTCTTTCAAAACTGGCCTTTGATGATTTTATGAGGGATCGAAGTTTCTTGCTAATACTGATCAGAGATGCCTTCCCTTTTTGGGATTTTGCTCTGTCATGTAGTAGCTTCCTCCTTCTGTTGTATAGCTTATTTATGGCTGGGGTCCACCAGACAGGTCTCCTGTTTTTGGAGGAGTGAGTCTTGGTTTTATTTGGGATAGCACTATCCATGCATTCCTGCAGGTGCTCATAGAATGCATTTGTAAAGGATTCTGCGGATTGGGCTGTATTATCCTCTGGCCCGGTGGCTTTGAAGGATTCCACCTCAGTCTTGAGAAGTGCAAACTTGGCTTTTGAGAAATTCTTTACCGTGATTTCCTTGGCTGGGGGTGGGGACGGGATATGGATGTCCAGGGAAATTTGTTTATGGTCTGATCTTACCAATAAGGGGTTTACCTCTGTTGTGGAACATAGAGTCCCCATGTTGGTGATGACCAGGTCCAATATGTTGTTCCCTCTTGTGGGAGTGGTGACCAGTTGTTCCATCATGTTAGAGTTTATAAATTCAAGGAACTGTTGGGCGAGGGTGTTTGGGCTTGAATAGTTCTCCCAGTTAATGATTGGGTAGTTGAAGTCACCCAATAACATAGTGTTTGGAGAGACCTTCACATTCTCCAGTGTTCTCAGGAATGCCAAGTGGGGTTCCTGTAATAGGGAGGGTGTTCTGTAACAGGCTACAAACTGAAAGGCAGTTTTGCCCGCTGTTAGTTGCACATGGATGGTTTCTGATGCTTCGTGCAGTGCCACTAACCTGGAGGTGTAGGTATCTTTGATGAATATAGATACTCCCCCTCCTTTTGTGCTTCAGTCCGAGTTTTGGGGCCGAAACGCATGGTATGAGTTATAACCTGGTAGTGCTGGGGTGCTCTCAGGAGCCTTGAACCAGGTTTCTGTTTCTGCACAGACATCGATTTTCTTCATACTGAAGAGAGCCTCGAGTGCGTGCATCTTGAGGTTTAGACTTCTGGCATTGAGTAGCATTACCTTTAGTTTTTTTATCCTTGGGTTGTCTACGCAGGTGGGTTTGTCCTTTGAGCCTTGCCTAAAAAAGGCACTATGGGGGTGGCAAGAGCCTTGGCCAGTATACGAAAGCCTAAGGGTGACAGGTGCAAGCCGTCCCTAGCGAAGCAACATGGCTTGTCGAGCATGTCATCCCAGGCTGACAGACAGTGAATCCCCTTTGAATGACACCAATACTTTAGCCAATTGTTGAAACTGATCATTTTGTCTTTATACTGTGGCATCATTCTTGGTGAGGACAAGATGCTACTCAAGGTCAGGGTCATACCAGCCTGGGCTACATGATCAGAGAGCTCCTCCTTTAATTGGAGGGTGTTAATTTAATTGTTTTTATTGTTTAATTTGTGACTGCTATATATGTACTGTGCATTTTGTAAGTTCTTTACTCCTTGAAGGCTTAGGCCGAGACGTCAGAGGAATAAAGTGTTTCTGCATTTTGTGGATTACTTTGTGGTTTTCTTTGCTGCTTTTTGCTACTGTGTTGCTACATTTAGCTCCTCTATGTCTCTTTTCATGTAGTCCAGGGAGGTACGTCTCAGGTCATTCACACCAGCATGGACAATGATGGAGTCATACTTGTACTTGCTTTGGAGTGACCTGAGTGCTTGCATTATGTGGCGGATCCTGGCACCCGACAGACAGCTTACAGTGACCTTCTCCTTGTTCAGTCTAGTGAGCAGGACGTCAGTGTGCCGGACAATAGAGTCCCCTATAACAAGTGTATTTGGTGTGCTGTTTGGCCTTAAGGGCTGTGACTGTGAGGCACACTGATTTTGTGAGATATGTGATTCGTGGGTATTGTTGAGGGGTGGCTGTTGCTTGGATATCTGCTTAGGAGGTCTTTGCTGTTTAGGCAGATTTTTATTTAGAGCCTCCGAGTATGTTTTTGTGTGTTTATGTGTTGGGTATGCAGATGCAACAGGTCTGTGTGAGACTGGATTTGTGGTGCGGGTGGTTACCTTTTCCTCCTGACTGCCTGTGCCAGTCTTGGGTTGAGAGAGCTCTGCCTCCAGTTTGGCTGTGTAGCTGCATCTCTCACATGTATTATAGTTTGTTGGAAGGAGGAGAGGGTTGTCTGTGCACATAAGGCAATTGTAACATTGCCTCAAAATTCCCAGATTCACCAGCTGGACTGGAGAGTAACCGTGAAACTGACCCTTGGACATACCAGATTAGTATAGGGAACTGTTTTTTTACTGATCAGATTAGGGAAGGGAACTTATTTTTCACTTGATCAGGAAGGACCAATCGGGAGCCTAATACTTATGAGAAGTCAAGGAGGGTGTAGTGCTTTAGTTAGTTAGTGTTTCCTTATAAGAGCTGAGCAAGTGCAGGGCTTTAGAAAGAGAATAGAGTGATTACTTTGAGAGTTTGAACAGTTCTAAGGGAAAAAGAGCCATTGCTGTCATAATAGCTTCAACTTGCACAAAAGCAAATGTATCCAAACAGGCCCACCATTTACCTCCCCCAGGGATGCCTGAACTGACATAAGCCACACATTAGCATCTTCCTCTGTCTGGCCTGAGTTTGTTCAGTGGCATTTCCTGTACTCAAAACACTGGTCAACCTCAGGTCCTCTGGGCCAGAGTCAAGGCTACATCTATCTGCAGCATGCAGCCAGGAGATATGGCAACCCATTGTCCATTCTAAACATCGTGCACTTGAATGCTTATATGTACTTAAGGGGCAATTTGCATATCTCTTATGATGCCTTCAGCATACATACATACATACAGGTTTACCTTTACATTTTTGAAAGTTAAATGGTCGTACATGCACATCCGCGAACCAGATATGCAAATTCTATGACAACAAATTCCCGAAATGTCGTAAAATAATCAAATTTCAACATTTCCAAATGCACCACCGCTGAAACAAGTACTACCATGGGTCAAAAAGGGGGCGACATTTCGTAATTCGATGTTTTGGTTTTCGCTATTTTGGAATTTCGCAGTTTACAGTTCGCAGCAGCAGGTTCGAAGATTTGACCTTCGAACATGCAAAGGTAAACCTACATACATACATATATAAATAGAAGTAATACAAATTGGTGTTGATTACTTGTTTTGTAAGAAGAAACAGCATTCGCCATTATTACTAAACTATCTGTGAGTCATATGTGCATCTTAAAGCCCAGGTATAAAAAATATGATTAAATAATCAGAGTACATACATACATGCATGCTTTGACAATTTATCATACAGGCTTATATTAGCTGCATACGTTACAGAGTGCCTTTGATGAACATGGCATCTGCCACTTCTCAGACTATATCAGAATTGCCATTACATGCTGAGTATGTGAATGTGAAAATAAAATTGTTTCTCTGTAGAAAAATATTTAAGGTAACAGTTTATTTGCAAACTACTTTACGGTACAGGACATGTTATGCATAATATTTGCAATTATACTTAATGGCTGCAGTGATGCTAGAAATGTTTAACTTATACAGGAACACTTTCTCATCAGTGTACCTCTACTGATCTGTTTAATTCTAAAATAATAGACATTTGTATTGTTGTGAATAACAGCATAATTACTCTGCATTTTCAAAAAGTGGTGTGCAAAACATGCCTTGTCAAGAATGACTTTCACATTAAACTTGAAAGCAAAATGGGAATTGTGTTTCTCCACTGTGATGCAAATAAATATACTCAAAAATATAGGAACTATACACCTTGAAGTACTCCTTCTCAAAATAGCACAATTACATAATTAAAATTACACAGTTAAAAAGTGACAATATTTGGACTGCAGAAACATTCCCTCCAACAGCTAAATCATAAATCAGTTTTATAATTCTTACTTTAAGTAAGGAGTATCTTTAAAATGCACTAATACAACATGTAACTCAGAGATCAGCAATCTTTGCTTGTTTAACTGCATCCTGACAAATGAAGTGCATATTTTACCACATTAACAGTTTTCTGATAAATCACAGAGCTGTTCAAAAAATCCAAATTGTTTCTCTTGCATGCCTTTATAGAAATATAAGTAGTACATAGAGAGCAGCATCTGACAGACAAACTTAGAGCAGCATCTGAATAAATCACAGGTAAATCTAGGTAAAAGACAGGATAAACATGAAGTACCACTCTATCACTAATTATTACATGGCAGGGTGATATGAGAAATAAAATGACATGATGTTGTATTGTACTGTACCTCCTCTAGTAAACACCTAATGAATGACTGTGCTGTTCTCACCAGACCATGTTTGGATCAGGCAAATAGATACCATTGTCACAGTATCTTAACACACAAACACTGATTGCACCTGGCTGGAAAATAGATGAGCCAATGCATTATTCAGATGATTAAGTTAATATAAGAGTACAGGTCACCTTTACGAAAATCACCATTTATACAATAGTGCTTGCAAGATTTTTAGTAAGGAGGATGAGTAAACTATCATTGTCATCATTTATGACATGGCTGAGTATACCTATTAGTCATGACAGAAGTCTCATGCCGTTCTGTAAATTAACAAGCTAGCTGTGGCAGTAAAGTGGACTCTTAAAGAATTTCCTAAGATTTTAATAAGCAGTCTGGAGTCTTTCTTATTGTAAGCCATATTGCTGAAAACATTGCAAGTATTTATGAAATATGCTGTTTTACATTTATAATCTTAGTGGTTGTTACTGCGCTACCTAAGTTGTATGGGACACAAATGTCACCTATAAGTATACAGCTATATGCAGGAGGGCACAAAGTGTTTATAATCCAGACTATCTTAGTATAGCAGCACAATTAGCACCATTGAAATACTGCAACTATATTGACAACTGATGTTTTTCATATAGAGTTAATGTATATTTTGAAGATGAATGCCATCCTTTACATTGACTATTATGTGCAGGGTTTGAATCCCACCCACTTGTTGTTTGTTTTTCGGCTTTTCCCAGTTAGGGGTCGCCACAGCGGAACTCCAGTCCGCTAATGATTGGCAGTTAGTTTTTATGGTGTTGAGTTGCCAGCCGGATGCCCAATCTTCAACGAAGGCACGCCCATTCAACGCATGTCTTTCGAATGCCCACTCGCCCGCTGGGAGGACATGCAGACTCCACACAGAAGGCACTCCCAATCCAAACCGAGAATCAAATGGGAGAACCTCATGCTGTGAGGTAACAACGATACCGCTGCACTCCCACCCACTGCCAACTAATAATATGTGGCAGAAAGGGTTTACAATTCTAAGCCTCACACAACTGCGATCAATATTTGATGTAATACAGAACCGATAATATTAGATTTGATTTCCACCACTGGTACAAGTGAGTGCACAGGGTCAGCTGACCTTAAGATTATACTATAAATGTACACCGTTACCTTGGGTAATAAACACCTGCCATACCCAGACAAGCCCCTTCCTCTGTAACAGTGAAAACAGTTGCACAGTCAAGAAGAAAGGGTTACTTCCATCACCAAGCTGCAGTACCTTTTCACAGTGGCAATACACAGTTATATGCCATTCTATCCATTTTGTTTTACATATTATAACTCATTGGGAAAGACAAGCACAATGCAATGTTTTCACTTTTTATCTTGATTCATTACAGATATATTACAACTTCATATGCATTTTTGAAAGAATAGAAACATTATCTGACATTATTTCAGTTCTATACAGTTGATTCTGGCATGCACTACATTTACTGGATTTCTTAAACTAGTTAAAAAATGCTGCAGTGACTAGACTTGTAAGTGTTCACATTAACATAATGGTATGTGGCTGTCTGCATGAAAAAAATTACAGGATGCAAGAAACATGAGGCAAAGTTATAGATTCTTTCCACTGTACAGACATGAGGGACAATGACGCATATAATACAAAGCATGGACTAGATATCTCCATGAAGAAAAGACTTTCAAAAGCCATAATACTGTAATTTTAATATACTTCTGAGTGTTTTCACATAATTAAAACACTAACTAGCTCCTATGGTATACTGAAGAGGTGAATTACCATGTTATATTGAGAACATTTCCTTATTTCAAAGATTGCTTTATTGAATTTTCATGCTGCCTTTTAAATCAAGTGAAAGTTTCTTCAAATGCCATATTTTTGTGTTTTTATGGTAAATTTGCTATTTGGCTTAAGTGATGGGTTAATAGCATGTCCTTTTGTATGTTTGCGGTGTTTTGTGGTGCATTTAACTGCTGCTGCAGTTATATTTTCCATAATTTCCTATCAAAGTACTTGGATAAAGTTAGTGTGACTGGGCAAGCAGAAATACTGAATATATTTATTATTTTTGTTTGTTTACATTAATATTATTATTATTATTATTATTATTATTATTATTATTATTATTATTAATATTATTATTTATATAAGAGCAGTAGTAAATAAGCAGAAAAGTGGGAGTATAGGTGAGACTTTCTTAACCCTTCTGGATCCCAGTATTTACAAGAAGGTTAAATTAACCAAAAGTTATTGGTGCCCAACAGATTCATTCCTTCCTAATATGAGCAATGTAGCTTGAGTGTTATGTTGCACTGATTTTGCAGCACTAGCGAAACACTGGTCTCCTTGGTTAGTACGCTAGCTACTGTGGCAGCCGAACCAGACGTCTTGCAGCGTACTCGCAAAACCTCTCCTTCCTTTCCATTGTCCTGATTGTCATTTAATTCTGTACTCCAGTTACTGTGCTCACACTTGGATATAGATGAAGTAACCTATTGTGTGATTTCTCTACTTTTTTATTGGCATTAGGAATAGAACCTTTGTGCATGTAATCTAAATATTTCGTCTGACCCTTACAGTCCAATGCTGCATCCATTTAAGCTTTACATTTTTAAAATCTTGTAGATTATTCTTCGCATGTGTCTCAGTGTGCATATTACTTTGGTTTGTAAGGTGTTGATTATTAATATGACGTTCCTAATAATAATCAGCATCATAGTATACTGCTGAATGCTACACTTGTTTTGTTTACCATCCCTCATCTCACCAGGAACTGTTACCAACAGACAATAGACTTCCTTGATAAACTTTTTTAATAATTATTTTCAGTGGAAATTACATGCTGTCCATATAGCACTTATGTCAGTATCATGCTTTTCCCACAACAACAGTGTCATAATAACTACTTGTTACAAAGACAAGAGCAACTTCCTGTGTTTAATAATGCCACTGCAGCTCTGTGTTTCAATTAGTGAAATACAGGCAAATTAAAAAACAAAATCTGTGACTTGGACTGAAACACAGAGAACCTGGTCTTCAGCCATATTAGTCAGAATACACACTGAGAAGGCATTATGAAAGACAACAGAGACATGGAATATTCCACATGCTCCCATTTATGAATTATTCTTTATTTGCTTCCCCTACTATTTCTGCTTTGATAAAAATGTTTTGGCAATAATTGTTGCAATGATCAGGTGTTAAAACCCCATGCCCTACCAATTTCACTTTAAATAGAGTTAATATTGAAGTCTGTAAATTATGCAAGAGTTGAAGTCTTACTGTGAGCATGTGCTAAAATGGCTGGCCCTTTCTGTATGCAGGCTAACACCAAACACTGACATTTTGGCTGACTCAGACTGCATTAATTATTTCCATTCTGTATATTCCAGTTACTATTTTGTTCTCATTAGGTCTTATTCCATGTATATGCATGATATATTTGACTTTACTTTTACTTATTTTTTATTCATTTGTTCAAGAGTTAAGTGAACTTATTTACACTAGACTTTTTTCAGTCCTGACCCAGGCCACAAGGTCAGTCATAAATGCAATGTTTAAGAACAGTTTAGAGTAGCTACCCAACAATTCTTTTTTTTTTGGGGGGGGGTTGGGAGACAACTAAAGTATATTTTGAAAATCCTGCAGATACCATAGCAACACACTTTACAATTGCTGATTATTGTGATTGTTAATATTAATATTATTAATATTATTCTATTCCTGTAATGTTGTCACTTTGTCATATGTGCTATTGTGCTACGACAAATATTGCTTCTAAAAATGCTTCATTTTGCTACATGGTGTGTCTGTGTGTGTGTGTGTGTGTGTGTGTGTGTGTGTGTGTGTGTGTGTGTGTGTGTGTGTGTGTGTGTGTGTGTGTGTGTGTGCGTGCATGCGTGTGTGCGTGTGTGTGCATGCATACTGTCAACAATGTAAGCCCACTGGACAAAATTGTCTATTTTCAGTGGTGTGTGTCCCAAGAGCACTGACAGGTTAAACGACTTGCTCAGGGTCACAAGGTAGACAAATGGAAATAGAAAGTCTAAAACCCTGTATCCTGGACCATAAAAAGCAGTTAATTTAAAGTTCAGAGCCTTAATTCTGTAAATTAACTGACAGAACATTCTCAGCACTGACAAAGCTGTCATTGGCTCATCAAGCAGCCAGTACCTGTTCCTGATAGAGCATCCTACCCTTCAAGTGAAGAACAAAAAGAAAGGACTTTGACTTCCTACACCCATTCCATGCCCCTTCAGCTCTTCAAGCAAAGAGAAATAAAGACATATTTTTCTTTGTAAAATCTGGTGCAAAAAAAATAATACAGGAAATTAACTTCTCAACTGCATTCCCTAACATTATGTTCCTAGGGCAACTGCCTGCTTCACCCCCCTCCCTACGACTATAAGTATTTCTTCTTTAAGAATATTAGGAATTACTCTCATTGGTATGGTAGTTGAAAAATGATCTCCCATTAGCTTCTACATGGTTTTGCACTCCTGATTCCTACACTTGTTTAATGTCCATATTGTGCACATCTTTATGCTGTCATTTATTTTTTTGAGTAGAGGCAGGTAGATAATATTTTTTTTTTATTGGCAGAACAAATTTTTGACAAACTATATGGATCATCTGACATATTATGAGTATGCATATGATTCGTCCTGTAGAGCTGATCATCTTCAGTTTTTCACCTAATAAGATCTAGGGCCAGATGCTTCTGAAATTATTGTAACTCCCATCTCACACTTTTGTACACTACTGAACTTTTTATATTAATTGGAATTGGCATCTGTTTCCAATATCTCCCTTTCAAAATAATATAATTTCTTCTTCCTTTGGTCCCTTGTTAACAGTTAAAGTACATTTTCTGATTCTCTGGTGGTAACAAAGAAAAAGTATTAGTCAATTTAGACTTCAGTCTCCTTCCATTTAATAAATGAAAAGGTAATAAATCTATCCCTTGAGCCTTGAGGTAGTGAATCCCTGTAATTTAAAAATAACAAATGACACAATGTAACTTTTGATTTTTCATAATTCATCATTAAATTTCTAATGATTTCTACTGTTTTCTCTACTTCCCCACTAATCTGATGCTAACATGGATTTAAGGTAGTATGCTTAACTTGCCATCGACACATCTCTGCATTACAAATTTCAGTATATCTGTGAAGTATACATTTCTGTTTCTGAACATAAACTAAAGTGTGCTGGTGCTGATTTTAAATACTCAGTTCTAATTTTGTTCTGTGGTAGATTTCTGCATGCAGAAGTAGTTTATAGGTGAATACTAGGCTAACTGCCCTGAATGGCCATTTTAAGCCTGGCCAGTAACCCAAGGTCAGAATTAATCCCTGTACCATGAGTCTATGAGGTTAAGGCCTTAATCATTATGCCAAACCCTTCCCCACTAACTTAATACAATGGTGCTTGTGTGACATCAGTATGTTCATACAACATTACTCTTTGCTGGAACTGAACAGCAGGCTATGTAAGACATCCACTAATGAAATGTGTATGAATCACATACAGTGGAAGTCTAACACAAATGTGAGACTCTTAGATTATATCACCCCAGATGGGACTTGAACCCACAGTCTCTAGCTTAGGAGGCAAATGTCTTATTCATTAGGTCACTGGAATCTGACTAGTTTAGCATGTAATTTGGTGAGAGCAGGGGTGCTGTTATTTCTCTGGCTGAAATTTACTACTAATTACAAGGGCTGTGAGCCTTTTTGATTGTCCTGTGTGCTCTGGTTTGTTTAAACTTAATCTATGAATGTCATCTGTTTACCCTGCTGGACAGCACTTACACTAGGATGTCTAATTATACCTACTTGGACATGACCTTAGAACCAAAATCCACTACATTTGAGATTTTCTGCATACTCTGTAGTGTGGCTGTGAACCATTAAGAACTATTTTCAACAGTTTCAAGTGTTCACAGCCTCTGGTTCTCTAAAACAAGTCTAATGAAGTGGTGTCACCTGTGACACTTATTAGTGGATTCTGAATCTGCTGGACAAAAGCATCCAGCTAGACAAGGTCATGCCGGCCTAGGAAAAATGAGTACAGTTGCTGACAGATGCTAATGCATGAGTACAGTGTACAGTTGAAAATAGGTGCTAAATACACATAGATATTTAAGATACTCATTTAGATTTCTCTCTTGCAGTAGACATACTGCTTATTGTTTAATTTCATTACTCCTACAGTTGTCAGCAATTCTAACATCTAAGTCTAGTCTTTGCTGTGATTCGCAAATTTGCATTTGACTGAGATTGTGACATCTCAGCCAACTTGACAGGCATATTTACTATTACCCATAAACTCATCATTTGCTTTTGTCTGATGTAGAGATTTTCAGTCCTAGTCAAGTTGTTGCAGTAAACTGTATCTTGTCTCATCACTGTACTACGCTGTGGCACCTGAGCTAAATCTCTTGCTCCATCGCTTTGCTTTGGCACTCGAACAGAGCTAGTAGTCATTGCTTCAGGTATCCAGAAGTTGTTATTTAACTTCTTCCTGTCTTTGTACTCTCACTGAGTTACTACTGCATGTTTATAATTGTAACTCTGATACTCTGACTCAGTGCTCTTCCTTGTTCTCCTGAGTTACTACTGCATGTTTATAATTGTAACTCTGATACTCTGACTCAGTGCTCTTCCTTGTTCTCCGGTCTTTGTACTCTCACTGAGTTACTACTGCATGTTTATAATTGTAACTTCTGTACTCTGACTCTGCTCCTCTTCCTTTGTTCTCTCTCTTCTTTACTCTCACCTGAGTACTACTGCATTATAATAATTGTAACTCTGATACTACTCTCAGTGCAGTGCTCTTCTTGTTCTCGGTCTTTGTACTCTCTGAGTTACTACTGCATGTTTATAATTGTAACTCTGATACTCTGACTCAGTGCTCTGTTACTTTGTATTTATAATAAAACTCTATACTCTGACTCAGTGCTCTGTTCTGTTCCGGTTCTCTTTATACTCTCACTGAGTTACTACTGCATGTTTATAATTGTAACTCTGATACTCTGACTCAGTGCTCTTCCTTGTTCTCCGGTCTTTGTACTCTCACTGAGTTACTACTGCATGTTTATAATTGTAACTCTGATACTCTGACTCAGTGCTCTTCCTTGTTCTCCGATATATAGAGTCCTTCCTGCTTCATTTATATGCATTACCCCCTTTCTCACCAGTCACTATATATCATGAAGTCACAGTTTATGACACCATCTGTTGCCAGACAGATAACACTAAATTCCCTGAAGTAACATAGGAAAAGCCTAATGCTCACTGATAAATATTTGTTTCTTCCACTAGAAAATTGTATGTGTGAGAGGTACAAGTATTTACTAAGCTTGGAGGCCAGCATCTCTTGTAAAATTACTGTTTACATGCTGTCAATTCTGACACCCACCTCACACAGCCATGGCCACCAGCACCTAAATCAACAAATAAGACTTACTTTGAGGGACTAAGAAATCCCTGGCCAAACCACAAAGGCTTCCTAGATGATGGTCTGGTATGCTGGACACACAATGTCACACTGACAGGCAATCAACATTCACAGACAACAATGAAAAGTTAACTATAAGAAGGGGGTCAGGAAAGCCAAAGCCCCTGAGGCAGTAAGGCCAAACCGGTACATCTGTGGGACTACAAATTCCCTGCCCAAACCACAAAGGGTTCCTAAATGAAGGTTTGGTAATGTGATCACTTAGAGTCACACTGACACGCAATCAACATTCACAGACACCACAGAAAAGTTAACTACAAAAAGGGGTCATGAAAGCCAAATCCCATATGGCAGTAAGGTCAAGTCAGTACATCTGTGGGACTAAAGATTCCCTGCCCAAACCACAAAGGCCTCCTTGATGAAGTTTCGGTATGCTGGACACTCAGTGTTACACTGACAGGCAATCAACATTCACAGACACCACAGAGAAGTTAAGTACAAAAAAACAATCTCGTGAAAACCAAAGCCCCTAGGGCAGTAAGGCCAAGCCAGTACATCGGTGGGATTAAACATTTTCTGCCCAAACCACAAAGGCTTCCTAGACAAAGGTTTAGTATGCTGAACACTTAGATTCGTGCTAACAGACAATCAACATTCACAGACACCACAGAAAAGTTAACTACAGAAAGGGGTCATGAAAGCCAAATCCCCTATGGCAGTAAGACCAATTCAGTACATCTGTGATGTTTTAGTCACCATTGTCAGACACACAGATGCACCACTCACCAGGCTGTGGAAAGACGGGATGATGGTTAACTGCTTGTCAGGTGCCAGGATCTGCAGAGTCACTCTATCCCTCAAATCCATTCCCCTAGGTATTCATATGACCTGGAAGTGAAGGGAATGACTTGAGACACACCTCCTTGGATCATATGAAGAGGGATATAATAGATATCTCAGAATATGCATCTGAAACTTTTGTGAAATAAGACTTGAGCAGTATCCTTCCATCACCAAAAATAATGTCACAGTGCAATCAAAACATAATTTGACTGTAATTATTGGTTTAGCCATTGATGCTATTTGAAAGAGAGACAATGTACATCATGCTAAGAGGAGAAGATGGACTGCTCTAACTGCCTTACAACTGATGACCTGATTACTTCTCCTCATGGCTTCTGTGTATTGCACAGTACTCATTCTTTGCCCATAATGTCTTTAGTCAAGTTCATTCTCCTTAAACAGCCTACCTAACCAAACAAAACAAAGACTATATAAAGGTAGCAATGCTCAATGCTGGAAGACTTGACAATAAGTTGCATTATTCACAGGCATTCCTGACTCCTGAAAATATTTACATAGTTACTGAGACATGGTTCTAGAGTTACGATAGCATCCCCATAGTGTATGGTTTCAATGCTTACCATTCTTCCAGACCCATCGGAAACGATGCTTATTATTATTAGATGGGTCTATATTCCTAATAAGCCAATTTACCTCAAGATTCATAATGCAGGGCAACGATCTTGAACTCCACCATATCCTACTCACAGTAAATAAAAGTCTACCGTCTCATAGGTTCATAGGAAAGTACTAATCTGGCTGCCCTTGTGGGCCATTTTAAGACTAACCAATATCCCTTTTTATGTTTAGAATAACCTGTCCCATTTGGGTATAGAGTCACCTTACCCATCCCATTGTCGATAGTTATATATATATATATATATATATATATATATATATATATATATATATATATATATATATATATATATATATATTACTGCTAATGAAAATTAAGGTGTGTACCTTGCAAACACAAGGTACAGGGTTTGATGCTCACATGAGGTAATTGGCTAGGCTTAAAATGGCCCACATGGGAAGTTAGCCTAGTATTAACCTCTGAACCTAAAAGAATTCTGAACATATCTTATAGTGTTTTATGATTCGATGGGTAACAGTAAATTCACCCTGTGGGTTCCACCTATGTCCCTCTTGGACAGGGGCAATAGGTGCTAATCATGGAAATAAGGGCAGAACTTGGCTAGGATTGTAAGGACACTAGGGCCATTGGCCTAGTAACTTCCTGTGATCCTATGATACTATGAGAATAACTGTGATCATACCACAGATAATTTGAGGGCACTAATGCATGGTATAAAGCATTTAGGAGCTGCCTATATCCATTAGTAGTACAGGGGGCAGTCCTGGGATAAATTTTCTCATCCATAGATCTAAGTTGTGCTTGAATATGTATAGGGTTGAAATGTGTTCTATGTTGGTGGATAGTCTGTTCCAGAGCAATGGTATTCTCTGTGAGATATACCTGCCACTCTAAACTGTTCTGATGGTTTTGTAGAAAAGTTTTAGATCACTAGACCAATCATTTCTGATGCCATTTGATTTGCTGATATGCAGTAAAACCATCACTAATGGGTTGGAGGATGCCTTGTATGCCAGACAGCAGGTCATCTCTTAGCAGTCTGTAAGATACTGAGTGTAGTGAAAGGGCTTTTTGTCAGTCCACGCAGGACATATTGTTTAGGCCTTGTATCATTTTAACAAAGTATCTCAGTTGTTGCACATGTCTGGACAGAGTGGACTGAGAAAAGGGGGACAATGATATCCCTAGATCCAGACACAATTCCTTTGTTTATAAGCTATTCATTATAGAAAGTCTTTCTTACAACAATGGACACATGTTGGTCAAAAGATTGGTCACTGTCCACATAAGTTCCCAAATCCCAAATAACTGGGTCATCTCTTAGGGACATATTGTCAGTGTGGCATTTCTCTTTGGTAGATGACTTCCCAAATAATACAGTAAAGCATTTTTTGGCATTTAGTTTCAGTCCATGATTTTGGTGTCAGTTATTTTTTTGGGACAAAACTTCTTCCAGAATGACTAAGTTATTTGGGGATTTAAAGACTGCTCCTAGCTTGAAGTCATCTGCAGATTTAGTCAGCCAGATGCCTTTGATCTTTTTTTTTTTTACTTTATAAAAGAAAATGCCAAACAGGAGAAATCCTTTCACAGAACTCTGGGGGCTACACTGGTGACTGGTCTCTTTGTGGAGGTAACTTCCCTGTTTTTATTATCTGCCTCCAAACTGTGAGCCAGTTAGCAATACAGTGGGTGATGTGGTTTATTCCCAGTGTATTTAGCTTTTCTACTATGAATGAGTGGGGAATTGTGACAAAGGCTTTGGTCAGATCAGGGCATGCAATGCATACCATTTTGCCTTCATCCATTATTTTGGTGACCTTTTCCAAAAAATCCACCAGGTTGAGTAAGCACCTGCCCTTGACAAATCCAAACTGAGATGTCTCCAGTGTCTTGAGTTCTCTATGTCCTGATTAATTAGTTAAATGATAAGTCTTCCATGGCTTTGCATATTAACCTGGTAAGACTTATCAGTCTGCAATTGACTTGGTCTGTGGAAGGTCTTTCTTTATGCAGGTAAAACTAAATACCACACTCTTCCATCTCACCTGCAGCCCACGAAGCATAACTAAAAAAACTGGTGCCCTCCCCCCAATGAACCTAACACCGTCCTGTTGAGAAACTTCAACCACTGTTCCATTAACTGGGAAATCGAAGTATCCAGAACTGTCAAATCAATGTATCCAGTAATAAATATTTACAAACATACCTGGACTTCATTAATTCCAGTTCTTTAGAATAATAAATTTGTCCAAACTAGGAGATTCAAAAATATCGGACCTGGGTTTCACAAATATAGCCTTCCTGTGCTCCATGCCTACAGTTAACAAATCTGACTACTGTTTCTATAACATTCACTGTGATGGAAAAACCTGATTTACCACAAATCTTGTCTCTTTAGAGACTACTCTGAGGCTAATTTGTCACAGCTAACTGATGACTTGATGAAATGCAAGCATGCTACTCACCCTGATAATCCCAGCTCACATGCATATGTAGAGGCAGTCATCCCAGTAATACAAAAATACAATGCCAAGATCAGGAAAAAATCAGTAGTCCGTCAAGAATTTCCAATGCGTTCATACTCTAGTGCTGAAGGAAAAGGTAATCTGAGAAAACTGTTAAAAGTTCACAGTTTAAAGTTGTCTTCATCTAATTTGTTTTGTTGAAAAGTTTGATTTGCATTTATTATAGAAAAGCATATGACATTGGGCATGCTAGAAACAACTTCATTATTTTAAGGTGGATATAGTTCTCCTTCAATCATCTATTCAGAGATACTTTTACTGAATGAAATAAGCATCTTATTTAATAAAAATTTCCTTGCCATCCAAAACGAGGATCAAAGATAAGTCACACTTTTGGCTAGTCTTGGAAAAAAACAGTCATTCTACAGAGATAGCAGGTCTGAAAGACATATTGTAAACTAAGAACTGCAGAAGTCCTTCAAAACGTTCATCCTCTGAGTAACAAGCACTACAGCTATCAGACAATGTAAGAAGGTACATACTGATCACATTCAAAGGACGACTGAAAAGTTACCAGATTAGATCTAGAAATGGATCTGTGCCCCAATGAACTCTGCTTCATGTAAAGGTGCAACTCCCTTCCCTTACTTCTTCTCTGGCCCAAAATACAAAATTCTTAAGTGGACGCTTCAAAGAAGTGACACCTACTGTAGGAATGCAAGACCTGATGCAGTCTCCAGGCAACCTAAATAACCAACCAACAATAATAAGAAATTAACTCAGTTTGGTAATCTAAATACTCACTGTAAAACATAACGTTTGCTACCAAATTCCAAGACTCGGAAACTGATGGCATCTTATAGCTTAAATGCATTCACCTTGCTATAGAATCTGATGGCTGAATCTATTTGACTACTACCGTCACCTGCCATATTAACCACCTAGCTATCCCAATATATACTTATTGCATGCCATGTCTAAATTAAATAGGCCTTAAGCCGTGGTGGTGCAGCGGTAGCATTGTTGCCTCACAGCAAGAGGTTCTCCCATTCGATTCTCGGCTGGAGCACCTTTTGTGTGGAGTCTGCATATCCTCCCCGCAGTCGAGTGGTGTTCGAAAGACATGCATAGAATAGGCATGCCTTTGTTGAAGATTGGGCATTGAGCTGGCACCTTCGCACCTGTAAAAAATCTACTGCCAATCATTAGCAGACCGGAGTTCTGCTGTGACGACCCCTAACCAGGAAAAGCCGAAAGAAGAACAAAATGGTCCCTATCTTTACAAACAAGTTTAACGTCGATTAAACTTCCTTCTACTATATAATTTAGAATATGCTAAGGCTATAAAACAGCAGAGAAAAAGAATGACCTTTTTTTCCACAATGATGTTTCTAAAATTAAATATCTTAACCAATTTGATGAGCTGCATTACATTCACCTATCCCCTCTCAGGTCCCATAACATTCATCAACATATACATTTGATAATAGTTCTATCACGCCAAACTTGCATCAAGTCTACTATTTCTTATCTCTGAAACCCTGTATTATTCATAGTTTCATAGGTTCAGAGGTTGGTACTAGGCTATCAGCCCTAGGGCCTATACAAGCCTAGCCATAACAATTCCCTGGCTATTTCTTCCCACAGTATTTACTTCCCTGGATCACTGTCTCACAGGGTGACTGACATGATCTCCTGGGTGAATTTCCTATCTCACATCCAATCATCAAAGTTCCTTTTGAAGAGGCCCAAAGAGGCGCTCTGCTTGACATGTATGGGCAGTCTATTCCAGAGTCTGGGGAGTCTCTGGGTCAGGAACCTATCCCTCCAGCATGTTTTGTTCATTGTGAAGACAAGGTTTAGATCCCTGGAGCATGTGTCTCTGAGGGATCGGGATTTCTTTAAGTGTAGCATGTCCAACAGCTCTGGGTTTGACATGGCCTTGTATGTTAAGCAGAGATTGGCTCTGAGTAGACAATATGCGACAGAGTATAGGTGGAATTTTTTTAGATGGTCAGCATAGGGCATCTGCTTTAGGCCTGTGATTCTTTTAGTGAGGTATTATGTGATAAATAATGTGGCTGAAGATAAACTATAAACTTTCTATTTCAGTTTTACAGGTACATAACAATTAGACCAGTATAAACACTCCTTCTAATAAAATACCAATAATGTTGTCTTAATACAGTTCAAAACACAATGTCACACCTGAAAGCCATCTTTGCACATTCACATTTACTTAGCACCATTATCTTTATGGCCTTCATGTAGAATATCTTCTGTAGACACTTTGTAGTTGTCTTATGCATATCTAAGCACCTAGGGCATCATTATGTACCACCTAACACTGAGAGGAATTTTCTTCTGTCACTCTTTATACCATTTCCCCCATTCTATTGATATGTCCCTGATTCAAGTGCAGAATGGAAACATCGGATACCATTAACAAAGAAAATAGCCATCACAAATCTTCTCCTCCTCTTCCTCCACCTTCTTTGTGATTCGTCTGGTACAATTTACATCAGCATTGTCATTTGCAGCCCTGCTGAGTTTGGGAGTTTAATAATATTAAGTGCTTGAAATGGAGAACAAACTTTTAACTGTGTCTTCTTAAACGTTTCTATGGCTAGGCATTGTATGATCCTTCTGATTGCTTACATTGTATTATTTTTATGTTCCTAATCCAGACAACACATAAAGAAGTGAATTATTAAGGTATTACAGCCCTACACAATAGGCTGTGGATGTATAATTACTACTTCTTCATTCGCTTATCAGTAGGGATCCCAGAGAATAGGATGTACTCCCACTTCTTAACCTCTGGACACTCTGCTACTGACCAAGTAAAACTAGCTTCTACAGACTGGCATTGCATTTTCTGACAATGGTAACACAATCACTATTTTGTATTGTATTGTATAGTACTTAGGTGCTTTATATGCCTAATACAAGAATGGAGATTGCTAGAATTCCCTCTAATTAAAAGGGCATATAAATGGTAGCTTTGGATCACATCTGGATTTGTCACTGGTTAGTTGCTTAAAGCCCTTAGCTGTCAAATTGCAAAAGAACATAAATTAACTCCAGACAAAATGCAAACAAGGAAGAATGTCACTAAATGTCCCACACTCTTGAGCAGAGATGGAACAACTTGAAATTAAAACAAAGGACTGCTCCATTCACATGTCTTTCACTGATGACAGTGCTGTCTTCCTGGTCTTGGCATCAACTCAGTCCTATACACTTACTGCAGCAGTAAGTGGGAGATCAGCATTGTGATGAAAAACCATGAGCATTGTCACTGACTTCTAGAGTAAGGTACAAAGCCTGGAAAAAAACATGAAATTGGTAAACTAAGTCTCCGGCATTCATTGTGTACTCTTCAGTTTCAACACATGAAAAAAAAGAACATGTTCCTAGTTTTAAAAGATTGTGTTACAGACAGTGTTTATATCTGCTGACGTTAGAACAGATTGAGGATGGGAAAAATCAGAAGGATATATTACAAACTCAAATGCATAATCTTCATATCAGTGATGCTGTTACACTGTTATGAGATACAGCAATGTTTCAGATACAGTTAGGCCTAAGGGGAATGCGATGAGAAATTACTGTCAGACATCTATTGAAAAAAAGAATTTCCTTTCCTTTCTGATGATGTGACTGCTTATTTTGTCATCATAATATATTACAGCTGTATTTTAGTAAGCACATGTGACAATTCTGGACCTATACGTTTCACAGTAAGTAAGAAAATAACCAGAATACCTCACTAACATTAACAGCTTTCTTTTCATTAGTATAAAATACAGTTCTGCAAACTTAATAGTGCTACTAGACCTTAGGTAAATGGACCAATGTCTTCAGGGCTTAGTGATTCAGCTGGGTACCACTGAAGTGGCTAGAGAGAAGGAAATAAACTGCACAAATCTGTTCTTCCACTATAACTGCTATTACAGCCTCTATACCTTGGACTATAAAGTGATAAAAGATGTTTGTTTGCTGCTGCACTTTGTCATATTTTCATTTAAAACTGAATGGCCTTATAAAATATTTTGACAGCTGAGTGGATTTGTTTCGATTTCACTAGCACAGCTCTTGCACAGTCAGCTAGAAAACTCTCTGCTAGATGCCTGTCTCATCTTTCAGTAATGGCTTCCACAACTCCTGGGCACTCACATCCAAGTTCCCTGAAATAAATAATCTAGTCCTCCTGTCCTGCATTACTGATTGCATGCTGTAGCTGCAGATTTTACATATACAATTTATATAATTTCAGTTATTTTGTAATGCCGCAGTGGCACAAGGACATTATTCAGTTTTAAAATATTCATTCGCTTGTCACCTTATTATACATAATCATCATACCATATCCATCCTGTTACAGTGGAAATCAGCTGCTGCTAGCACCAGCGATGACTCTTGTTAAGATATAGCAAGAAATCACTGAATAGTTTAGCCAGGTTATACTGTCTAAATGCTGCTTCTTTGCTGATAATTAATATTCACAATCTTGAATATAGATAGATAGATTAGATAGATAGATAGATAGATAGATAGATAGATAGATAGATAGATAGATAGATAGATAGATAGATAGATAGATAGATTTATTTGGCATTTGCTTACCGGGAAAGTCCAACTTGGCCAGAAAGTGCCCATTTTCTGTGGAGGCCTGGGGAGAAAAGCTCCACAATCACAATATTTAAAAAATCAAGTACAGATATTTTCAATCACAAAGTATCATGTTACATTACAGACATAACAGTGGAAAGAATGTTGTAATGAGAAAAACAGAACACGTTTCATAGCAGAGTGCAATGAAAATATGAGTTGATAAGAATATGTGAGGAAAAACTCATTAGTCATATTATTTGTTACACGGATCAGTTCTGATAAATGAGACTTGAGACAACTCTAATAGGATATTTAAAGAGATATCAGAGATTGCATGATTAGAGAGAGTGAGGTGAAATTAAGAGGTGTTCATATTATGGTTATAAAAGTAGGAAGGATGGAGAAAAGGAGATTATAAGAAGAGTGCAGGGTAGGGTGTCTTCAGGTAGCTTAGGTGAGTAGGGAGGATAGACAGAAAGGTGGAGCAAAGGTCTACAGAAATGAGGTGGATAAGGTAAGGTAGTGTGAAACAAAAAAGTGGAGTAGGAGGCTGTAGAGTGAAGTGTAATCGAGGTTGAAGGGGGTGAGTGAAGTATAGTGAGTAAGTTCGGTTAAGATTGGCACAGGAGCAGGTCCAAGATTTTGTAAGGTACTCTTTTAGGGAGCATTTAAAGGTGGGTAGATTAGAGATGTTTCTGGTGGTTAGAGGTAAGGAGTTCCATTTTTTGAAACTAGGTATGAGTATAGGCTTTGGCCAGGAGATGTATTTGGTTTATTTATGGTGAGAAGTTCTTTGTTTTCTGATCAAATAGTTATTTTTGGAAAATGCATGTTGATTAAAGGGTTGAGAGCTGGGCAGGCTAATTGTTTGTGTATGATTTTATGTATTGTTATTAGTTTAATGTGAGGAAGGTGGAGGGGGAGTTCCAGCCAGGATATATATATATTAGTTAAGATTAACTTTATTTCTGCAGTATTATTCATCGTAGCACAAGTATTCACTGATGGTCTTATTGCAAATTATTTAAAATTTCAGAGGTTCTGCCTAGGAACCTGATCTCCAAGTTTTGGTTTCAGTAAGCAACACTGAACAATTCTGCTGAAAGCTGTTGTGGTTCTTGTTTGATGGTTGAGATACAGACTCTCAAAAGACACATTTTGTGAGTAGTAGCACCAACTGTGTAGCACAAATAGTGAAAAACAATTAAATTGTCTATACCTCTTTATAAGTAACTTGAAAACAATGCACAGGGCTTTACTTGCATTTATTTTAATAAAAGCTATCACAAACTCACTATTTTTTACACTTTGAAGAATAAGAGCAATTTTTATAACTGAAAGTTGTGATTGCTATTACAAGTGTCAGTATAATATTAAAAGTGCAACTTTAACTATCAACAATTGTTAAATCACTCAAACACAGAAGCATTTTTATATACTATAAAAGATAAATATTAATGAATTTGCTGGGATTTGACCCTTGGCCTAATATCAAACAACTGCTGTTTTATACAATGTACTCATCATGTCAGCATAAAACTGTATAATTTAAAGCAGATTTTTTTAATGCAAGGTCCATTTTTCTAGTTGTACTGAAGTTAGGGTATCAATATGTTTGAAATACATAAAATCTCAAAATGAGAGATGTAGATACTGAGTTCTGCAGACTAAAATGTATTTTAAATTTATTATATCATCTGGAAAAACAACTAACCTACAATTATTTTAAATCAAATTAAGTATGTCTACACACATAGAAAACAAATGTATCATAAATGCAGAACAAGCTTTTGTGCTTACTTGAACTTCTTCAGTTTCAATAGATTTTAAAACTTGCCACCGTTCATAGTTTTATATATATATATATATATATATATATATATATATATATATATATACACACACACGTACAGTTACTATAAGCACGTGACAGCCCTTCATCTCCTGATAGGTGTGCTCTTTACAAGGGGCATGGCTGAGAGGTGTTCAGTAATATACAATCCACCCTCATTTCCTCAAAACAGAGACATTTGGCTTCAGGCGATAACAATGAATGCTTTCTACTTTCCCTCTTAAATTCATTCTGCTTTTATGCAAACCAATGACTGCAAACATTCTTTACATTCATCTTTGAAATGTCCTCATATTGTGTCTAATCCTTATATTGAATTTTCTTTGTGTCTTTCTACTTACACAATATCATACATTAACCAGCTATTGTGCAGATTATGTACTAAATCTAACAGTTTTTAGAGCACTAACTAGAATATTATTATTTTGTTAAAAACATAACCGTGTTATCACGTATCAGTTTCTTTCACATTAGGGCACATGATGCAGAGAGTTAACATTTCCTGCAGGACTATTAAATCTGTTATTATACTGGAACACATTTCTGTAGCATTTCATGCAAATGTTGATTTCTACTTACTACACAGCCTTGTTTTGATCTGCTTACTTTCTTAAATATCTGCATCAACAATTAAAATATGCATTTTTCTCGCTAGCAATATCTCAGACTATATAACTCTCTAAAGAGCATTGATTTCTGAATGGTATGCAGATGTCAGACTTCTGTCTTCCATTTGTGTACACTGTTATCAAGGGATAAATATACAGATAATTTCAACAAAAAGCTAGAGTTACAAACTTTATAGACTATACAGCAGAAAAATGTACTATTTAAATTTCAAAACTTTGCCTACTCATAAAATAGGTCCAAATAAAAGTAGAGAAATCATTCATTTACTTTAGCATTGCTTCCTGATGTAACTCAATATAATCTCTGGAGCTGAAAGCAATAACAAGGCTTTCTTTAGTTGTGTCAAAAAACTTAAATGGAAAACTAGGAAAGTAATACACTATTAATAAAAAAATGAAGTGATCACCTAGTTGCAGGGCATACTAAATGCACTTTCAGAAAAATATAGTTTAAATTTTTATGATAAGCAAACACATATATCTGAATGCTCTTATGTGACATTAGACCCAATAACAGCTCCCGTAAATAAACATAAAACCTTATGAGCCAATGAACCACATAACATATCTGGTGCTCTGCTATGCCGAATATAGACAAACGTAGCTAAACCTACATGCATCACTTTAAATTTAATGTTATTATGGTGACACATCACTAATCAGTGGTCTTATGCTGCAGTTTTGCCTGTTCAGAATGAGGGGGTCACATTATAACCAATTTTAAACCCATTAGACTGATTAGAATTCCATGTGAAATCATGAAGGGAATCATGATAGAGATAAACTAAGATGACAATGGAAATATACCTGTGTTAGACCTGGAATAGCATATGTTCGTTAAAAGACGATCTGGCTCTAAATCTTGTTCCATTCTTTAAACAAGTAACATTAACAAACTGAGTATAACTCCACTAATTGTGACCTTGGTATTAAGCAGCATTCTAGCAACAGAATATTTAATGGATTAAAAGCAATACCTGTTACTCTATACCTAATTCAATGGATAAAATACAGATTGAGCAACAGGATACAATAAGGCAGGATAAAAGGTTACCCATCTATCTACAGGTTACAAATGGTGACCCACAGAGCTCCTTACTGAGGCAATTTCTTTTCAGACTGGAAAAAGGATAGAGATAGATAAATATGCTGATAACTGCAGAATGGGTAATGCAATGACTTAATTAAAAGATGCAAATGTTATCGAAAAGGGGAAGTGAAAATATTCATCAACTGGAGCAGAAAGAACATCACTTTAAATGCAAATAGATGTACAGTTGTGAAAGACATAAATTATGATGTTTTTACTGCTGTGGCTGTTTTTTTCTGCACTTTGAATTTCTTGTACTTCTGTATTTCATAGCATAGGCTATATTCAGATTTGCTGAATCTAGGTTGTTTGGTATTACTTGAGCACTAAAACCAGCCATGCTACATTAAGAAGGACCCTTGTGGCAGAAGTGTGCATCCCAGGACCCATCTGAGTTGGGGATTGCTGGAACAAGGCTCAGTTTTGAGCTCTCCTATTGGTTAATTTGTGTTAAAACCATTTAACTTCGCTTGTGTTTAAGCTCCACTTTTGTGCGTGGCTGCGCAACATGCTGCAGGGTTTAGCACTGCCATGTATAGACAAAAATTCTTAGAAACACAGTTTTCCCTTGGTATCTGCTAGAGAACCCTCCTTAGCTCCATTGCCTCTCTGTGCACAGTTTAGTTGCGCATTGCTACCTAGCTAGCAGCTCAGTTGTGCATTCTGAGGTGTTGACACAGTCTTCCATACTTAGCCCTCCACAGAACAGCTGCCTTTGTTAGTCTCACAAGCAACCCTGGCCCATCTAGCCCATCCCACTAATTGCTACAAGATATACTTTCCATAATGGATGGACAATTTCTCAGCATTTCTCCAGCCAACGTGATTGACATGGGCATCCTGAGGCAATGAAGTAATTGCCTCATGTATACTGACAACCACTTGCTCCTAAAGCAAACAAACACAGCATGTGAGAGATGCAGCTATACCATGAAATTAGAATCAGTCCACTCACATAACAATATATAAGGCATACAACAGGTTGTCAGCACACACAGCACCCCTCTCACACAAGAAAAGGTCAAGACACATAAACCCATATATGCAGAGGTACACACTAAGAGCCTACCAAAAGACCAGAGACCTCACAAGTGCAAACAACATACACATACTGGTACAGAAACAGAATCCACCACTACACATAATGCATATATCAGTGTCTCAGCAATTAAGCCCCTAAGGCAAAACACCTCAAAACCTAATGTTCTGGTCATAGGCAACTCAATAGTGAGACACACAGATGTCCCCCTCACCAGGTTGAACAAGGAGCAGGTCACAGTCAGCTGCCTGTCAGGTGCCAGATTCTATCAAATCACGCATGCATTCAAATCATTTAGCAACAGGTACTGTTATGACTCTGTCATAGTACATGTTGGAGTGAATGACTTGAGATGTACCACTCTGGACTATATCAAGAAAGACATGACCGAACTCTCAGCTTATGTGTCCCAGGCAGATATGTCCCTAGCTCTAACCTGCATTCTACCTTCACCTAGGATGATGCCACAATAAACACAAAAAATGATTGATTTTAATAATTGACTTAGTTTCTGGTGTCACTCCAGGGGGATCCAGTATCTGTCTGCCTGGGAAGACATGGTCGACAGTTCACTCTGCTTTGACAGAGATTACCTTCACCTGTTTCCTCAAGACTTTTGGATACTGGCAAAGATTCTTGCTTCCCCCATATTGCCTTTTTATGCAATATCCATACAACAAAACTTCTAATGTAAAGAGATCCTCTAAAGACAAACTGAAGGTGATGCTTCTTAATGCTATGAAAAGTAAACCGCACTCTCTGGAAGCACACCTCACCTTGGAAGATGCTGACATTTGCGCAGTCACTGATACTTGATTCAAGGCCCGTGAGTGCACCCTGACTATACTAGGCTACAATGACTTTCACACATTCAGACCCCAAAATGAGCGTGAAAGAACTAGAGGTGAAGGTGTATCTATCTTTATTAAATCCAAATACACCTTAAGTCTTATGTAGCAGTACAATTCTCTTGAGCTACTCCAGGTCCAATTAACTATAGTAAAATATCCCTCCACATCATTGCTAGCTATAGGTCCCCTACCATGAACCAGGAGAAGCACACTGCCTATCTGGACTTGCTATAGTTGTTCAGTATACAGCCAAAACCCTTGGTCGTGGGAGATTTCAACTAACGTTCCATGACTGGGCAACAGCACAAAATGATTGCTACCAGGGTCCTGGACATTGTTAATTCAATGCCCTGGAACAGTTGGCATGCACCCCCACAAGGGGTTCAAATGTGCTGGACCTAGTGCTCACCAACATGGAGGATCATGGCACTACCCCCTGTGTGTTGCCCTCCCCAGACTGTAATTCTGTCTCATTGGAAGTAAAGATCAAACCTGACACCCCAACAGAAGTAAAAAAACTGAAAATTTTCTCGAAAGCAAACTATTGCCTACTAAACAATGGTATAAAAAGTTTCAAAGCCCCTGACAACATAGTCAACAATGACTCCTATGCATAGGAATACACAAATGCCCTATATACCCACTTAAACAAATGCATTGACTTGGCAGTACCCAACAGGAACAAAACCAGGTCTTCCCGAAAAACAAGCCACCCTAAATAAGCTATACAACAAAAGAAAGAAACTGATATCTAAAAACAGGGGGGAACTTAATCAGCAGAGGAAGAATACCCTCCACAACTTGAACAAGCAAATCAGACATTTTGTTAAGTCCTCTAAGGTCACCTATGACTCTAAATTATCATCCCTAGCTAAAAACAATCATAAGGCATTATTTAGCTACATCTGAAACCTAAAAGGGAAACTCAGCTGTATCCCTAACTTATAGTGGATGGCACCACTCACATTGAACCTGAGGAAATTGCCAACCTGCTAGCTAACAGATTTGGCAATAACTTCACCCCTGTCCCCACCAGACATACTCCAAAACATTCATGACACCTGTCCTCTACTGAGTATCTCCAAAGAACAGATCATACAAGCATTCTCCAAGGCAAAAACATGACCTCTATGGGATCAGATAACATCCCAGGCTGTTTACTAAACAATCTAAAACAAGACCTAGTGGAACCACTCAACAATCTCTTTAACCATAGTCTGATATCTGGCTTTGTCCAGCAGAGTGGGGAACAGCAACAGTAATCCCCTTGCACAAAAGGGGTCCATCAACTGACCCCAGACACTATTGACCCATAAGCCTAATCAGCCTTATGAACCTTATCCACAAGGACATAGGTGATCTTCAAACCCTTGACCTAACCCAGTTTGGTTTTGTCAAGTCTAGCTCTTGCTTATTAAACCTAGTGGACTTCTCTGAGAATGTCACCAAAACCTTGGATGAGGGCAAAACAGTATGTACCGCCTATCTTGATTTAGTCAATGCCTTTGAGACAATCCCTCATTCAGGTATCATTGAGAAACTCTCCCAGCTAGGGAATATCCCATACATTACTAGATAGGTAGCAAACTGGCTCACCAACAGAAAGCACACTGTCAAAGTGGGGGAGTCCACCTCCACGACTGACCAGTTACCAGTAGGTTACCACAAGGATCTGTGCTGGGCCCTCTACTGTTTGGAATCTATTTCTCTGAAGTCCAGGTGAAGGTATATGGCCTGTGGCTTACCAAGTTTGCAAATGACTGTAAACTAGGCACAATCATAGAGTTTCCCAGCAATGTTAACATATTACAGAAAGGGCTGACACAGGCAAGTGATTGGTTCCAAACTCATGGACTAAAACCTAACACACAAAAAAAATCTTACCATCCCCTTTGACAAAGAAGTAGCCCCTGCTAATTATTATATAGGTAGTATCCCTCTAAGCTCAAACGCAGTGGTATGAAACTTGGGAACAAAGGCTGATAGCAATCTAAACTTAAATCACATGTGTCTGTACTTGTAAAAAAAGCATTCTACGTTGTGCATCTAATAAATAAGGGCATTGGATCCAAGACTAGAGAGGTTATAGCTCCACTGTACTCAACTCTTATCAGACAATTAATTGAGTACAATACTCCCTTCTGGACCTGACCAGACACCTGCAGCAACTGGAGAGGCCACAACTAACCAACAGAATCCAGCAGAGCCTCCAAAACATGAAATAAATGGAAAGACTGAAAGCCCTGTCACTCTACTCTGTATCATACAGGCTACTGAGAGGTGACTTGTGCCCGGCCTACAGAGCAGTCTTGGATCCTGCCTTAATCGAAATGCTGCACATCTGTAAATCAAATGGGACAAGAGTCACTCTCTCCAAGGATCTCAACCTAGTCTGTGACATTAACAGAACATTCTGGAGAAACAGATATCTCAACCAGTGATTGCCTCTCCTCTGGAATAAGGTCATACTCCATGTGAAGCAGAGCTCCTCAATGATCCTATTAAAGTGCAACCCTGACAACTGCATGGGTGATCATAAATTCACCCCTGGGGTGGCACCCTATGTCCCTCATGGACAGGGGCAGTAAGTGCTGATCACAGAATTTCTCTGCTAATAATGACCATCTA